>NC_057794.1:218041182-218394573 GCF_018294505.1 Triticum aestivum | reverse complement strand
TAATGTTTATGTGGCAGCAAGTGAGAATCTTTTCCATTTGCTAAAAAAAGTAAAGCCGTATGGTATTTCTCAGTTCAACTTCTGTATGATCTTTAGTCTATGGTCCTAGCCAGATAAAAAATGTAGTTACTCTATTGTTGAGTTAGTGAAGGCTATCCTTTGAAGTTTGAGTTGTTGGATATGTGAGAGAAAACATGCATGTCGTTATGTTGTGCTCGAAGCATTTATTACAGGGTCACTAACAATCATGGAAACCCTTCTCACATGTTTTTATCGAAACCCATTTTTCTTGGCGGTGCTAAACATATTGTTCATCATCTGAAGGCTATTATGTGTATAGTTTTGTAATTTGATTGTTAGCACTTTGATGTTTCTACAGTGCCAAAATGGACATACTTTATGTTCGACATGCAAGGCTAGGGTGCACAACCGTTGCCCTACGTGCAGACAAGAGCTTGGCGACATCAGGTGCTTAGCATTGGAAAAAGTAGCAGAATCACTAGAGCTTCCCTGTAAGTACTGCTCTTTAGGTTGTCCAGAAATCTTCCCATACTACAGCAAGATAAAACATGAAGGGCAGTGCAGCTTCAGGCCATATAACTGCCCCTATGCTGGTTCTGAATGTGCTGTGGCTGGTGATATACCTTTCCTTGTTGCACATTTGAGGGATGATCACAAAGTCGATATGCACAGCGGTTGCACGTTCAACCATAGATATGTCAAGTCCAATCCACGAGAGGTTGAAAATGCCACCTGGATGCTAACAGTAAGTCTCGTGGTACTCATTTTTAGACATCTTTGTGAAATCATTTTATTTTTCGATCCGAGGTTTGGGATGCTTTTCACAACCTTAACTTGCTGATTTGATGTTTCCGTTGAATCAGGTGTTCCATTGTTTTGGACAATACTTCTGCCTGCACTTTGAGGCCTTCCAGCTCGGCATGGCACCAGTATACATGGCTTTCCTTCGTTTCATGGGGGACGAGAACGAAGCAAGGAACTACACCTACAGCCTCGAGGTTGGTGGTAACGGTAGGAAGATGGTATGGGAGGGCACCCCTAGAAGCATTCGTGACAGTCACCGGAAGGTTCGGGACAGTCATGATGGCCTCATCATCCAGAGGAACATGGCGCTGTTCTTCTCCGGCGGTGACAGGAAGGAGCTGAAGCTGAGGGTGACTGGACGGATCTGGAAAGAGCAGCCCAATCTGGAGGGAACCTGTATACCCAACCTTTGTAGCTGAGGCGAGCAACGTCCAGCGATGAAAATGGTTGTGCTGTCTGTCTGGCTTGTTATTTATCCACTGACATGTCCTCTTTGTTTCGATAGTCCAGTGAGAGTCCCAGTGCGGTACTACCTTGAGCTTGAGGCGATTTTTAGAGGTGTAAAATGTCTTGTAAAGTAAGTAGTAATTGTGTATAACGAAACCATGAAACACTACAAGTTGGCCAATAAATGTTTTTAGAGGAAAAGGGCACAAAAGCCCCAGCTCCATTTGCATAGCAAAGAAAACCAGCGTCTCACATACACCAATTCCAGCACGCGGAGGACAGCTAACCACTGCCACAGCAAGAAACTATAGAAGAGAACACAAAGAAAACCAAACGACAGTCTGCATGCATGGGTAGAAACTGGGCGGAAGAAAGGTTCCTAAACATTAATTAAACCCGTTAACCGTCGCGCTAAGGGCGGTCGCTCGCGCGTGCTACGTCGGGACACATTTACTGTTGCTACGATTGTTCTTTTTGGGTGTATGTCACTACAATTGGTGAGTGTGCAGTTACCATCGATGCGTCACTACAATTGATGCTTTTACTGTCGCTCGGATTGGCGGGCTTGGGGATTGAAGCCCACTCACGCGACCTCTCTCTCTCGTTTCCTCCCCACTTATCCCTCTCTCTATCCCTCAAAAACATAACTTATCCCTCTCCCTCCGCCTTCGCCGCCACAACCCCTCCCGCGGCGTGTCGCCCGACGCCGGCTTTCCCGCTGTGCCACTACACGAAGGCCTCCCTGTTCGTATACCCTTTGGCTTGCCACTAGGCTCTTGTTGTCGGGCCAAGAAAGTGGGCGACGGAGACTGCGTCCTCGCATGAGTGACCGTTCATGAGAGCATCTCCAACAGCCGCGCCAAACTAGCGCCGCGCCGTAAAATTCCTCGTTTTAGCGCGCGCGCAACCGAAATAGTTGCTCCAGCGAGCACGCGAAAACAGCCCGCGCGACATATGTAGTTTAGCGCGGGGGGCGAAACTCAATCGCGCGCCGCTTATTTGCTGCGCCTGCTCCCGCGCGCTGTACTCTCGCGCGCTCGCTCGCACCTCCCATCCCCCATCCAGCCACGCCGCCGCTGCCGACCGCGCCTATCCCCGCCCCGCGGCGGCTTCTTCGCCCCCCCTCTAGTCCCGCCGCCCCTCGCGCGCGCTGGTCCTATTGTATTGTTGAACTATTTGTTGTGTTTATTGCACTATTTGTTGTATTGAACGATAAACTGTTTGTTTGAGTTGTAATAATGAAATTGAACTATTTATTTTGATTTATTTTTGTTTGTGTTTGATCTTTTTTGCTTCTGTTTTGGAATGCATATGTTATTTGTGTGAGAGTCGCGCTGCATTTTAGCGCGGCTGCTGGAGCCAGCGCTGCGCGCCGCGCCAAACCAGACGATGGGCGCGCAGCAAACCAGTTTTTTGCGCGCGGCGCGTTCGGCGCCCGTTGGAGATGCTCTGAGGAACTGGATCGGAAGCAGTTCGCGGTATGTACGTCCTTGATACACCGCCGGAGTCCCTCTGTCAGCCCTTTGTGATGGCTTTGCTCGCTCTGTGTTTGGTTCGCATGAGGAAGCCAAGGATGGGGAAGCGGGGGCACAGGTGACCAGCGAACCTCATCGATTACTGTTGCGGTGGTGTTAGACCCGAATTGCAGTGCGAGGTCACTAGTCGAATTCAGAGTGGAACAGAGGAAATTCAGAGGGAAATCGCAGGGGCCAATTGCTAGGGTTTGCGCCGCCACAGCGGACGATAGCGAGCCAGCCGGAACACGACGGCCTAGGGTTCAACCCTCTACAACTTTTCTGCCCCAACTCGGGCTAGTCCTGGGCTTAAAGCCATTACAATTTACTGAAGGTAAAAACAGAAAGGGATAAGCGACAAGCAAAGGTGCCGGAAAAGTAACAGTGACTAGACGAAGGCCGACAGCCGTTGGATCCACGATCGACGACGGGGACGAGCTCCTCCAAGCGCGAAGTGGTACGCGAGCGGCTGGCTGTAGGATGACGATCCAACAACGAAGAATTGATCTTACTGTCTGAACTTCAGTCAGGGGCCTGACAATTCCCCCGGGTTGAGATCAGACGTCCTCACGGATGAAAGGCTGGAAAGACTTTTTGAATGAATCCCGAGTCTTCCCAGGTTGCCTCTTCAACCGGCAAAATTCTTCCACTTAATTAGCCAGCGAACAATGGGAATTTCAATATCTCCTTGCTTGTGAGGGACCAATTTTCGTTCCAGTAACTGTTCTGGTTCCAGGAGGACTGAACCATCGGAATTCAACAGTGGTAAATTTGGATTTGGCACTGCTTTAGGACCCAGGTGCTGTTTGAGCTGGCTGACATGAAATGTATCATGAAGCTGACATCCCTCTGGCAAAAGGAGCTTGTAAGAAGCATGACCAATCTTCTGCATAACTCGGAAAGGCCCATAATACTTGGAATGAAGCTTCAAATGTCTATGAATGCTGAGTGAAGTGTGTCTGTATGGTTGGATTTTCAAGTAAACCATGTCACCAGGTTGGAAGGACCTATCAAATCTGTTTTTATCAGCAAAGAACTTCATTCTCTCCTTTGCTTTGAGCAATTGTTCCTTGATGATAGCTGTAGTAACTTCTAGTGAGACAAAGAAGGGGTTGTCAGGAGAGTCTATATCAGGAAAGAGGGCAACTTTAGCAACCATTGTGGGCTTTCTGCCATAGACAGCTTGGAAAGGAGTCATCTCTCCACCACTCGGCTAGGGAGAGCCAATAGCACCACTTCTTCGGTTGATGGAAGACCATGCACCGTAGATAATTTTCTAGGCACTGGTTCACCCTCTCTGTCTGCCCATCCGTCTGAGGATGATATGAAGTGCTCATGTGAAGTTTGACTCCCAGTCTTTTAAAGAGATCTTGCCATAAGTGGCTGGTAAAAATCTTGTCTCTATCTATGACAATGACACAGGGAAGACCATGCAACTTGAAGATGTTATCAATGAATGCAGTGGCCACATACTTGACTGTAATAGGGTGTTTTAAGGGAATGAAATGGCTGTACTTAGTAAATCTTTCAACAACCACTAAGATCAGATCTTTGCCATTAGACAGGGGTAGGCCTTCCACAAAATCCATGGAAATGTGTGTCCAAGCAAATAATGGTGTAGGGAGTGGTTGTAGCAATCCAGGATACCTACAATGTTCTGGTTTGTTGATCTGGCAAACAGGGCACTCTTGAATAAAGTGTTTAACAACAGATTTCATACCAGGCCAATAAAACAGCAGTTTCAACCTTTGATATGTAGCTCTCTATCCAGAATGACCACCCAATTCACTGCTATGGAAAGCCGTGAACAAATTTGTTTTGAGTGCTGGGGAGTTGCCCACAACAATTCTGCTTTTATATCTGAGAAGGCCTTGCTGGAGTTTGTATTTGGAGGAACTGTCAGAAGAAAGAGCTAGTTGGGTTAACAACTCTTTGCATTTAGGGTCATCTTTATAGCTCTCAATCACTTCAGTAGCCCATACTGGGTGAACAACAGTTCCAGTAATAGCATTAAGTTGGTACTTCACTCTGGATAAGGCATCAGCAACTTTGTTGGTTTTTCCTTTTTTGTACTCTATAGAGAAGTTGTAGCCCAAGAGTCGGATTAACAATTTGTGTTGGACTCCTTCAGTTAATTTTTGCTCTTGAATGTACTTCAAACTTTCTTGATCCGTTCTGATGATCAATGAGGAGGCAGCAAAATAATGCTTCCACTTCTTGAGAGCTTCCAAAATAGCAATGGCTTCTTTGTCGTAAGTAGACAATGTCTTAGCTCTAGGTCCCAAAGTTTTGCTGAAATATGAAAGAGGCCTCCCCTTTTGCATTAGTACATCTCCAATTCCTTGCAAGCATCTGCTTCTAAAACAAAGGGCTGGGAAAAGTCAAGGAGGGCAAGCACATGAGCTGTTGTCATTTTCTGTTTCAAATCGTTGAAATCAGATTGTTGCTCCTCTCCCCACACAAAGCCATCTTTCTTAAGTGCTTGAAACAAGGGCTTGCAAATGTAACCATAGTCTTGAACAAATCTTCGATAGTAGCTAGTGAGGCCCACAAAGCTTCTTAGTTCAGTGACTGAAGAAGGGACTGGCCAATTAACCACAGAAGTGATTTTTGTTGGGTCAGTAGCGACACCCTCCTTACTGATGATGTGACCAAGGTACTCAACTTGAGACTGGCCAAAGATGCACTTCTTATAGTTAGCATACAACTGGTTCTTCCTTAGAGTCTCAAAAACTTGTTTCAAATGTTCAATATGCTCTTCCACAGTTTTACTAAAAATGAGGATGTCATCAAAGAAAACAAGTACAAATTTTCTTAGATATTTGGCTAGAATGGTATTCATCAACATTTGAAAAGTGGCAGGTGATGAGGACATCAATACAATTGTTACACCCACAGCCCCTGCTGCTATACATACTGGACCAATTACTAGAGCTCGTGCACGCCAACTAAATTACCAGGTACTTTCGTTTCTTGGTAATGATTCTAATGTTCATGAGAATATGATGCTGCCTAAATTGGATACATTTGTTTTGCTTACAAATGAAGGGCCTAGCTTGGAGAAGGATGAACATTGGAGCGAGAACAAGCATGGAGATGATGGCATGCGCAAGGGGAACAAGAACGGAGTTACAAGTGATGATTTCAGGACTTTGAAGCCACCATAATGGGTGCATGAAGCCTTGGACGAAATATACAAGATGCCACTTCATAAATTTCGTCCCGAGGCTATTTTAGGTGCTGCGTCACCTTATTATTGGGCCAGGCCCATGTAATTTCGAAATACATAAGTATAGGCTATTTTTAGAGTCTGTATGTGTGGGGAAACAAGAGATAGGGTTGATTTCGGACCCCTCCACCAAGGGCCACGAAATTCCCCCCCTCTTCCTCCATATATACAGCCCTTAGGGCATCGTTTAGACTTTGGGTTTTGTTTAGATTAAAAGTTCGCCATAGCTGCAACTTCGCGTACTTCGTTTGTGTTCAACGACCAGACAAAGGCGTCACAGAACCCCACTTGATCAATAAAGCTTTCTTCTTATATTCGCAATATCCAGATTGCAATCTCAGTTTCTTGCTTGTTCTTCGTTTGGTCGCAGGAAACAGACCCTCGTGGTCAGGTTGATCGTGCTCCGGCGTGGTCAATAACCTCTCGAAGTTGGTTTAGCGATTGCTAAGGCGCGACGTCCTCGCACGTTCGTAGTCGGATCGTCAAAGTCGACTTCCACCAAAGCGAAATCCATCATCTCATCGAAAGACGGGACACCTCCACCTCTATCAGCAGGAGCATTGGTCAGCCCAAAAGGCATAACTAGATATTCATAGTGTCCCATGTGAGTAGCAAAAGTAGTTTTATGAATATCAGCTTTATTCATTCTGATTTGATGATATCCACTAGTTAAGTCTATCTCTGAGAATATTTTAGCTCCATGCAACTCATCCAGTAAATCCTCAATGACCGGAAGGGGGTACTTGTTTTTAACAGTTTGCTCATTAACTTTTCTGAAATCACTGCACAATCTCCAACTGGAATCTTTCTTCTTTACTAGCAAGGCCGGGGAGGAATAAGGGCTAGTACTGCCCCTTATTATGCTCTTACTAATCATTTCCTTGATTAAGCCTTCCATCACATTCTTTTGGTGATGAGGGAGCCTGTAAGGCCTAATGTTCACAATCTTTGCATCTGGGACCAAGGGAATTTTGTGATCACAAGCTCTAACTGGAGGAAGAGTTGTAATTTCTTGGAAAACATCTTTATACTCCTCCAACAGTGTTTGGATGTTTTTAGGTGGAGCTTGCTTCAAGGTTTCTTCAGGAGCAGAAGGTCTGATCAACAGATATGCTCCACCCACAGCATCATCGAGAACTCTATGGAAGTTGCAAGCACTGGTCACTTCCACATGAGAAGGAAGGGTTTCATCTAGCAATGTCACTCTCTGTCCATTTGCTAACTTAATTTCCATGTACATTTCCTCATAATCCATGAGTATAGGACTGACTCTGCATAACCAATCAGCTCCTAATATCATATCATAACCTTGCAATTGAAGAACTCTGAAGTCAGACTGTAATTCATTTCCTTGAATATTAAATGTACAGTCCTTGACTACACTTTCAGTCCATAAATAGCCCCCATTAGCAACCACCACTCTTACTTTAGTTGTAGGTTGCAACACACACTTAGCCCTCTCAGCCAAATTTGCAGAGATAAAAGTGGCAGTAGTACCACTGTCCACTAATGCCATTGCAGTGCAGTTGTTGATCTGAACAAGCTATTGTGAAGGTATATTTCTTGATGCTCAAACCCATTACAACATGCATTGAAATTTGCAGCTGTTGCTCAGGGGGTTCAGGGGGAGGCTCATCCCCATCTTCATCATAATCTGTAAAATATATTATATCGGCATGATCTGGTATTTGAGTTTGGAGTGCTTGCACTTGGTTCTGCTGGCTCATTTTACACACTTTTCTATGTCCAGGAAACCACTTTTCATTGCATTTATAGCAAACTCCTTTCTGTCTGGCCTGTTCAATAACAGCAGAGGGAGAGATGTTTTGAGGTCTGTTGGGAACAAACTGCACTTGTCTTTTCACAGGTAGATGTTGTTGTTGCTGGAAAACATGCCTTTTGGGGGCCTGAGCTTGTTCCAATCTCCTAGCCAACCAAATGGCTTTTTGCAAATTAGGAGGCTCATGACATTGGATATAATGTTGTATGCTGTCAGTGAGGCCAAATATGAAACTATTCATGTAATAAGAATCAGGCAAAGCTGGGTTATCTCTTCTCATAAGGTTCATGCTGTGTTCAAATTGTAGGACATATTCCTTGACAGAACCTGTCTGAGTGAGAGCATGGGAGTTTCTGACATTATCACAAATGGAAGTTTCTGAAAATCTATCTCCCACATATCTGCAAAATCGATACCAAGGCATTGTAGCAGCACTCCATTGCTGGCCCTTTGAGGTAAGAAACTGCTATTTCTGTTTTAGTTTCAGGTGGTGTCCTAGCAGCGTTAAAGTATAGATCCATGGTCTGGATCCATGAATCAGTGTTTTCTCCTTCAAACTCAGGAATATTCATCTTAGCAGGCTTTACTAATGTTTGGGCTTTTTGAGTCCTTCTGTGACCCCCATCGCAGATTTCTCCATCTTGTTCCAGATCTACCAGTTGATTATCAGCAGGAGCCTGCAAAACAGGTTCTGTTCTGTTCTCCTGAGCAACTGGCTGCTGCTTGGCAGCTCCAAAATTAGGATGCCTGTAGGGCTGCTTCTGAGTTCCATCTAAATTTAATTCCTTGCCAGTGTGAACGTCATGGAGTACAGCAGAGCCTAAGGCATTGGGTGAATGAACTAGTTTTGCAGGGTTTCTCAAGGGAGCTTGGGGAGTAATTTGGTGAACACTGCCTTGACCGGCTGGAGGTGTGTTCGGTGGTTGCTCCTTTGTGGTAAGGGCAGTAATGAGGTGAGTGAGGGAAGACTGCATCTCCAACAGAGATTTCTGCACATCTGCGAAGTTTTTGTTGACAACAGACTGAAATTCCTGAAATTCCTTTCTATCCAGATCTCTGTCATGCTGCAAGGCCTTGATGTCCAATTGAAGGGAATCCATTTCCAACTCCTAGTTACTTGGGATTCCGAAGGTTTGACCATCAGATCGAAAAGGTTTTACACAAAGCAAGGAGCTTCGACACCAATTCGAACAAGAACTGAACGAACACCACAAGCAGGGGATTTTACCACAGCAGAGCTGCAACCTGAGCTTGAAGTATACGTTCCTGCCGCCGCCAGCACCGCCGCCACGCCACGCCGCCGCTGGTGTTCCAGAAGGGTGGGTTGGGTGGGATTTTAGACTGGAGAAGAGTTCTGCAGCAACCACGGCCCAGCCGCTTCCAACACCCGAGCTGTCTACCGCCACCAACGCCGCCCGAGTACGCCGCCGCCGGAGATCAAGATGACAGAGGAATTTTACCAGGGCCAAGACCCCAACCTACTTCGATCCCGATCTCACACGCCTCCGAGGATCGCTGTCTCTTGATACCAATTGTTAGACCTGAATTGCAGTGCGAGGTCACTAGTCGAATTCAGAGTGGAACAGAGGAAATTCAGAGGGAAATCGCAGGGGCCAATTGCTAGGGTTTGCACCGCCACAGCGGACGATAGCGAGCCAGCCGGAACACGGCGGCCTAGGGTTCAACCCTCTACAACTTTTCTGCCCCAACTCGGGCTAGTCCTGGGCTTAAAGCCATTACAATTTACTGAAGGTAAAAACAGAAAGGGATAAGCGACAGGCAAAAGTGCCGGAAAAGTAACAGTGACTAGACGAAGGCCGACAGCCGTTGGATCCACGATCGACGACGGGGACGAGCTCCTCCAGGCGCGAAGCGGTACGCGAGCGGCTGGCTGTAGGATGACGATCCGACGACGAAGAATTGATCTTACTGTCTGAACTTCAGTCAGGGGCCTGACAGGTGGGAGCGATGCAGACAAGCGGTGGAGCGGAAGGGTGCGAGGGAGAGGAGCGGGAGAACGAAGGCAGAGCTGGTCCAGGGACCACACAGCCATGCTCTCCGACGTGCCCACTTCTTCCCCTTTGTCTTCCCAGCATTTGTTTTCTTTCTCTTCCCCTTTGTCTCTTCTCCTCTGTTTCTCCCCTGATGCAGTAGACCATTAAAGATTTGGGAGCTACTCGGGGTTGGAGCAGCAAGCCATGGCGAACTACTTGGACGCGTGGACCAAACACATGAATGGATAGAGAGAGAGAGAGACCACATAAACCAAAAGAGGTGGTAGCAGGCTGGAGGACAGTGGTGTGGAAGCAGAGGAGAGGAAGGCAGGGACCGACCATGGCCGCCGAGGTGGTGGCGCTCTCGCCAGTGTCCCGCCCGCTGTCCCTCTCCTCCAGGCCCGCCCGCCTTCTCCTCCTCCCGCGCCCATCGCGTTGCCCGTCACGGCGTGTGCTTCGGGCCACTGCCGCCAGGCGCTCCTCCTCCTCCGGCTGCGTGCCACCGAGCAGCAAGGAAAGGTGCAGCAGCATGAGGACAAGGTGGTGAACGGCAATGTGCTCCCCTATTGCAGCATCAATGGCAAGAAGAAGAAGAACATCGGGGAGATGGAGCAGGAGCTCCTACGAGCCCCGCGAGTGCGTACATCTGATTCACCTTTTTCATGTCTCGATCGATTACTCTACTCTTCTACTACGATCAGAAGGCCATCATGTACAAATGTACTCTTGTGCAGTCCTCCTACTATGATCAGAAGGCCATCATGTCCAACGAGGAGTTTGACAACCTCACGGAGGAGCTCATGTGGGAAGGCAGCAACGTCGTCATGCTATGTACGAGCTTACTAAACTGATTACAAACCTCTGTTGTATGATTGAAATTTCCAACTATTGTATGATTGAAATTTCAAACCTCTGTCCATTTTCCTGGTGTTTTCAGGCACCGATGAGTAGAGGCTGTTGGAAGCCTCCATGGCCTACATCGCCGGCAACCCCATCATGTCCGACGCCGAATTCGACGAGCTCAAGATCAGACTCAAGGTACCCCCAGCCTGGGATATGATTCCATAGCGTTTCAGTTTTGAATGAGATAAGGAAATGCCAACAAAAATTCAGTTAAACGTTCAAAACCACACACTGTCAGACATACTCTGCTCGTCAGGGTATTATGCTCCTCGTGTCCTCCGTGTAACGTAATGGTAGTGCATACATTTCAAATGATGTTCTCGTGATTGAGTTTTCCCTTCTGGCTGCTGCCTTTACTAGGAAGACGGAAGCGACATCGTGACGGAAGGTCCGAGGTGCAGTCT
The DNA here is from genome assembly GCF_018294505.1 of Triticum aestivum. Classification (NCBI taxonomy): domain Eukaryota; kingdom Viridiplantae; phylum Streptophyta; class Magnoliopsida; order Poales; family Poaceae; genus Triticum; species Triticum aestivum. The sequence continues at coordinate 218,383,477 of NC_057794.1, read as the reverse complement.
ACGGAGTCGGAAGGTGAGTGTGATCCAAAATCATACAGTGGAGATACTCTGTTATAACATTTCCATTCTGTTATATGTTTGCATTGATTCACATTCAAGTAACCCCCCATTGCCATATGCAGTATGTCTGAAATTAGTGAACAAACCCACTTTACATCATGTGCCAAACTCTGAAATTAAACCACCAAAAATGCTGCTGCGATTTTACATTTATTTCACCACTCGTATATGGTAAAAGTAAGTGCCGGCCTCCTTGTGGCTCTACTCTGAACATAAAGAAACATGGCGCAGATTTACAACGACCTGACCGTTGACTACCTGAAGATGTTCCTGTTAAATGTTCCAGCAACTGTGGTTGCTCTAGGAGTATGAGTTCATCCATTCACATTCACTTCTTGCACACATTTCAAGTTGGCACAAGTCCTTTGGTTAATGGTTATTCTTGTTGATCTGCTGATAATACACTATGCCTTTGCCTCTTGTGTATTCTAACAGGGGAACAATGCTGATGGGACTTCCAAGATATAGAGAAATCAAATGTTAAAAGGAGGTAACTTTCGATCTATTTAGTGTATGATGTTATATGAAAGCCACATCTTTATTCAGAACCAATATCTAATTCTGTGTGTTCTATTTGTATTCAGCATATCAAAAATAGTACTATTATCTGAGTGATACTATCAGTTTGGGTCTAGCGCCGAACTCCTGCAGGCGTAGTTTAGATATCCATCTCTGTTTGCTTTATTTCACTGGATTTCTTGCCGTGTTTTTTTGATTGGAAATTTCTTGCCGTGTTTGCAAGATTTTCTGGGTGTATTTTTCTTTGCAAGTGCACATGAGATGTTTGTTGGAATGTTTGTGTACAAGTATTTGGTAGTCTGAAGAATTTAGCACTCTATAATATTTCATGTCCATTTTTCAAACATGCAAAACTCAAGCCTATGCACGCTGGCTCCATTTATTTGCACATTACAGATTCCTCAAAAGGAGCAGAGACAATACCCTGATATGCATTTTCTTAGCTATTACCAAGTAGTTGAAGTGAGCGTTCACTTTTGCCTAATCTATTTATTATATGAAGTTAAGTTTCAACGCATTCTTATGCACTAGTGTACTTTTAACTATAGAAAGCAAAGGAACCATACATATACTCATGTGAGCTGCTCACATGGGGAACATGTATATGTTGCGCTGCTCATGTCTTTTCTCTCTCCCAGCCCCCTCCCAAAAATCTATTTTGGTGGTGATTCAGTCTTGATCCGTATTCACTATATCATCAAAGATGATTTTATTCTTAGTTGCTTTTGCAGGGATCCTCCATATCAAGGGAAGAGCAGGGTAGTGTGGGCAAGGGAAGAGGACAGGGACAGGGAAGAAGTGAACTGAGGGGAAGAGCCTCTTTATTCTCTTGCTTTCTATATGTACCAGCGGAAGCTCCTCCTCCCTCTCTCCTTTTGATTATGCCTGCCCACACTTTCATGTCTCTTCACTCCTTCTATTTCTCTAACATTTTCCTGAATGTCATGATTGTCACAATTGTTCAGGTTTATGAAAGAAAAAGAAAAGAAATTAGATGCAGTAAAATTTTGGTGAAGAACAATGTTCCATAGCTTGTGAACATGTTGGTCCTTCGATTTAATTTTTTCAAAGATTTGTGGTCCATGTATGCTTTCGTTATTCAATCACTTTATCTGTTTACATTTTCATTACTGCATATAGTATGTGATTATTCAGAAAAGTAACAAACATTAATCATTTTAAACATGCGTTGCACTTTGTTACTCCATACTAATTTACTTACATGCACACAATTCTATAAATTGCTCATTTGTTTTATAGGACTGCTGGCCCACCATAGTATATAGAAGAATGAGGAGGCATTATTATTGCTGATGATGAATCTGAAGTTTAAATTAAATATGTTCCTGAATATAAGGAATCAAACTTCTAGAATTTATATGCTCAAATGTATCTTTTGTTTTTCATATTATAGAGACACAGGAAAATCGAAGACGATTGTAGAGACACAATCCTCATGTGTGTGCATCCCAGTTAATTTTGCTTCGTTCATTCATCATTTTCTCTGAAAAATGATTCAGTATGGTATGGTCGTGCAGAACTTGTTAGTGCTAAGGAATCTCAAGACCAACCTGGCAGCCGCTCAGTTTGATCCCATTATGAGTGGCCCTACTCTGAATTATCTCCCTTTTCTCTGAAAATTACACTACTAAAAGGAAAAATTCAATTACCATTTGTAATGGAAATTAACTTCCACATGGTGTCATATTTTACATTAAAGGCAGTGTAAAGAATATTACTTCTGTTGGATGTTACATGCCTTACAAAAGGAAACACCAGTAGAGTTGTATTTGTGATCCTTCTTTTATTGTTTAGACACTTCTAAATAATAGCCATATGCTGACCATTCTCTTCTGTTTTTCTTTCATCTTTGTTTGCTAATTAAATATTTTCGCTGTGAACCTAACTTTCAATGAGAATTTCATCAACCTAGTTTTTGCTTCAATACATTGTTAGTATTGCTTGATTTTATTCTCATATGGAAACACCTCACACTAATTCACTATCTGGTTGTTCATACAAATGAATACATATTTTTACTGATTGTTTGTTCGTCAGACAGATTGCTTCTCGTTTGGCTAACATCACTGCCACATTTGACTCCACTAGATTGCTTCCTACAATGTGGTGGTGATATTAGCAAAGCAGTCATCTATGATTCATTGTGTTAGTTCATCTATGTTTGAATAACTTAGTCGAGTTTAGATCAAGGTGTGGTCTAGCGAGAAAAGTTGCATGATGACATTAGGTTATTCCCAGGTTAATCTTCACTATTTTCTTCTTTGTACACAGCTCATCAAAACTGAATCAAGAGGCCTCACATATGTCTAGATGGTGTGTGTGTGAACATGGTTTAAACTATGATGTTTCTTGGAGGGAGCAAATTAACCTTTTTTATTTCATGGTTTATTAACTAAAATATTGATTGGTGACGCTGATGCCTCTACTTACTCATGATTAGTAAAACTAATAATGATCTCTGAAAGCAAGTACCGGATTAAAGAAAACATATAGAGTTATAATCAGCCAATTTTAAATGTGATTGTTTGTAGGCGTGTTAAGCTAAAACTGGTATATCAATGTTGAAACTGCCTCTTACATTGTTCCTTGAGATTGGAATTTGTTTTTGTGCATGCAGGATCAAATTTCTTCTTCCAGAACTTATTATCACACAATTTTAGTTACTTCCTCCTTCAAGTTTTATGTGTATTTACATTTTGTTCATTTGTGAAGAAGAGTCCGTGGAATTCCAGGAACAACTCCGTTGACATATAGTACTTCTAGGTACTGTCAGACAGACATTGTAATAACTAGTTGCTTTATTACTTGTACAACTATCTGTTCGGTTCAAGTTTGGAAACTTTCACATGGTTGAAAAGATCATGTAACTGAATTTATTATTGACATGTTAACAAATATGTCTGTTTGATTAGTGCGCATAATCTTGCCTCAAATACAACAGCTTGATTAGTATGCACAATTCCGCCTCAAGAGGTGCCACCAGATGGCGCCCCAACCACTAGTGCTGATACATAAGTGGCAGAAACGCAAGCAAACTGAGGCCCCAAAACTACATGTAGCAGTAGGAGACTGATTGTGCATTGTGGACGTCTCCAGCAAACAACAGCTCCCACTACGTCATAAAGTGAGAAGACAGGTCTTCAGGAGCCTGGCCACTTTCAGCCTGGGTCCGGCCACAACAGTAGTGGTGGGTCTCTTGACAATTGTTCCAGTTCTTGAGCCACCTTTTGTAGATGAAGCTTGACACGGTCGAAGGATAGCATCTCCCATAATGTAAGGCTCATCGTGGTCTTGCCGTCTTGCGCCAAATAGCCTGCAAAGCAGACCACGTGGTGTGGTTGAAAACCATGTCATTTCTTAAATTCCAGATAGCCCAAAGGCCAGCTGCATGAATAATATTAATAGCAGCAAAACTATCACCCCTAGACCAGCAATCTGAGAAGGACATCATATTGATCTCTCCTCTAAAACCAGTTAACTTGGCAACAGTTCTCCAGAACTCCAAGGAAACAACACAACTAAAAATAGATGGTGGTAGGATTCAAGTTCAGTGCAGAAAACACAGGTAGGATCAGGGACTTCCTGTCTTTTCTGCAGATTATCTTTGGTCAATAGCTTGTTGTTAGCGAACAACCAGAGAAATATATGGTTCCTAGCAGGGATTTTAATAGACCAGACAGCTGGGGTATTCACAGGGAGCACCCCTCTGAAGTTTACTATTTTATAAAAGGATTTAACAATATATACTCCTCTAGAATTGAGGTTCCAGACTAAAGTGTCTTCCTCGTTGGAAAGGATAATAGATTTAGCAATCTCAAGCAGTTCAAACCACAACATTAGAAGATTTTCAAGGAAGCATCCCCTAAAGGTAATTTTCAAGTCAGTGCCATCCCAAACTGTACCAACAGTTAGATTTTGCTCAGTAGTAAGAGAATAAAGCTCCCAATATTGAGTAGCTAGAGGAGCAGAACCAAACCAGTGGTCCTCCCAAAACCTAGCTTTTTGCCATTGCCTATGTTCCAAGAGAAACCAAATTTAGAGGCTTTAGCAGCCTAAAGAACACTTTCCAAAAAGGGGAAGTGCCAGTAGAAACACATGCAAATAAATTTGGATCTTGGATATTGTGCTTGGCATCAATGATGTCTTTCCAATTTTTCCCATTATCCTTGTGATATCTACTAACCAAAGAAGCTAATAGTCACAAATTCATATCAACTATATCTGTAATACCAAAACCCCAAATTCTTTTCTCATAGTGAGGGAGCCCCAAGATGCTAAATGGTATTTGCGGTGACCTTCGTAGTCATCCCAAAAGCAATGGGCTAGTTGGGAGTTAATAAGCTTAATAGCCCATTTAGGAAATTTAATAAAACCCATTAAGTAAGAAGGAATAATGGCTAGGCAAGCTTGAACTAAAACAAGTCTCTTGCCAAAAGAGAGGGGCCTCCTCTCCATCCAGCACCCCTTTTAATGATTTTATCAACCAAAGGTTGAAGATCCTCTCTTCTCTCCTTGCTATGATGGAGAGGGGCACCAAGATACTTAACGGGGGAAAGAACTGAGCTTACATCCTAAATGTTTGAGCAAAAGCAGCCACTTCACTATTAATATTGATAGGGACTAAGTCACACTTATGGAAATTAATCCTCATGCCAGAGAGGTGCTCAAAGCAAGAGAGCAGCCATTTCAGATTTCTAGCATGATCAATGTTATCATCTAAAAAGAGTAAGGTGTCATTAGCATATTGCATGCTTATCACACCAGCTGGATAGGAAGGGGGGAAAACCCCAGCAATCAAATCATTATCAACAGCTTTCTTCAACATTCTAGTGAATACATCAGCTACTAAATTAAACAACAGGGGGGAGATAGGGCCCCCCTGCCTAGCACCCTTCCCAGCAATGAAAAATCACTATCGGTACCATTAATTCTAACACCTACAAAACCATTATGAAGAAGAGATTCAAGTTGTGCATCTACTTTGGGCCAAATCCTCTCCTCCCCAGCATTCTAAGCAAAAAATTTCTACTAATCATGTCATAAGCTTTTTCATAATCAACCTTAAAAACAAAACCAACCAGTTTATTGCTGGCAACAACATGAACTATCTCATGAGCTGACACAATACTTTCTAAGATAAACCACCCTTGAATGAAAGCAGTCTGGTTGGGAGAAATTAAATCATTGCAGGGCCAAACCTATTGGTGGCACACTTCACAATTTTTTTAAAACTACAGTTAATCATAGCAAGAGGTCTAAATCTATCCATGGTCACTACATTGGACTCTTTAGGAACCAAGGTCAAGAGCGAGAGGTTAAGTCTATATAGATCAAGTTCTCCTCTTTCCTAGTCTCTTTAAAGAGCAAATAGATCATTTTTATAAGATCCCAAAAGTGTTGGTAAAAAAGAGAAGGAAAACCATCAGGGCCAGGGCCCCTCAGCATAAGAGCCAAATACAACAATTTTGATCTCCTCTTTAGAGAAGGGGGACTCAAGCAGGATGATATGCTCCGCTGTGGCCATGCTACCTGTCGTTGTTTTGTCACGGCAGATGTCCTAGAGAAAGGACTTAGTCGTGGAGCCATCGCGACGGGTTAGCTTGAAGGGGTTAAAGCGGACACAAGGACGCAAGAGAGTTTATACTAGTTTGGCCCCTTCAATGAAGGTAAAAGCCTACGTCTAGTTGTGATGGAATTGATGGGGTTTCGATGATTAGGGAGCAAACAAGCTTCGCGTATGTCTCGAGTTGTTCTCTGTTGTCCTTGAACCGCCGCCGGGTCGTCCCCTTATATACACGGGTGACTCTCGTCGGCTTACGGAGTCTCAATACCGGCTCATAGATGTGTCCGGTTTGGTCTCTTCTTATTCCTAACTTACAATACAGGTTAACTACTAACGCCGGTTTACGGCTGCAGGCCTTGAGCCGACCATGGGCCTTGAGCCCTCCTCTGTCTTCTTGGGATTTAACTTACTTAACTACTGACGAAGTTAACCCGGCCCAGATAGGCCGGTTTACGCCCAGTAGTAATATCCCCAACATTAGGCCCTAGATTGATTTGAACGGTTTCATGTCAATCCTTTAATAAAAGCTTCATCTTCAACATCTTCTTATAAATTGGTAAACCGCCATGATGTCATCTTCTCTGATTGCTGTAAACCGGAGTGACATCACCTGTCATAACGAAGCTATCCATTATGCTTCTTTGTTTAATAGATCGGCGGAAATCGAGGCGATAGCTCCGTTTTGTGGCCCCTTGATTGTCGCGCCTGACTCATGTTCTTTCGCCTTATAAATAGGACCGAAGGGTCATTTCTTTTCTCCTTCCGTGCCTTCTTCATCTTCCTCGCGTCGCCAGCCTCGGAGCTCCGCCGCCGCCGTCGACCTCTGCCTCATCCTTGGCCGCTGCATCAACCTGAGCGCACCAGAACATCGCGACAACCTTCCACATCTTCCTCAGCTCCGGTAAATCTTCTATCTTTTCCCCCGCAGATCTGGCCTAGGGTTTCGCAGTTCTTCAGTGTTCATCGTCTGCCTCTTGCTCATACAATAGATCTTTAGATGAATCCGCAAATCTTTATTCTGTGCAATGATAGTTGTTTGACCTTCGCCTTTACTTATGCATCTCAAACCATGGGTCTATATGAACGTTTTGCTCATTGGTTCGGTACTGCTCCTTTGAACCTCTAAGTATTTATCTCTTCTCTGAACTTGCTTCAGATCCAATGCTATAAAGAAATCTTGTGAAACCTGTTTGTGCGTACTTGTCCATCCGCCATCTCAGCTTTTCAATGCTTAGATCAGGCGGTTTAACCTTATAGAAAATTTTCCAAACCGGTATATGCCATTAGTCCCCTTGTTGAACCGCCAGATGTTGGTTGCTTCATGAAACTCCGGTTCAGATAGTTCTGTCTCCGGTTTAACAGTGCCCATACCAACGTACCTTGATCAAATGCATTTTTGAACCGGGATCTTCTACCTTGTAGATTCCATCATGGCCAAGCAAGTATATGAGTGCAATTGGGTTCCTTCTCGCGTCACAGAGGATCAATTGGACGATTTAGTCCTGATTGGCGCTTTAGGCAGCAAAGATACCATCCATTGGAGGGCTCCTGGAAAAGAATGCCCTCCCACACCTCGAGAAGGAGAGGTTGTTGTTTTCGTAGATCACTTAGCCCGGGGCTTTAAGCTGCCCGGTTCTAAATTTTACCGGGATGTTTTAGCCAATTTCCAACTCCATCCGCAAGACACTGGCCCCAACTCTGTTACAAATATGTGCCACTTCCAAGTGCTCTGTGAGGTGTTCTTTCAAGAGGAGCCCATAGTGGAATTGTTCAGAGACCTTTTCCATCTAAACCGCCGTACTGAGTTTACTGATGGCTCTAATACGGAGTTGGGTGGCATGGCGATTCAGAAAAGGAAAGAGGTCACATACCCTCACGCCAAGCTGCACAGTCACCCCAAGGAGTGGAATCAGACATGGTTCTACTGCAAAGACACCTTCCCTGCTGGTGAGAATCCCTTGCCTGGCTTTCGTCCGGAGCGGCTCAGCAATACACACCCTTTTCCTCAAAGATTGACTGCCCAGGAGAGAAGAAAATATGCTCCCCAGCTGTCAAAGCTCAGAGCCTTTATGGCCAACGGTTTAACAGGGGTTGATCTCGCTCGCTGTTGGATATCATGGAGCATACTGCCCCTTAGTCAGCGCTCCGGTTTGATGTGCGAGTATACTGACAGTGTTGATGACCCACTGCGACATTCAAAACTCCAGCTCTCCGATGAAGAAATCACAGAGGCTGTGCATAAGATACTGAATGAACCGGAACACGTCTGCGCTAGAACCGGCCTGCTTCCCTTCTGTGCCACCAACAAACCGCCAGCTGTAAGACTTTGATTTTTCTCTTTGCTGAATCTGTTATTGATATGTCTGGTCATTGTTTTTAATATCAGTGTCTGCATAATCAGGGCAATGATCCGTTTTGGAGCAAAAAACTGCCGCAGGAGAAACCAGAAAAACCAGACAAACCGGAAAGAGCAACCCGGCAAAAGACTAAAGCTGTGAAGAAGACTGCCCACAGGAAAAGAACCACTGCATCTTCTAATCCGGCCCCTGATGATGAGGTGGATAATCCGGACTTTGAGGTAGAGCTTGACTCACTTGGTTTATTTTTCATGCGTCTTATTGATGATGATATTTGTCAGGATGATGCCGAAGCCAGCCACGCGGATGTTGCAGAGGTAATTATTCTCTCTTCGATTCAGAAACTTTGCCTTCACAAAAAATCCGTCAGGCAAACCGGAAAGTTAAATTTTCTCATCCTCTTGCTTATTTGGATCCTAAACTTCTTATGAAGACCCAACAACACGAAGCTCGTCGCACCACCCGGCACAGCGGCCAGGTAGTTACCTCCGCCGGTTTACCGAACAGTCCGGTTCGGAAACGCCATTCAGAGGTCTCTAATTTGCTTGTCAGTGCTTGTCCTAAAGCGGGCTGCTTTCGTCAACCTCTTAATCCGTCTGACTCCGATTACCAGGTTACTTCCCACTCATCTTCTGGCGAGTCATCGGCTACTCAGCTCCCACCGCTCAAAACGGTGCTTGGGTAAGCTATACTTATTGTGATGTTTGCAGTACATTGCCTTAGAACATATGCTGTATTTGATTTTGTTATTCTTCTCAGGGCCAAACCTAGGCCAAGCAAGAAGGCCCGCCTGGACAAAGCGGCCGAGAAGATGTCATTCTTGAACCAGGCAAGACACCCAATCTTGAAGCGGCTATTCCTGAGGATATACCCAACGATCCACCGCAGCAGGACGATGATCTTATTGCTGAAGAGAGACCTACTGACGCCTCAGGTCCTGTCAATCAGCCCACAGGTTCCATCCGGATTGAAAGTTCCACCGGTCCAGCAAAACCTACTAACAAGCCAACAGCCCCAGTGCAAACCGGCGGTACCCAGGATGATGAGGTTGTCATTACTGGCACTGGCCATACTGAGCCAAGCAATCCTGTCGCTTTATCCAAACATTCTGCCAAGGAAGAATTTGCTGCCTTTGGCAAAGGCAAGTGGAACGCTGATCTGACGACTTATGCTGCTCTGAACGCCCAAGATATCCATTCCGGCTATCTGAACCGGTTGTATACCAGTCGCGACTATGAAGCCGGTCTGGTTAATATGATGAAAGAGAAATATGAGGTAACTTCCATATGCTCCTTCCTGCTTGTATGCTTCCATTCTTGCTGACTCTCCTAGCCCCCAAGGGCCGGTTTGTAATATTCTTTCAAACCGGGACTTACCAATATAAATCTTGATGCTTTGAAATTCGCTGATGTAGCCCCCAAGGGCCGGTTCAACTTAACGTAGTTAAACCGGTACTTTAAGTAATTGAAATTGCCGCATCAGAATATATACGAGCAAATAGCCATTAGCCCCCAAGTGCCAAGTTGAATACTTGTATTGATCTTGGGACTTTGTAAGCAATTGAAAGATGAAGACAGAATATGCATTAGCCCCCAAGTGCTAAGTGCATAACTTGTTATGTGATTGGTACTTGAATCCTTATACCGATTTGTTGAAGCATATATCTGTATGCATGCAGGCGGAGCTGAAGACGAAAGAAAACCAAGTCACCGATCTCCAAGAAAACCTGAAAACCCAACAGGCTGAAACCTCCAAAGCAAAAGAGGAATTGGCCAGTGCTTTAAGCGCCATGGAACAGCTTAAGGAGAGCTTCAAGAAGAAGTGGGCGGATTGGGCCACTGAAAAGTCCGCTTTGATCAAACGAGCAGAGAATGCCGAGGCTGCACTAAAACCAGTGGCGGATGAACTGACCAGCATAAAGCGGCACGTGCATGCCATGACTACTGCTATCTTTGGTAAGCCAGTTTGCCTTCTGAATTGGCTCTGCCTTCTGACAGAGTCGCTGGTTTATTAACCTTTTATGGTATTTCAGGGACACGCATTGGTCACTTGGGGTCAGATGTGCGGAAGAAACTAAAAGCCGCCTATACTGGTGCCTAGCGGATCATCTGTACCGCATCTCATAACAAACCGGCGCCCACTTTGATTCAAGATACTCTAATGAAAATGTCGGTGCTTCCTGCCCGGGTTGAAGAGCTGAAGAAATCTGCTGCTCGAATCGGTGCAATCAATGCCTTAATCCAGGCAAAAGCCTGGGTGCCGGATTTTGATCCTATTGAAGCGGCTCAGGGCTATCCCAGCTTGAAGGAAGATGGGTCAGAATTTGGCGAAGCGGATCTGCGAGCAATAAACCGGGAGGTACGTCCGCTAGCTTGTCAACTGGCTGAGGAAGCAGACTTGTCTCATTATCAAGCCCAATATGACAGTCAGAACAAGCGAATAGCTGCACCAATCCATGAATCGGAAAATCTGATCCCTCCAATCCGTAAGCATACTTACGCTCCCGATATTGACCCATCATTGCTGATCCATGATGAAGCTGTTTTTCAAGCATTAATGGGAATCGACTGGACAACTGTGGATTTCCAGCCACTGGGTAGAGAAACGGAGGCTGAAGCGGCGTAGGATGACCCACAACCATCAGGCCAGGCTGGTGACCAAACTTGAACCGGAAGCCGGTTTTAAACTGCCTCTCCTTTGCGAAAAACAATTATATTATTATGGGCACCATGTTGCCTTGTAATAGGCTAGCTGATACCTTTGATGTTGATATGCCTTCGTGCATAATTTGTTCTTCCTGTGGTAATGAACTTTCCAAAACACTTTCTGAAATGAAAAATTCGTCAAGTGCCACCGCGGTTGTACCGTCAGGCGGAATATGATGTCTGCATATATGAAATCAAAACAAAATTTTAAGTATATGATCAAATTTTTGAGATACATAATACCTGCCATCATTGAGCGTGAAGTTGGCTTGGCCAATCTTGAAGCGGAGTTTTGCAAACCCACACTGTTGGAGGAGATAACAGCTCTCGTATATATATATGACGCTGGTTTACCATGTAAACCGTGCCGGGTTATAATAAACACCGTGTTACTCCATAAGAGGATGTTAACAACAAGGATCAAACCGGACAAATAGTCTCCGGATTGACGTGAACCGTGTTCCATCAATTGATTGGTTAAAAAACTTTGTCGGTTTAAAAAACACAATGAAAAGCAAAAAAAACCTTCAAAGAAAAGTGTGAAGCAAAAGCAACGACAAAAACGTTTGCCAAAAAAGGTTTATTTAAGCTGATCAAATGGCGTTACCATGGCCAAACACGACCAAGCTCCCGTTAGGTGTAACTATGGTTCTAGTCAGCCAGGTCCCCAAATGAAACCGTGGCATTTATGCCGACCAAATGGCATGGTCATGGTTCGGGTTCGACCAAGCCCCCAAGTGATTCTGTGGCCTTAGGCCGATCAAGAGGCATGACTGGTTCAGACATGACCAAGTCCCCAAGTGATCTGGTGGCTCTCGCCTATCAAGAGGCATGGTATTGGTTCGGACACGACCAATCCTCCAAGTGATATAACACGATGCTTTTAGCAAAGCGAACTCAAGGGGTAAACCGGAGGCCGCTTTAGAGCAACTCCGTGTAACCTCACATGATGTAAAAGAACAGATACCCCGCTTTAGCTGAGGTTCCGGTTTATTATATTTAATCATAATATATACATTGTCGTAATATGTACATAAGTATAGCCAATGGCTCAGGTATAGTAAGGCCGAAGATGAGCTATATTCCACGGCCTGTTAGTCTCCTCCTCTGATGTACGTGAGTCCTTATGCTCTCGAATATCGATCAGATAGTACGACCCGTTGTGCAGATTCTTGCTGACCACGAAAGGCCCCTCCCAAGGTGGGGATAGCTTATGCATATCAGTCTGATCTTGGATGAGCCGAAGCACCAAATCTCCTTCCTGAAAGGTTCTGGTTCTGACCCGGCGACTGTGATAACGACGAAGATCCTGCTGGTAAATCGCCGATCGGGCGGCTGCGATGTCACGCTCTTCATCCAACCGGTCCAAAGCATCTTGCCGTGCTGTCTCGTTGTCCGCTTCAATATAAGCCGTGACACGAGGTGAATCATGACGGATATCACTGGGGAGAACCGCCTCCGCTCCATAAACCATGAAGAACGGTGTGTATCCTGTTGATCTGTTGGGTGTTGTATTGATGCTCCATAACACAGATGGTAATTCTTCTACCCAACAACCCGGCGTTCTCTGCAAAGGAACCATGAGCCGGGGCTTGATGCCTCTCAAGATCTCTTGATTAGCTCTTTCTGCTTGACCATTGGACTGTGGATGTGCCACTGATGAAACGTCGAGCCGGATGTGCTCCCGTTCGCAGAACTCCTTCATAGCACCTTTGGACAAATTGGTACCATTATCTGTGATAATACTGTGCGGAAAGCCAAACCGGAAAATCACCTTTTTGATGAACTGAACCGCCGTGGCCGCATCACACTTGCTAACAGGTTCTGCCTCCACCCACTTTGTAAACTTGTCAACCGCCACCAGGAGGTGGGTCTTCTTATCTTTGGACCTTTTGAAAGGCCCAACCATATCCAGCCCCCAAGTCGCAAACGGCCAAGTAATTGGAATCATTCTCAATTCTTGAGCCGGTACATGAGCACGCCTTGAAAACCTTTGGCAACCATCACATCGTCTGACCAGATCCTCCGCATCAGCATGAGCAGTTAACCAATAAAAACCATGGCGAAACGCTTTAGCCACCAGAGACTTTGAACCGGCGTGGTGACCACAATCTCCTTCGTGGATCTCACGCAAAATTTCACGGCCTTCTTCAGGAGACACGCAGCGTTGAAAAGCTCCTGATATACTGCAATGATGCAACTCGCCGTTGATGATAGCCATGGACTTGGATCGCCGGATTATCTGCCGGGCTAGAATCTCATCCTCTGGCAACTCACCCCGGTTCTTGTACGCCAGGTAAGGAAGCGTCCAATCTGGAATAACATGAAGAGCCGCCACCAATTGAGCCTCCGGATCAGGAATAGCCAAATCCTCTTCACCAGGGATCTTGACCGACGGGTTGTGCAGCACATCCAGAAAAACATTGGGTGGGACCGGTTTGCGCTGAGAGCCCAGCCGGCTTAAAGCGTCTGCCGCTTCATTTTTCCGCCGGTCCACGTGGTCCACCTGATAGCCTTTGAAATAACCTGCGACAGTATCCACCTCACGACGATATGCTGCCATGAGTGGGTCCTTGGAGTCCCAAGTGCCAGACACTTGCTGAGCCACAAGGTCCGAGTCACCGAAGCACTTAACTCGACTTAGATTCATCTCCTTAGCCATCCGGAGACCATGGAGCAAGGCTTCATACTCAGCTGCATTGTTAGTACAAGGGAACATTAAACGGAGAACATAACAAAACTTATCACCTCGTGGGGAAGTTAATACGACTCCAGCCCCCGAGCCTTCCAACTGCCTGGATCCGTCAAAATGGATGGTCCAATACGTATGATCCGGCTTTTCTTCAGGTGCTTGCATTTCCGTCCAATCATTGATGAAATCAACAAGTGCTTGAGACTTAACCGCTGTCCGAGGCACATACTTCAAACCGTACGGCCCCAGCTCTATGGCCCACTTTGCAATCCGGCCAGTTGCTTCCCGGTTCTGGATGATATCTCCCAAAGGAGCAGAACTGACCACCGTAATTGAGTGCCCTTGGAAATATTGTTTAAGCTTCCGGCTTGCCATAAAAACTCCATACACCAGCTTCTGCCAATGCGGATACCTTTGCTTGGACTCAATGAGCACCTCGCTGATATAATAGACCGGACGTTGAACCGGATGCTCCTTACCTGCCTCCTTTCGCTCCACCACAATAGCTACGCTGACCGCCCGAACATTAGCAGCAACATATAGCAGTAACGGCTCCTTGTCAATGGGAGCGGCGAGCACAGGCGGATTGGCCAATTGCCGCTTTAAGTCCTCAAATGCTTCATCAGCAGCAGAACTCCAGACAAACTGATCCGTCTTTTTCAACATCTGATACAAAGGGATTGCCTTCTCACCCAGGCGACTGATAAACCGGCTTAGCGCAGCAATCCGGCCTGCCAGGCGTTGAACATCGTTGATACACTTCGGTTTAGCCAGGGAGGTGATAGCCGTGATCTTCTCCGGATTAGCCTCAATTCCCCTGTTGGACACTAGAAAACCCAATAGCTTGCCCGCCGGTACACCAAAGACACACTTGTCCGGATTAAGCATCATCTTGTATGTTCTCAGGTTATCAAAGGTTTCCTTCAAATCATCAATCAGAGTCTCCTTCTCCCTGGATTTAACCACGATATCATCCACGTAAGCATGTACATTACGGCCAATCTGCTTGTGAAGACAATTTTGTACACACCGTTGGTAAGTTGCCTGGGCACTCTTGAGCCCGAAGGGCATAGACACATAGCAGAAGGCTCCAAAGGGAGTTATAAATGTTGTCTTCTCCTGGTCCTTAACTGCCATTTTGATCTGATGATAGCCAGAATACGCATCCAAAAAACTTAAACGCTCACAACCCGCCGTAGCATCAATAATTTGATCAATACGGGGGAGGGCAAAAGGATCTGCTGGACAAGCTTTATTAAGATCTGTGTAATCCACACACATGCGCCAGGTGCCGTTTTTCTTGAGGACCAGCACCGGATTGGCAAGCCACTCAGGGTGAAAAACTTCAACAATAAAGCCAGCTGCTAAGAGCCTGGCTACCTCTTCTCCAATCGCCTTGCGTCTTTCTTCGTTAAACCGGCGGAGGAACTGTTTCACCGGTTTATATTTAGGATCCACATTAAGTGTGTGCTCAGCGAGTTGCCTCGGTACACCTGGCATGTCGGAGGGCTTCCATGCAAAAATGTCCCGATTCTCACGGATGAACTCGATGAGCGCGCTTTCCTATTTCGGATCCAAGTTGGCACTGATGCTGAACTGCTTGGACGAATCGCCAGGTACGAAGTCAACAAGCTTAGTTTCTGCTGCCGATTTGAACTTCAGGGCCGGATCATGCTCCGTAGTTGGCTTCTTCAACGGAGTCATGTCCGCCGGATCAACATTGTCTTTATAGTACTTCAACTCCTCGGTGGCACAAACCGACTCTGCATAAGCCGCATCTCCTTCCTCGCATTCCAAAGCGATTTTGCGGCTTCCGTGAACCGTTATTGTCCCCTTGTGACCCGGCATCTTGAGCTGCAAATACACATAACAGGGCCGAGCCATAAACTTGGCGTATGCCGGTCGCCCAAACAGGGCATGATATGGACTTTGGATTTTCACCACTTCAAACGTCAATGTCTCCGACCTGGAATCATGATCATCCCCAAAGGCCACTTCCAGAGCTATCTTACCAACGGGATATGCTGATCTGCCAGGCACTACACCGTGGAATACTGTATTAGACGGTTTGAGATTCTTATCTGTTAGTCCCATACGACGGAAGGTCTCATAGTACAGGATGTTAATGCTGCTCCCTCCATCCATGAGCACCTTGGTGAACTTATAACCTCCCACCTGAGGCGCCACCACCAGAGCCAACTGACCCGGATTATCGACCTGGGGTGGGTGATCCTCTCAGCTCCATATGATTGGCTGTTCAGACCAACGTAGATAACGGGGTATGGCCGGTTCAACAGAGTTGACTGCCCGCCTCTGAACCTTCCGGTCTCGCTTGTCCAAGCTAGTGGTGAAGACATGGTACTGCCCACTACTCAACTGCTTTGGGTTGCTCTGGTAACCTGACTGTTGCTGCTGTTGGTTGTAACCACCCTGGTTGTTCTGACTATTTTGACCATTATGTCCGCCCGGATTGCCATTAAATCCTGAACCGGAACTTCCTCCATCGTAACCCGGCCCGGATCCTGAGCCACCGCCAGATTCGTGATCATACCGAAAATTATTAGAATTCTTGAGCTCCTGCATAATAAAGCAATCCTTCCAAAGGTGGTTTGCTGGCGCCTCCTTCGTCCCATGTCTTGGACAGGGCTGGCTTAGCAGATAGTTTAGGCGGTTTGGGTTAGGGTTGGGTGCTCCATTACGATTTTTCGGCCTACCCTTGCGTCGCTGGCCATTGTCCTGTGCGTTGGTATTAGCCACAAAGTCCATGTTACCATCTGCTTTACGCTTGCCTCCTTCACCATTGCCTACCCAGTGATGCTGCTGACCTTTGGAGCTATTGTTCTTCTTCCCTTTCCCTGTCTTGTCATCATCAGATTCGGGATCCTCGGTACTATCAGAATCAGCATATTTCACCAAAGCGGCCATGAGGGTCCCCATGTCGGTGCAATGACGCTTCATCCGTCCCAATTTCAACTTCAGGGGCCCAAACCGGCAGTTGCCTTCCAGGGTTAATACTGCGGTGTCAGCGTTGATGCGGTCTGAGGAGTGCAACACTTGTGAAACCCGGCGCACCCAATGAGTCGTTGATTCTCCTTCCTCCTGGACGCATGCAACTAAGTCCACTATCGACATAGGCTATTTACAGGTATCCTTGAAATTGCTGATAAACCGGGCTCGTAATTGGGCCCATGAACTGATAGAATTAGCTAGCAAGCTTTTTAACCAAGTACGGGCCGTTCCTTCAAGCATCATGGTGAAGTATTTCGCACACGCCGTGTCATCCACATCAAGCATCTCCATGGCCATCTCATAGCTCTCCACCCATGTCTCTGGAGGTTGATCCGCCGTGTAATTTGGTACCTTGCGCGGGCCTTTGAAATCCTTGGGCAGGCGCACGTTGCGTAAAGCGGGGATAAGGCAAGGCACCCCCAAAGAACTAGAAGTAACACCAGGTTCGATCGAGATGGTTGGACGAACCGGTGTGAGCTGCCGAGCCTGATGCTGTGCGGCTAACTCGGCCTCCCTGCGCGCTCGGGCCCGGTTCACCACTTCCTGAGCGTCATCAGCACCACCCGTCGGGTTGTTGCCACGGGGTGCTCCACGTCATTCATTATCGACACTGCTGGTTCATCCATATGTCTGCTATAGCTCCGGCTTGGACGGGGGGTCGAGTGGATCCGGTCGCGGCTGTACGAGTATGCTTCCTGTTGGGCCAAAGCTGTCCTCAGAAGTTCCTTGACCCGTCGCGTCTCTACTGCCTGCGGCGAGTCACCTTCAATTGGAATGGCCTCCAGCCGTGCAGCAGCGGCAACAAGATTGTCCATTGGGTTAGAGTAGTGACCCGGAGGTGTTAAAGCATCCTGAGGTATAACGGTGTTTTGACGAGGTGGGTCCATCTGACGAGGCTGAACCGGTGACTGGTCCTAGGGGCTTCTACCCAGTTCCCCTCCAGTGGATTGCCGGCTCTTGGTCCTGGAGTGTTGAAAAGGTCTCTGGCCTCGAAAACCGGAGGCAAGCGGGATCGGTGCTTCCTCCTCATGACTTCATGCGACGCGCTCTGGTCCAACATAAGCCTGTAGGCCTGTGCGTCTAAAGCGGCCCGCTCTGCGGCCATCCTGGTGTCCTCAACCGCCAGATCCGCCTTGGCCTGGGTGATTTGTTCCTTTACCTTTGCAATCTCTGTGTTGTGAACGTCCTGATCTGGCGGATTAACTTCCGCCATAAGCACAGCCAACGCATCAAATAGTTCTGATAGAACCTGAGCCGGCGGGCGCACAGGGCCTCCTGCCCCGGCAGCCGTCGCCGCTGCTGAACCGGAGATCGTTGCCGCAGCTGTCGAAGAATGAAGCGCTGCTTGTGTTCCGGCCATGAATATTCCAACCCGGTTGGGCAGATCAGAGGGGTCCGGAATATTGTCGCCATCGGAACAACTCCCAATCCGGCCATCTTGTAGCTGATAAAGATATTCGGTTTCTCCGGCCGAAGATTCGTCACCGGAACAAACGATAGTCGCCCCGTGAAATTCTGATCCGTCCTCATAACTTCCTCCATGGATGACTCCCACGAAGGCACGCTTCATGGCCAGTTTAACCCGGGCGGATTGCGCACGCTGAGCCGTCTCGACGAGGTCGGTGCAGATGTCCGGCTCAGGGCCCGGTTCACCAATCTTGCCAACAAAAACGTGAATGCTACCAAAGGGGACCCGGTACCCGTACTCAATTGAGCCGGCCTCGGGGCCCCAGCCTGCGTCGTCGATGTAGAGCTTGCCGCGACGACTCTTAGTCATCCGGCCTACATCGTAGCCCTCGAGTCCTTCAAAGCGGCCCTCCAAGAATCGGAAACCATTGTGCGATAGCCCCACGGTGGGCTCCAACTGTCGTGGTTTTGTCACGGCAGATGTCCTAGAGAAAGGACTTAGTCATGGAGCCATCGCGACGGGTTATCTTGAAGGGGTTAAAGCGGACACAAGGACGCAAGAGAGTTTATACTAGTTCGGCCCCTTCGATGAAGGTAAAAGCCTACGTCTAGTTGTGATGGAATTGATGGGGTTTCGATGACTAGGGAGCAAACAAGCTTTGCCTATGTCTCGAGTTGTTCTCTGTTGTCCTTGAACCGCCGCCAGGTCATCCCCTTATATACACGGGTGACTCTCGTCGGCTTACAGAGTCTCAATACCGGCTCATAGATGTGTCCGGTTTGGTCTCTTCTTATTCCTAACTTACAATACAGGTTAACTACTAATGCCGGTTTACGGCTGCAGGCCTTGAGCCGACCATGGGCCTTGATCCCTCCTCTGTCTTCTTGGGCTTTAACTTACTTAACTACTGACGAAGTTAACCCGACCCAGATAGGCCGGTTTACGCCCTGTAGTAATATCCCCAACACTACCATGATCCCAAAAATCATCCTTGAGATCAATATCAATAGTAGGAACATAACCAAATAATTTCTTATAGAATTCTATTGCAATATTCAGAATACCTTTAGGGTCCTCCACTAGCCCATCAGGGCTATCCAGGGTAGTAATCTACTTCTTCCTCCTCTTCTGGTTAGCTAGAGCTTTGAAGTATCCAGAGTTAAGATCCCCTTCAAGAGTGTCTCTCTCCCTTGATCTCTGCCTAGCCTTGATTTCCTCTTTCTTCCAAATCTCATTAAGTTCACCTGAAATAGCTTTCACCCTAGCTTTAGAATTAGGAGATAAAGGTTGAGATTCAGAAAGAATGTTTAAACAACTGAATTCAGCAACTAAGTTTTGCTGAAGTCTATTTTGAGAGGCCTCATAGTTAGCACTCCACCCTTTAGCAGCTTTCCTAGTGTTCCTAATCTTGAATTGCCAAATGTCAATAGATTTGGAGAGATGGCAATCAACATTCTAAGCTTTATGAATCATTTCCTTAAAACCTGGAGTTTCAAGCCACCACTTCTCAAATCTAAATATTTTTGGCTTAGGGGCAGTAAAAGCATTAGTGTTAAGAACTAGAGGAGTGTGATCACTCCCAATTATGGGGAGGGCTTTAACCTGGGAGACAGGAAAAAGGCCTTCCCAATCAACATAAATGAAAATCCTACCAAGAGCAACAATAATTAGGTTGTCTTGGTTATTATCCTAGGTAAACTTCCTGCCAGACTTTTTAAGTTCTATCAGACCAAATTTATTAATCTAGTCATTAAACAAAGTCGCCCAATGATGGTTGATCAGCCCAGTGTTTTTCTCCTCAGCCTCTCTAATGAGATTAAAATCGCCAACAACAATAGTAGGGCCAAACTAGCCAGTTAGAAAGTTATGAAGTTCATTAATGAAATCAAGTTTCAAATTGTCATAAGAGGAGCCATAAACATAAATTAATCTCCAAACAGAATTATTATTCTTGTTCTTACGCAAGTAGGAAACACTAAAAGCATGGATATCACAAGACCATGTGTCAAACATACCACTCTTTATACCAACTAAGATCCTCCTGTAGTTTTATTTGCAGGGAGCCAATGCCAGTTGAACCCATTCCTAGAATCAATAGACTCAAGCTAGTTAATAGTGAAACCAGCTATCTTAGTTTCAGAAAACACATAAAATCAGGACAAGTAGCTCTAATGAGCTCTTTTTTGAGGGTTGAAACAGTAGGAGAGGCTCCTACTGCATATATACTATATATAAAAGATAATGTACAATGATTTACATGGCACCCCTAGAAAAAACTGACATATGGGGGTAAGAATTACAGACATCATTGGGGATGGTTTTATAGGGGAAAGGGGGGGGGTGTTCTAGTTAATAGAATTCACCAAAGCAGAGATGCTGGGTTTTAGCTTTTCTAGCACTCTAAAGATCAGGTTGGAGTCTTGAACCATAGCTTCCAGGCTCCAACTATTGGCGTGACACCTCTAAATAAGTTATTGCTCCTTTCCTTCCATAGGCTCCAGGCAACAAGTAAGAAGGTGTCCATGAATAGTGGTCTGGCCCATTTCTTCTTGGCATGTTCAAGTAGATTTAGTCTGTGGGTTGCATTGTTCCATTGTGTCCCCAACTTATTGCAGCATTGCCGACTGGAAGAGCATTTGAATATCATATGCTCGATAGTTTCCTCCACGTGGTTGCCACATAATAGACGGTCCAAGTTGTCGCCTATATTATAGTGCCGTCGCTTAAGCATGTTTCTGGTGTTTAACCAATCAGAGAGCAGTAGCCACCCAAAGATTTTGATCCTAAGCATGCATTTGGATTTCCAAAGCCACTTGTAAGCTTTGTGGGCTTGAACGTCTCTGATGCAGAATGCATAATATCTACTGGCCTTGAAGTCCGAGGCTCACCACACATATGTCCATTTGTCTTGACCTTGCTTGGGTATATTAATTTCTGTGAGCAGTTGCTGAATCCTTTTGACCTCCTCATGGGCTTGTGGTGAGAGGGGCAACTGAAAGACAGAGCTCAGCACCGTCGTGCCTAGGAAGTTTTTAACCGAAATATGTTCATCTGTTGTGTAGGAGTAGGCACGTGAGAAGGCCAGTGATGTAAGCTCTTCATGCCATAAGTCCTTCCAAAACAGAGCAGATGATTCATTTCTAATTTGGACCATGTAGATCCCTCGAAATAATGGCTGAGTTGCATGACATCTCTCCACCAGAAGGAGCCACAAGGATCAGAGGTGTGGGTGGTTGCATCCGGGTAGTATGTATTCCATATGAGCTCGACCCAAGGTGTGTTGTGGTGATTGTAGAAATGTGTCAAAATTTCAGCAGAAGGGTGTCATTCTGAACTTGCAGATCCAAGACACGGAGCCCTCCATGCTTTTTGGGGCGGCAGACCAAATCCCAGGCTGTCAGGGAGTTACAACGGTCCATTGTCTGTTTTCTTGTTCCAAAGGCAGTGTCTTCTAATTTTATCCAACTGGGCTATTATTTCTAGGTTGATCTTGATTGTGCACATTGCAAACATGGCCAAGGAGGTGACGATTGAACTGAGGAGTGATAGTTTGGCGTTGTACGATAACATCGACATGGTGGCGGTCACACGACATTCAGTTCTACAAACAAGGGGCATGAGGTCTTGGACCATGGGTCTGGTGGTGCCTAGGGGGAGCCCTAGGCAGGTAAATGGCATGCCACCCATAGCGCAACCAAAAATATTGGTGATGGATTCGCAGAGATCATCCGGTGCATTTATTGGGATCAAAGTGGATTTGTGGAAGTTGATCTTCAGACCAATGGAGCCAGTGTAGTCAGTGAGAATTTGCCTCATGATTTCGGCTTGCTTCATGCATGCTGGCATCACGATGATCGTGCCGTCAGCATACTGTATAACAGGGTAGTCCGTGTTTCCAGGAGCCTACATTGGGAGCTCGAGTAGGTTCTTTCTGAAGGCATCATTGATCGCTAACTGAAGAAGATTGCCTGCGAGGACGAAGATGAGCGGTGACAAAGGCCCCCCTGTCTAACCCCACATCAACATGGGAATTGCTAGCCGGGAATTCCATTTAGGAGTACTGAGGATTTCCCCGATGAGGAGATGCATTGGATCCAGCCAATCCATTTGTCAGTGAATCCCATATGTTTCATGATATTCAACATTGCCGAATGATCATTTGTATCAAACGCCTTGGCACAGTCTAATTTGAGTAAGACAATTTCCCGTTTAGAGGCTTGACATTGATGTATGTACTCGAAAGCCCACGCAAGCCAGTCCTGTATTAAGCGCCCTTTGATGAAACCATATTGGTTACGGTGAATGAGCTTCAAGATTATCTTTTGCAGTCAGTTAGCGAGTAATTTTGTGATGACTTCCAGACAACAATTTAGCAGTGTGATCGACCTGTAATCATTAATAGAATCCAGGGCATTCACCTTAGGAATGAGAGTGATGAACCCATAATTTAGTCAATCTAGCTGCAGAGATCCACCATGGAACCGAGAGAACAATTTGTAGAAATCCTCTCTGATGATAGAACAACAAGCTTTGAGGAAACACTAAATCCGTCTAGGCCAGCAAGCTTTGTAGAAATCCTCTCTGATGATAATCCACAATTTCTAGCCATTTAATGACCGTAATTCAAATTTGAACTACATCTACATGCAACGGCAAACCATAACGGTTTGAAAAATCACATTTTTGTGTACTTGTGTGCGATTTAATTCCATGTGCAATAGATTGGAAGGAATTTTCAAACATATTGGTGTCACGGCCTGGACACATGTATGGAGTGCCATGGCATTTAAATTCCAAAATGTTAAAAAAAGATCAAAAACACATGAAACCTTGATTGATGTAATGTCATGCCACCAAGATGATGTGGTAATTTTTTTGGCATGTTTGACGAAAGTTTGGACACACACCCCTCACAAACCGGAGCAACTCACTAGAAGGCTCGTGGCTCCGAAAGGGAACAATGCATTTTTGATGACGAACAGGCGATGGCTTCCTCTTACGACATTCAATTTTTTTCTACAGTTAACATGTATTGATACAACTATCATTCGAAAATTTGGAAAATTCCAGTGGTCATTTGACCTTTTAAAGACAATTAAGTAATTTTCTAGCCATTTAATGACTGTAATTCAAATTTGAACTACATCTACATGCAACAGCTAACCATAGCAGTTTGAAAAATCATATTTGTGCACTTGGGTGCAAGTTAATTCAATGTGCAGTAAATTGGAAGGAATTTTCAAACATATTGGTGTCACGGCCAGGACACAAGCATTGAGTGCCATGGCATTTAAATTCCAAAAAATAAAAAAACATCAGAAACACATGAAACCTTGCTTGACGCAATGTCATGCCACCAAGATGATGTGGTAAAAAAATTGTCCTGCTTGACGAAAGTTTGGATACACACCCCTCACAAACCGGAGCAACTCACTAGAAGGCTCGTGGCTCCGGAGGGAACAATGCATGCTTGATGACAAATAGGAGATAGCTTCCTCTTATGGCCCTCTAAAATTTTCTATAGTTAACGTGCACTAATACAACAGTCATTTGAAAATTTGGAAAATTCCAGGGGTCATTTGACCCTTTAAAGACATTTAAGTGATTTTCTATCCATTTAATGACCGTAATTCAAATTTGAACTACATCTACATGCAACGGCTAACCATAACGGTTTGAAAAATCATATTTGTGTACTTGTGTGCGAGTTAATTCCCTGTCCAGTAAATTGGAAGGAATTTTTAAACATATTGGTGTCACGGCCTGGACACATGCATCGAGTACCATGGCATTTAAATTCGTTTTTTTAAAGATCAGAAACACATGAAACCTTGCTTGACGTAATGTCATGCCACCAAGATGATGTGGTAAAAAAATTGGCATGTTTGACGAAAGTTTGGACACACACCCCTCACAAACCAGAGCAACTCACTAGAAGGCTCATGGTTCCGAGAGGGAATAATAAAAGTTTGATGACGAACAGGAGATAGCTTCCTCTTGTGGGCTTCAAAATTTTTCTACAGTTAACGTGCACTAATACAACTATCATGTGAAATTTTGGAAAATTCTAGGGGTCATTTGACCTTTTAAAGACATTTAAGTGATTTTCTAGCCATTTAATGACCGTAATTCAAATTTGAACTACATCTACATGCAACGGCTAACCATAACGGTTTGAAAAATCATATTTTTATGTACTTGTGTGCAAGTTAATTCCATGTGCAGTAGATTGGAAGGAATTTTCCAACATATTGGTGTCACGGCCTGGACACATGCATGGAGTGCCATGGCATTTAAATTCCAAAAAGTTAAAAAAATGATCAAAAACACATGATACCTTGATTGATGTAATGTCATGCCACCAATATGATATGGTAAAATTTTGGCATGTTTGACGAAAGTTTGGACACACCCCCTCACAAACCGGAGCAACTCACTAGAAGGCTCGCGGCTCCGAGAGGGAACAATGCATGTTTGATGACGAACGAGCGATAGCTTCCTCTTACGGCCTTCAAAATTGTTCTACAGTTAACGTGTACTAATACAACTATCATTTGAAAATTTGGAAAATTCCAGTGGTCATTTGACCTTTTAAAGACAATTAAGTGATTTTCTAGCCATTTAATGACCGTAATTCAAATTTGAACTACATCTACATGCAAAGGCTAACCATAGCGGTTGGAAAAATCATATTTGTGTACTTGGGTGCAAGTTAATTCAATGTGCAGTAAATTGGAAGGAATTTTCAAACATATTGGTGTCACGGCCTAGACACAAGCATTGAGTGCCATGGCATTTAAATTCAAAAAAAAATTAAAAAACATCATAAACACATGAAACCTTGCTTGACATAATGTCATGCCATCAAGATGATGTGGTAAAAATATTGGCCTGCTTGATGAAAGTTTGGATACACACCCCTCACAAACTGGAGCAACTCACTAGAAGGCTCGTGGTTCCGGGAGGGAACAATGCATGTTTGATGACGAACAGGAGATAGCTTCCTCTTACGGCCTTCTAAATTTTTTTTCTACAGTTAACATGCACTAATACAACTGTCATTTGGAAATTTGGAAAATTGCAGGGGTCATTTGTCCTTTTAAAGACATTTAAGTGATTTTCTAGCCATTTAATGACCGCAATTCAAATTTGAACTACATCTACATGCAACAGCTAACCATAACAGTTTGAAAAATCATATTTGTGTACTTGTGTGCGAGTTAATTCCCTGTGCAGTAAATTGGAAGAAAATTTCAAACATATTGGTGTCACGGCCTGGACACATGCATCAAGTACCATTGCATTTAAATTTAATTTTTTTAAAAAGATCAGAAACACATGAAACATTGCTTGACGTAATGTCATGCCATCAAGATGATGTGGTAAAAAAATTGGCATGTTTGACAAAAGTTTGGATACACACCCCTTACAAACCGGAGCAACTCACTAGAAGGCTCGTGTTTCCGAGAGGGAACAATGAATGTTTGATGACGAACAGGAGATAGCTTCCTCTTATGGGCTTGAAATTTTTTCTATAGTTAACATGCACTAATACAATTGTAATGTGAAAATTTGGAAAATTCTAGGGGTCATTTGACCTTTTAAAGACATTTAAGTGTTTTTCTAGCCATTTAATGATCGTAATTCAAATTTGAACTACATCTACATGCAACGGCTAACCATAACGGTTTGAAAAATCATTTTTTGTGTACTTGTGTGCGAGTTAATTCCATGTGCAGTAGATTGGAAGGAATTCTCAAACATATTGGTGTCACGGCCTAGACACATGCATGGAGTGCCATGCCATTTAAATTCCCAAATATTAAAAAATGATCAAAAACACATGATACCTTGCTTGACGTAATGTCATGCCACCAAGATGATGTGGTAAAAAAATTGGCCTGTTTGACGAAAGTTTGGACACACACACCTCACAAAACGGAGCAACTCACTAGAAGGCTCGTGGTTCCGAGAGGGAACAATGCATGTTCGATGATGAATCGACGATAGCTTCCTCTTATGGGCTTAATTTTTTTTCTACAGTTAACATGCACTAATACAACTGTTATGTCAAAATTTGGAAAATTTCAGGGGTCATTTGACCTTTTTAAGACATATAAGTGATTTTCTAGCCATTTAATGACCGTAATCCAAATTTGAACTATGTCTACATGCAGCGGCTAACCATAATGGCTTGGACACATGCATGGAGTGCCATGGCATTTAAATTCCAAAAAATTAAAAAATGATCAGACGATGTAAATATCTGGTGTTAAAAATAGAAAATGTAAAGATCTGGCAAGACAACCGGGCCCCACATGATTGGCACTCTATTTCACGCCTCGAGGTTTGGAAGGTGAGTGGTGCGGGTTATTAATCAGACACGGTTCTGTATTGCTATCAGTCAGCTATTAAGTTCACACACGGCTTTTGCTGCGGGAATCATGTGTAATTCAAAATATAGTACTCGTAAATTCTGGGGACCGACATGTGTACTCTTTCCGTCGATCTAGATTCTGGCCGCCAATAAATACTACCTTGCTCACGTCGTCCTGCCTGCATTCTCATCTACATCCTCCCCTCGCTCGCCCTCTCTCTCTCTATCTCTCTTTCTCTCTCTCTCTCTCTCAAATCTCTGCCATGGAGTCACCGATCTGTCTACACGTCGACGAGGAGGCGCCACCCCCGAGAACGCTTAGTCGAAGAGCAGCGACGAGGAGGACCCCTACGCACCGCCAGATGAGGTTGCGCCGGACCCCCCAACTTTGGAGTGGTTTTGGGGCCAGTACAATCTTTGTCTGTGGAAGTCACTGCCTCCGGCTGAGAAAGCCAGGAAAGTGGCATTCAAGAAGGAGATGGCGGAGGAGGAAGCCAGGTACCAGACGGCCTGTGAAGCCTGTGACGCCTCCTAGAAAAAGGAGGTGGTGGAGCTTTGGGGGCGGGCGCGTCATCGTGCGGAGGAGGTGTATGAAGATGGGTACTTCGCGAGGAAGGTCAAAGGCGCTAGGCACCTCATCACTGTGTGGAGGTAGGCCAATAAGCTCCAGCGTGCCATCGATGAGGAGCTTCGGTGGGCGCCCAACGAAATGGCAAGATTGTTCGTGCTCGTCCACCAATAAGAGGCAGATTGGTACATCACACACTACTAGGCAGAGGAGGCGGAGTACTGCCTCCGCGCTGGGAAGACGCCGCGCACCAGGGAGCTGCTGGCGAGGGGCTGCTGGAATACTGCCCCTAGGAGGGATTATTAGTTTTAGTGTTGTTCCTTTTCAATTTTATGCATTGTACCCAGTAGTTAAGTATCATCACGTATATGTGATGATATTATATATATATATATATATATATATTCTGTGATGAACTAATGAACAATTAATATATATTATGAATTCCATTTTCTATCTGTTTTCGTATACTAATTTGTATCTAGCTATTATCATCCACATGTACAGAATGGAAAGCATGTGTACACACATTGAAACGGAACATATAAGAACAGAAAACAGTGTACACACATTGAAATAGAGCAATAAACAGAGCAATATTATGATTGCTGTGAATACATAGCGATGCACGTCAAAATGACTCAACAAAATAAAATGCGTCCATGAGACCATTGATGACCCACAAGTATAGGGGGTCTATCGTAGTCCTTTCGATAAGTAAGAGTGTCGAACCCAATGAGAAGCAGAAGGAAATGATAAGCAATTTTCAGTAAGGTATTCTGTGCTAGCACTGAAATTATCGGTAACAGATAGTTTTGTGATAAGATAATTTGTAACGGGTAACAAGTAATAAAAGTAAATAAGGTGCAACAAGATGGCCCAATCCTTTTTGTAGCAAAGGACAAGCCTGGACAAACTCTTACATAATGGAGAGCGCTCCCGAGGACACATGGGAATTATCGTCAAGCTAGTTTTCATCACGTTCATATGATTCGTGTTCGGTACTTTGATAATTTGATATGTGGGTGGACTGGTGCTTGGGTACTGCCCTTCCTTGGACAAGCATCCCACTTATGATTAACCCCTATTGCAAGCATCCGCAACTACAAAAGAAGTATTAAGGTAAACCTAACCATAACATGAAACATATGGATCCAAATCAACCCCTTACGAAGCAACTCATAAACTAGGGTTTAAGCTTCTGTCACTCTAGCAACCCATCATCTACTTACTCCCCAATGCCTTCCCCTAGGCCCAAACAATGGTGAAGTCTCATGTAGTCGACATTCACATGACACCACTAGAGGAAAGACAACATACATCTCATCAAAATATCGAACGAATACCAAATTCACATGACTACTTATAGCAAGACTTCTCCCATGTCCCCAGGAACAAACGTAACTACTCACAAATCATATTCATGTTCATAATCAGAGGGGTTTTAATATGTATAAAGGATCTGAACATATGATCTTCCACCGAATAAACCAACTAGCATCAACTACAAGGAGTAATCAACACTACTAGCAACCCACAGGTAACAATCTGAGGTTTTGAGACAAAGATTGGATACAAGAGATGAACTAGGGTTTGAGATGAGATGGTGCTAGTGAAGATGTTGATGAAGATTGACCCCCTCCCGATGAGAGGATTGATGGTGATGACGATGGTGATGGTTTCCCCCTTCTGGAGGGAAGTTTCCCCGGCAGAACAGCTCTGCCGGAGCCCTAGATTGGTTCCGCCAAGGTTCCGCCTCGTGGCGGCGGAGTTTCGTCCGTGAGCTGGCTTATGATTTTTTCCTCAACGAAAGACTCCATATAGCCAAATATGGGCATCAGAGGGCTGCCAGGGGGCCCACGAGGCAGGGGGCGCGCCCAGGGGGTAGGGCGCGCCCCCACCCTCGTGGATGGTGGGTGGCCCCCCTCTGGTACTTCTTTCGCCCAATATTTTTTATATATTCTAAAATGTGCTCCCGTGAAGTTTCAGGACTTTTGGAGTTGTGCATAATAGGTCTCTAATATTTGCTCCTTTTCCAGCCCAGAATTCCCACCGCCGGCATTCTCCCACTTCATGTAAACCTTGTAAAATAAGAGAGAATAGGCATAAGTATTGTGAAATAATGTGTAATAACAACCCATAATGCAATAAATATCAATATAAAAGCATGATGCAAAATGGACGTATCAACTCCCCGAAGCTTAGACCTCGCTTGTCCTCAAGCGGAAGCCGACATCGAAAAATATGTCCACATGTTTAGAGATAGAGGTGTCGATAAAATAAAATATGGACATGAAGGCATCATGATCATTCTTGGGACAACACTATATATAAATATTGTCATATGATTTTTTATGCTAAAGTAACAATTCATTCACAATTTCAGGTATGAATCAGAAACTTCATTGAAAACTAACAAACTTCTCAGTCATTGAAGCAATTGCAATTTATCATAACATCAGTAAGAGTCAATATAAGAGCTTTTCAGTAAGTCCACATACTCGACCATCATTTAGTCTTTCACAATTGCTAACACTCACGCAATATTTATGGGTATGAAGTTTTAGTCGGACACAGAGAAAGATAGGGGCTTATAGTTTTGCCTCCCAACCTTTTACCTCAAGGGTAATGTCAACAATAATAGTTCGTGAAAACTCACATCCAATTAGCTATATATATTAGGATCTTTCCAACACATTGTGCTTGCCAAAGGATAAAATGTAAAAAGGAAAGGTGAAGATCACCATGACTCTTGTATGAAGTATAAGACAAATATAGAAGATAGGCCCTTTGCAGAGGTAAGCAGAGGTTGTCATGTGCTTTTATGATTATGCACAAAATCTTAATGCGAAAGAACGTCACTTTATATTGCCACTTGTGATATGGACCTTTATTATGCAGTCCGTCGCTTTTATTTCTTCCACACCACAAGATCGTATAAAGCTTATTTTCTCCACACTAATAAATCATACATATTTAGAGAGCAATTTTTATTGCTTGCAACAATGACAACTTACTTGAAGGATCTTACTCAATCCATAGGTAGATATGGTGGACTAATATAACATTCTCTCCGCATACCTTTGTTTATAAATTCATATGGCCGGATTGCCTTGTTTGTCATAAATCTTTGCCCTCATAAAGGCTTTATAAAGTGTGACAAACACTCCCCGGCTACTGGCCGAGGAGGTTGAGGCTGATGGCCGATCAACAAAGTTTTGTATAGTGCGGATCCGAGCATTAATAATGTAGAGTACTTGGATACATAGAATCATTACACATAATTTGTGATTTTACTCTGAATATCGATCCTTAATTCGGCCACTCGTGCCCACATTAAGGCTCGGGGGCTACTGGACTTTGGGCTTATCATTTACTAATATTAAAGGGGCACATCGATCCCCTGATGTGGTGTTGCCACCCGACCAGTGTCTCAGGGGCTACTGCATTGCCTATTCAATACAGGAAATTCAAAGTGCTTAGTGTTCGGCTTGACCGAACTATGGGAAAATGCATCTTCGGATAACAATAGGAACTATCTAGGACCTATCCGACGTCAAGCCAATATATTACGACGACTTCTCGAGACCCTCTCTCAAGGGACCATCTGCCAATCACTATCTCCTCTAATGTCCATCTCGGGTTTTAGGCCGACACACACACCTTGTGGGCTACTGGCTAAATATCTCGTTAGTAAATAAATTGCATCAATCGGAAATAAAATCCACAAACAATCAGCCCAAGCCCAAGGTGGTGCATCACCTTGGAAGCAGTCCGACATAAAGCTCAGATGCATGTGACTGGCTCTATAGAGGGCATTTCCGACATCAAGCTTGGCTAAACTTCTTCGAATTTTTTGAGCCAAGGTGATCTATGACACCTCGGATATAGTCCGACGTTGGACCTCGGATACTCTCCGGCGTTGGAGCTCGGATGCAGACCGGCGTTGGAGCTCGGCTGCAAAAAGACACCTCAGATGCAGTCCGACATTAGAGCCTGGATACAGTCCAGCCTTGGAGCTCGTTCGCAAGAGGACACCGCCACACGGGAACAACTTCAAACTCGAGGTGTGGCGTAAAAAACAATAAGGCATTGCTAAAGGCCGAAAACTTAAAGGGGCTCCTCGGATACCCGACGTGTAAACTCTTTGGATTCACTTTGGCGGTCCTCAAGATCGAAGATGAGAAGATTTGTTGAACCAGTTTCCAAGACCGACGACCGAAGATGAAGAATAGTTCGGAAGAATCGAAGAGCATCCCCAACTTGAAGACCGGTTCAGGGGGCTAGTAACAGTGTCCTGTACTAGGTGGTACTCACCACGTCGTCTTCCGACCAGTGGGTCGGGCTAAGGACCCCCATGATGATTCACTAATGGGCCACTTCGGGCAGCCCATGCCGAATACAAGGAGGATTCCACAAGACTTGGTGCACAAGACAAGGACTCCTCTAAACCCTAGGCCTACGGTGCATATATAAGCCGAGGCTAGGCTAGTCAATAGACAATCTAATATTCATTAGAACAACCTCGTGGTAGATACATGTACTCTGTACTACACCCCATATGAATACAATCAAAAGCAGGACGTAGGGTTTTACCTCCATCAAGAGGGCCCATACCTGGGTAAAATATTGTGTCCATGTTACCATCGCTCCAAAACGCCTAGCTTAGGACCCCTACTACAAGATACGCTGTATATAGAACCGACAACATGGAACTGGCAGGCTTCACATGATCTCACCAGCTCGGCCATGTCGGTGAGCGCCGTGGGCTAATAGAATACGCTGCGGAACGCCTTGTCCATGAGGGTGTGTGATGATGAATGATGCCTATAGTCTCCGCCGTGTATGTCGGCTAACAGCTCGTGCCCCTATTCCCTGGAGATGCATCGCAAGGAAACATCGTTTGGTCATTTTTGGTAAAGCTCACTGTCCCGAATGCAGTTGGCTGTGGCCTGCCGAGCTACTCGTTCGGTGTCTTCTTCCTTCTCCAGCAGGGTTCCCTGAAGCAAGTATGCCTTGAATTCTTCGGTCCAGCACCCCTCCCGAAGCTCAAGTGCAAGGAGCAGGCGCGCTCCTAAGGTTAGGCCACATGCTGGGGCTCCCGAGGTCAGTGCTGGCAGGAGCTCCTCCTGAGGCAGTGCTGGCTCCGCAACACGAGGGGCTGCTGAGGGCTTGAAGAGCCATTCTTCGAAGACACCGGGCTCCTGAGGCTGGCGCTTGGATGTCCTCTTGGTAATATCGTCGGCTTCCTTGTTCATGCCGCGGGGCACTTGCTACAGCTGCAGGCCCAGGAATTGCTTCTCCATCTTGCGTACCTCCGCCAGGTATGCCTCCATGTGTTCATCCTTCGGCTCGTACACTTTGTTGGAGAAGTTGACGAGGAGTCGGGAGTCGCCTTTGATGGGAGGCGCTTCACGCCCAAAGCACCTGCAGCCTTGAGGCCGGCGATCAAGCCTTCGTACTCCGCGATGTTGTTGTTGACCTTTTCGCCGTGTTGGAAGCAGAGTTGCACGACTTAGTAGAGCTTGTCTCGAGTAGGAAAAACGAGCACAACTCCAGCCCCCGCGCCCTGTCGTGCGAGCGCGCCGTCGAAGTACATGACCCAGCCATCTGGTGCTTTGTCCCCTAGTGAGAGCGTCCGGTCCTCACCTGCCTCTGGCCCTGGGGCATCAGTCCACTCTGCCACAAAGTGGCGAGTGTAGCCCCCTTGATGACCATGGTGGTGCTGAACTCTAGCTGAAATGCCTGTAGCTCGATGTTCCATTCGGCGTCTCTACCTGCAGCATTGGGGCTACGGAGTACCTTCTCCAGTGGGTAGGCCGAAACGACCTTGATGGGGTGCCCTTGGAAGTAGTGGCGCAGCTTGCGCGAAGCGACGAGGAGAGCGAGAAAGAGCTTTTGCGGCATGGGGTAGCGTGCCCGTGCGTCCCGCAGTACCGTGTTGACCAAGTACACTGGGTGCTCGACGAGGGCGGAAGTGCTGGCGGGTCCGAAGCCTCCTGAGGCTGGAGGACCTCAGGAGTTTGGTCGCCTATCAGGGCAACTGCGGCATCGTGAGCGCCGTCTTGTGGAGCCTGGTCATCCGTTGGTGTCGTCGAGGCTTCAGGGACGTCGTCCCGAAGCTGCGTTGCCTTGTCCTGCCGTGGGGCGTTGCCCGACGGGCCCTTGGTTTGGTGCTCCTCCCGGACTGCCACTAGCGCTGCATTGGCGGAGTGAGGTGTGGTGGCCAGCTAAAGCACTAGGGGCTCCAGGGGGCGTGGCGCCACCATCACTGGTAGGCTGGTGAGGTATCTCTTGAGATCTTGAAACGCCGCGTCAGCCTCCAGAGTCCACTCAAACAACCCCTTCTTCTTCATCATTTTTAAGAATGGGAGAGGGTGCTCCCCCAGCTTGGAGATGAAGCGCCCCAGCGAGGTCACACAGCCCGCCAGCTTCTGCATTTCCTTAAGTCTGTGGCGGACTCATCCTTTCTATTGCCTTGACATTCTCCGGATTTGCCTCGATCCCCCTATGTGACACCAGAAAGCCCAACAGCTTGCCGGAGGGGACGCCAAACATACATTTCTCCGGATTGAGCTGCAGGTCCACCTCGCGCAGGCTGGTGAACTTCCCTTCCAGGTCCTTGATGAGGGTCCTTGCCTCTCGAGATTTCACCACTATGTCATTGATGTAGGCCTCAGCGTTCCTCCTGAGCTGCTGGCTCGGAGTAATGTGCATGAGCCATTAGAAGGTTGCCCCGGTGTTGTGCAGCCCAAAAGCCATGCAGGTGTAGCAGTACACCCCACACGGGGTCAGGAAGGCCGCCTTCTCGACATCCTGCACTAACATCTTGATTTGGTGATACCCTACATGCATCCATGAAGCATAGGAGGTCGCATTCGGCAGTGGAGTCGATGATCTGGTCGATGCGCGGCAGTGGGAAGGGGTCTTGAGAACACGCCTTGTTGAGGTTGGTGAAGTCGACGCACTTGCATTCCTTCTCGCCTTTTTTAGGTACCACGACCGGGTTCGCCAACCATTCTGGGTACCGCACCTCCCGAATGACACCAGCGTCTTGTAGCTTGCAGGTTTCTTGGACAATGAACAACTGCTTCTCTACGGACTGCCGTCGTGCCTTCTGCTTCACCGGGCGTACATTGGGGCACACAATGAGGTGATGCTGACCCCTCGGGACTCCGGTCAGGTCCTTGGGCTTCCATGCGAACACCTCCTTGTTCGCGCGTAAGAAATCGACTAGCGCCCTTTCTTGGTCTTGGGCGAGGTTGGCACCTATGGTGAAGGTGGCTCCTGATGACCCATCTTGGTTGACTGGTACCTGCTTCGTTTCTATCTGGTCCCGAGAAAACAACTGCTTCTTCTTCGTCGGTGTAGCCCCCGGGGCTTCTGGGACCTCTCCCGCTTCTGGCCGCGCGGCAGCCGCGGCCCTGAAGGCGAGCTTGAGAGCCGTCAGTGCCTCCTTGGTGTCCCCGGCCATGGTGAGGACGTCGCTGCTCCCTGGCATGAGGTTGTAGGCAGGGTGAGTCGCTGCCATGAACTTGGACAGGGCCGGGTACCCGAGGATGGCGTTGTACGGGAGGCCGATACAGGCGATGTCAAAGTCGATGAGCTCGATGCGGTAGTTTTCGCGGGTACTGAAGGTGATGGGGAGGCGGATTCGCCCCAGGGGGCTGGTGGAGCCGTTGACGACCCCAGAGAATGGCTTGCTGGGGCGGAGCCGGCCGTGTGACACATGGAGCAAGCCAAAAGCTTCCAGGGAGAGCATGTTGAGCCCGGCCCCGCCGTCGATGAGGGTCTTGGTTACCGCCACGTTACACATGGTGGGGGTGCAGAGCATCGGGAGCGCACCTGCGCCCGCGGTGGTCACTGGATGGTCTCTCGAGTCGAAGGTGAGGTCGGCCTTAGGTGCCGCCCACCCCGGAGGAGCTCCCTGTCGCGCTTATGCGGCACCTGCTTGATGAAAGAACTGCTTGATATGGTGGTCCAAGGGTGGCGCCTGAGAACCGCCGATGAGGGTTGTGACGGTGTGGGGCGGTGGTGCCGCGAAGTGTGCGATGAAAAGGCCTCGCAGCTCCTCCTAGGAGGCCACAGAAGACTTCGACAGATTGAGAAGCCAGGCGCGCGGTACGTGATACGTCTCCATCGTATCTACTTTTCCAAACACTGTTGACCTTGTTTTGGACTCTAACTTGCATGATTTGAATGGAACTAACCCGGACTGACGCTGTTTTCAGCAAAATTGCCATGATGTTATTTTTGTGCAGAAATAAAAGTTCTCAGAATGACCTGAAAATCAATGGAGACACGTTTTGGAATAAGTAAAAAATACTGGCGAAAGAATGAACACCAGGGGGCCCACACCCTGTCCACGAGGGTGCAGGGCGCCCCCCTGGGGCATGCCCCTGCCTCGTGGGCCCCCTGAGGCTCCACCGACGTCAACTCCAACTCTATATATTCACGTTCGGGGAGAAAAAATAAGAGAGAAGAATTCATCGCGTTTTACAATACGGAGCCGCCACCAAGCCCTAATCTCTCTCGGGAGGGCTGATCTGGAGTCCATTCGGGGCTCCGGAGAGGGGAATCCGTCGCCATTGTCATCATCAACCTTCCTCCATCACCAATTTCATGATGCTCACTGTCGTGCGTGAGTAATTCCATCATAGGCTTGCTGGACAGTGATGGGTTGGATGAGATTTATCATGTAATCGAGTTAGTTTTGTTAGGGGTTTAATCCCTAGTGTCGGTGTCAAAACCGGCGGATCTCGGGTAGGGGGTCCCAAACTGTGCGTCTAGGCCAGATGGTAACAGGAGGCAGGGGACACAATGTTTTACCCAGGTTCGGGCCCTCTTGATGGAGGTAAAACCCTACGTCCTGCTTGATTAATGTTGATAATATGGGTAGTACAAGAGTAGATCTACCACGAGATCAGAGAGGCTAAACCCTAGAAGCTAGCCTATGGTATGATTGTATGTTATGGTTGTTGTCCTACGGACTAAAACCCTTTGGTTTATATAGACACCAGAGAGGGTTAGGGTTACACAAGGTCGGTTACAAAGGAGGAGATATCCATATCCGTATTGCCTAGCTTGCCTTCCACGCCAAGTAGAGTACCATCCGGACACGAGACAAAGTCTTCAATCTTGTATCTTCATAGTCCAACAGTCCGGCCAATAGAGATAGTCCGGCTGTTCGGAGACCCCCTAATCCAGGACTCCCTTAGTAGCCCCTGAACCAGGCTTCAATGACGATGAGTCCGGCGCGCAGTATTGTCTTTGGCATTGCAAGGCGGGTTCCTTCTCCGAATACATCATAGAAGAATCTAATACGAGGATAGTGTCCGACACTGGAAAATAAGTTCCACATACCACCATAGAGAGAATAATATTTTCGCAGATCTAATTTGCAGGCTTGTTTTGGCAGCATGACATTATGTCATGGCCCGGAGATTATTCAAACCGTTTTCTTTAACCAGTCCCGCACATAATGCGAGGCAGTTTTTCGACACGTCTTGTCAAAGCAGAGATCGTGTCCCCTTATTATAGGATTCTCATCAATACGGGCGTGGGTAACCCAACCGCGCCATCAATTACGGCGCTTGGGGGATAAGCGAGTTTTACCAGGCAAGTGGGGACGCTTAGCTTCGTCTGCCCATATAAAGGGATAAGGATTCACCTTTCTATCCACGCCTTCTTCCTCCTTTGCTCATCCGTTTTCGCACACTCAAGCTCTAGCGCCCAAGTCCGGACTTCCCACCTCAACCTTCTCCAACCATGTCCGGAGCGGGAGGCAGGTGGATGGTCTCCTCCGTCACGGAGGGAGACATCAAGAAGCTGCACGGAGCCAGATACTTAGCCGCAAACATCGCGCATCGGCTGCCCGCTGTGGGGCAGATCGTCCCTACCCCGGAACCTCATGAGAGGGTAGTTTTCCTTCACCACTTCCTCCGCGGACTAGGGTTTCCCCTCCATCTATTCATCCATGGTCTCATGTTCTACTATGGGCTGGACTTTCATGATCTGGCCCTAAACTTCATCCTCAACATTTCGGCGTTCATCATCGTGTGTGAGGCTTTCCTCTGCATCCGGCCCCACTTTGACATGTGGTTAAAGACCTTCAATATCAAGCCGAAGGTGGTATGAGGCCAACAAGCAGAATGCGGCGGAGCCATGGTGGGCAAGATGCCCAACGTTATATGGCTCGAAGGCTCCTTCGTGGAGACAATAAAGGGATGGCAATCGGCGTGGTTCTACATCACCGAGCCGCGCGACGCCAAATGGGTGGCAGCCCCCGAGTTTCGATCCGGATTCCCTACACGGCTCACTTCCTGGAAAGAGAAGGGCTTGCCGCGGGGTTCGTCGGTGGAGCTGGATGGACTCCAGAAATGTATCCGGAGTATGGCGAGTAAGAAGCTCAAGCTTGTCAACATAGTCCAAGTTATGCTCATCTGCCGGATCCTCCCGTGTCAACAACGGGATTTTACCTTGTGGGAGTTCGACCGGCCCGGCACCAGACTCTGAGCGAGCTCTTTGATGCGACGCACAAGGATGTCTGGAAGGTGCTGTTCAAGGGCGCCGAGGTCCCTCCTTCTCTCGCCGAGGACCGCGGACTAAGCGCAAAGCGCCTAGCGCGTTCAGTGAGTTCAATACGTGCCGTAGGACATTTATTTTCCCTAGCTTAATTATGTGTGGGGTCTAATCTCCATGCCTTTGACAGGACTGGGTGGAGATGTCGGGGCAGATTAACTGCCCGGCCCCTTTGCCCGAAGATACTGCGGGCGCTCTTCTGACAGAGATGCTGACTCCGGCTCCTTACAAGGTGCCGGAGAAGACCAAGAAGGCCAAGGGAACCCAAAAGAGTTCTCGGCGCCAGGTGTTATCGGACTCATCGTCCGATAACTCTGCGGCACACTCCTCCCCCGAAGATGAGGAGGAAGAAGAAGATGCTCCCACCTCCAGGCGGGGGAGACAAGAAAAGGAAGGCCGCCCCAACTGGGGAGGCCGAAGGGTCCAAGAAGGGGAGGACTCTCCTTCCGGACAGTTCCACCGCCGCCGCCGAGGGCGAAGACGAGTGGTTGCCCAGGGCCAAGCCCCAGGGGAGATCGTAAGTATTCGGATACCAGAGTAACTCATAGAATTCCTTTGTCACACTGTTTTTCCTAACGCCGAACATAATTATGCAGGCCGCCACAAGCCAGTATCGATGTATCATCGGACGGCTCCTTGGGCTCGTCGGACATGGATAGTGATCCAGTCCCGACCGCCACCTCCCCTCATCCTGCTGACGACGCCGAGGTGCTGTCTCAAGAGGCACCGGGTCAAGGGGAGACAGTCCTGGAGGCGCCTCAAGGCGACCTTCCGGACTCCGGGAGCCAAGGGGACGGGGCCCCTGAGAGCTCCGAGTTCGACCCTCAGCCGAACACCATGCCGGAACCTCCAGCGGTTCCAGGCTCGGGCAGGCGGCCTCCTCCTAAGAGGGGCAAGACGCCTGTGCCGGTGACCTCTGTCCATCTAGAGGCGCCGGACAATCTACTGGAACCGCTTCGCAGCGCTTCCATCGACGAGGAGCACCGCACTATCATGAGTGCGGTGATCCAGAAGGTTCAGTCTGCCAAGAGCGGATTGACTGAAGCCTGTGCCAGCCTTCTAACAGGCTTTGAGGTAAGTGTTTTAAAATGTAGTAGAAATATTACCGCATAGACAGTAGCCCCTGATGCTTTGTTCGGTGTTCACAAAGAAAAGCCGAGCAGAGGATCAAATAATATCGCAGGAGTCTAATATAAGTATGTCAATATGCATATGCAGGCTTCGCTGCTGGCGTCCGCCGCACTGACTGCGAAGGTCGCATACTGAAGCAGGACCTCGAGGGGTCCATGAAAGATCTCGGCCTTGCCGAGAGGCAGCTCGAGGAGAACAAGGGTAAGTAATACCCTATCTATAGATATGTATATATAAAAGAGGACGCGATTGCAAAATGACAGGATCATCGTATGTTTGCCAGGGGCCACGACCGAGGTGGCGACCCTGAAGCAAGCGCTAACCAAGGCCGAAGATAAAGCGGCCAAGGAGCGCACCGAGCGGGAGAAGCATGACGCTCAGGTGGGCGAGGTGCAGCAAGAGCTCCAGGCTCTCGTGGCGAAGCACGAGGCTTTGGAGCTTGACTCAAAGACGCGGGAGTCCGAGCTTGCCGCGACCCTCGAGAGTGCAAAAAGTGCCAAGGCCGAAGCCCAAAAGGCCCTCCAAGAGATCGACGCGATGAAGAAGATAGCGGCGGGTAAGGCTTTCCATATGCAAAGCAAGTATGTAAAAGTAAATTACCGATTACTTACCCGAATCCGGAGCTCTCTAGGAGCATTCGCAGATTTGCCCCGCAGTGTGTCCGATGCCGCACAATTTTACCAGGCCGAGGATGGAAGCTCAACGGAGAAGCTGTTCTGGTCTCAGTATGCTGAGGCCGAACACCCGGTGCCAATGAGCGACCAGCTGAAGCAGATGGTCGAGCTACATAAGGTGGCCGACCGGGCCATGAAGAGCTTTAGAGTATGGCTGTGTCCTGGCGACGCCCTTCCGAACAGCTTCTTCGTCCTGGTGAGGCGGATTGTGGATGCCTGCCCGCGGCTGGAGGCCGTCAAGCAATCTGTCTGCATTGAGGGTGCACGCCGGGTTTTCGCCCATGTGAAATTGCAGCGGGTCAAGCTAGACACCGTGAAGATGATCAAGGAGGGGCCGCCGGAGGGCAAGGAGCACTGCCACCCCGAGATGTACTAGGAGGGTGTTCCGTCGGGTACCCGTCTCATCGCGGACGAGTGTTCAAAAGATGTAATATTTGAGTGAGACTTGCTCGTTTTATCTTGTATTTATGAAAACTTGTTTCATATGCGCTATGCAACACTTGTTTGAATTTAAAATATTACCTTCTGTTTGGCTGTTTATCTAATCTGAGAGATGGCTAGTCCTCGACTTCTGCCCCCATGCCACGAGTGCTGGGGTGTTCGGGATAAACCTGAGCACTCTTGTTCCCATGTTTGGGTCCTTCGAGGGAGGTGCTCAGCACAGTGAACAAGGCAACCAGACTAATAATGCTGTATCACTCTCACTTAGCCATAGAATTCTATAATTTTAAATTTTGGCGAAGCCCCTGGTATTCAGAAGGCCGAATTTGGGGCGCGATACATGCCTTTAAGCCGGACAGGGCCGACCCCTCGCTCTAAGTGGCATAAGTCTTTAGGGACTTGAAAACCTCGCCGAACAGCGATCAGTCTCTCGCCTTATCATGACAATCAGTTTTAGCTTTCTCTACTGAGGTGCTGAACCCAGTAGAACCGGGGCACAGTCACAGTAGTTCTCCTAGCGCTACCTTAGCCGATAGAGCGGAACGTAAGGTACCAAAACATAGGAGCCGGGCAAACCCAACATTTGACCAAAGACATGATTCGGAGCTGATGCATATAATGCTATAAGTTCGGGGTGCCGCACTTGTGAAAGTGTTCGGACTTTTCACACCGTATTGTGGGGTACGTAAGCCCCTGGTGTATTGGCCGTACCAAAGTGTACAGTTGCAAGGTGTCATTAATGAACACACACACACACACACACACACACATATATATATAATAAGAATGCAATAATAGGCGTAATGTCATGCATTGTTTAAAAAATTGCGTTAAGGCAGAGTGATACAGATAGTGCGATAAGCGAAGAGTAGGACTATGTCCCTTCCAAGGGCAAGCTGAGGAATGATATTAAATCGAATATTTCGCTCGTTACTGTAATCCACCTGGGAATTCCATGGTATGACATAGCTGTCTGCCTCCTTGGTTGCTGCATCATGTGTTCGGCAATAGTGCTGCCGGACAGTGTTTCCAGAGATTAAGGTCCTGAAAAAAAAACCAAACGGGAAGCCCCTAGTGCGGTTTAAGCCGCGTCTTGGGGCGTGCCGCAGTTGTGCCCCCCTCCCCATCTGTGCCCATGGTATTTTTAATGCGTAATTATGTACGCGCGACACGAGTTTCACCGCTAGGCTGGGATTGGGGTGGCCGCCGTATTGCTACGCGAGCTCAGATCGCGCCAGGTGGTCTATTTGCTGATTGCTCCGAGCGCGCTTGAAGGTGTTCGGGCTTTGAAGCGCCGAACTGGTTGATTGCCTTGAGAGGCTGTTTTGCGCTTCTGCTGCGAGGGCCGCGGTGTGCTCCTCTGTTCGGAGGGAGCGCTCTGTGTTTCCATTGACTGTAATAACTCCACGAGGTCCTGGCATCTTGAGCTTGAGGTATGCTAATGCGGTACCGCATTGAATCTAGCAAATGCAGTTCGCCCGAGCAGCGCGTGATAACCACTGCGGAACGGGACTATATCGAAGATTAACTCTTTGCTTCGGAAGTTATCTGGGGATCTGAAGACCACTTCCAGTGTAATTGAGCCTATGCAATGGGCCTCTACACCTGGAATGACGCCTTTAAAGGTCGTTTTTGTGGGTTTGATCCTTGAGGGGTCTATACCCATTTTGTGCACTGTGTCCTGATAAAGCAGGTTCAGGCTGCTGCCGCCATCCATAAGGACTCGAGTGAGGTAAAATCTGGCAATGATTGGGTCTAGGACCATTGCGGCGAATCTGCCATGACGGATACTAGTGGGGTGGTCCCTGCGATCGAAGGTGATCGGACAGGAGGACCAATGGTTTAATTTTGGGGCGACTGGCTCCAACGCATATACGTCCCTGAGCGCACGCTTCCGCTCCCTCTTGGGGATGTGGGTTGCGTATATCATGTTCACCGTCTACACTTGCGGGGGAAACCTCTTCTGTCCTCTAGTGTGCGGCTGCCGGGGCTCCTCCTCGTCATCGCTATGCGGCCCCTTGTCCTTGTTTTCGGCAATTAACTTGCCGGCCTGTTTGAACACCCAACAATCTCTGTTGGTGTGATTGGCTGGCTTGTCTGGGGTGCTGTGTATTTGACACGAGCGATCGAGTATACGGTCCAAGCTGGACGGACCCGACGTACTTTGTTTGAATGGATTTTTCCGCTGACCGGGTTTAGAGCCTTTGAATCCGGCATTGACTGCCGTATCCTCGGTATTTTCGCTGTTAATGCGGCGCTTATGTTTGTTGTGACGTGACCTGCTATTGCCGTCCTTGGTATCTGAGGTACCATGGTTCTTTGATATGTTATTACTGCAAGCCAGCCAGCTGTCTTCTCCCGCACAAAAGCGGGTCATGAGCGTCGTGAGAGCTGCCATAGATTTCAGCTTTTCCTGACCAAGGTGCCGGGCTAGCCACTCGTCTCGGATGTTGTGTTTGAAAGCCGCTAAGGCCTCCGCATCCGGACAGTCAATGATTTGATTTTTCTTTATAAGGAACCGAGTCCAGAATTGCCTGGCCGACTCTTCTGGCTGCTGAATTATGTGGCTCAAGTCATCGGCGTCTGGTGGTCGCACATAAATGCCCTGAAAGTTGTCGAGGAATGCGGCTTCCAGATCTTCCCAACAGCTAATGGAGTCTGTTGGCAAGCTGTTAAGCCAACGCCGCACTGGTCCTTTGAGCTTTAGTGGGAGGTATTTAATGGCGTGTAAGTCATCACCGCGGGCCATGTGGATGTGGAGGAGGAAATCCTC
The DNA here is from genome assembly GCF_018294505.1 of Triticum aestivum. Lineage (NCBI taxonomy): Eukaryota > Viridiplantae > Streptophyta > Magnoliopsida > Poales > Poaceae > Triticum > Triticum aestivum. The sequence goes on along the minus strand of NC_057794.1, from coordinate 218,340,598 downwards.
AATCCATACTGTGGGATCTGTTGTGTCGTCGTATGATTCAATATTTACAGGTTTGAAACCTTCTGGGAATTGATGTTCCATTACTTCGTCTGTGAAGCATAAGGGGTGTGCGGCGCCTCTGTATTGGGCTATGGCGCGACACAACTTGAATGGGTCTTGCCCGCTATGTTCGGTCCGGCCGGATTTGCTTTTACTGTATCCGGCATGACATTTATCGTCTCACTGAGTAGTGTGCCCTCGTGATCCGTAGATCGATCTTGCATGCTTTGCTTTATCCTCCAATATGTCTCGCAGTTCTGGCATATCTCCCCATGCCTTTTTATTTGGATGGCGTCGGGGTGGAGGCTGAGCTTTTGGCTGGAATGCCTCTCTATCGCGGCCACGAGGTGGCCGATCAGCCGTATCATACGCTTCTTCCTCCAGTCGGGGTAGTAACCTGCATTTTGGGTAACTCTTGGAGGGGCGCTCGAGTTTATATTCCTCGGCCGCGAGGACTTCAGTCCATCTGTCAGCTAGCAGATCTTGATCAGCTTGAAGCTGCTGCTGCTGCTGCTTTTTCTTCAGGCTATTTGCCGTGGCCATAAGCCGGCGCTTGAAGCGCTCTTGTTCGACGGGATCCTCTAGTACGGCGAATTCATCATCGCCGAGGCTTGCCTCGTCTTCGGAGGGGGGCATGTAATTGTCATCCTCCTCCTCTTCGTCTGCCGCTCTCTCAGGAGAGATGGCTCCTTCATCCTCCTACTCTAAATCTTGCTAGAGGGGATTGTTGTTGTCTTCGGCACTATCCGGAGTGTTATTATCTCCTGTGCCGGTACCACCACTTTTGTTTTGGCGGGACCTAGAGCGGCGCCGCTGACGTCGGCGCTTGGGTTGCTTCTTGGAGGGGTCATCCTCCGCTATCTCGTCGCCATTGCCTTCGTTGGGTGTATCCACCATGTATATGTCATATGACGAGGTGGCTTTCCAGTGCCCTATAGGCGCTGGTTCATGTTTGTCTCCTACATCGTCGTCCATACCGTCGATGTCTTTGGAGTCGAAGTCAAGCATGTCGGTTAAATCATTGACAGTGGCTACGAAGTGGGTGGTGGGTGGGCGTCGAATTTCTTCGTCGTTCACATCCCAATCCTGTTGGCCATAATCCGGCCAGGGCACTCCTGACAAAAGAGAGACCTTAGTGAATTCAGAATTTCGCCGAAGGGCGAGTGCTGAAAGATATCCACGGCGGTGAATTCCATGATCGGCGCCCAATCGGATTCGATTGGCAGGGGCGCGGGCGGTTCGGAGTCCAAAAAAGAGTTCGACACCTTGTAGTCATGGGCTGCACAGAGGATTAGGCTGGTGTTTGGCTCGATCGCCGTTGAGACTGCAACCCCTAAGGCGGTGTCTAACCACCCGTCCTCGATTGCCGCAGTTGGCTCCGAGCTAAGGGTCGGAGCTGATGCGGGCGCGGCCTCTGGGGTACTGTTCAGCGGCAGAGCTAGGTCATACCCATCGTGACAGTGCGGCGTGCCCGGCTGTGGCTCAAATCCGTCGAAGATCAAGTCTCCGCAGATGTCGGCCGTGTAGTTCGAACTTCCAAATCTGACCTGATGGCCAGGGGCGTAGCAGATGGCCAAGCGAATTAGCCCGCAGTGCAAAGCCGCCGAATACGAAGATCTGTCCGGGGAGAAAGTCTCACCCTGGACCGCATCGCTATCGACGATAGTAGGAGCCATCAAGCCTAACGGCGACGACACAGAGGAACTCTCAATGAAAGCACCAATATCGGTGTCAAAACCGGTGGATCTCGGGTAGGGGGTCCCGAACTGTGCGTCTAGGCCGGATGGTAACAGGATGCAGGGGACACAATGTTTTACCCAGGTTCGGGCCCTCTTGATGGAGGTAAAACCCTACGTCCTGCTTGATTAATGTTGATAATATGGGTAGTACAAGAGTAGATCTACCACGAGATCAGAGAGGCTAAACCCTAGAAGCTAGCCTATGGTATGATTGTATGTTATGGTTGTGCTACGGACTAAAACCCGTCGGTTTATATAGACACCGGAGAGGGTTAGGGTTACACAAGGTCGGTTACAAAGGAGGAGGTATCCATATCCGTATTGCCTAGCTTTCCTTCCACGCCAAGTAGAGTCCCATCCGGACACGAGACGAAGTCTTCAATCTTGTATCTTCATAGTCCAACAGTCCGGCCAATAGAGATAGTCCGGCTGTCCGGAGACCCCCTAATCCAGGACTCCCTCACCTAGTATCCATTATGTTCTAAGATTGATGTTGCTATGACTTTGCTATGCTTAATGCTTGTCACTAGGGCCCGAGTGCCATGATTTCAGATCTGAACCTATTATGTTTTCATGAATATATGTGAGTTCTTGATCCTATTTTGCAAGTCAATAGTCACCTACTATGTGTTATGATCCGGTAACCCCGAAGTGACAAAAATCGGGACCACTCCCAGTGATGACTATAGTTTGAGGAGTTCATGTATTCACTAAGTGTCAATGCTTTGTTCCGGTACTCTATTAAAAGGAGGCCTTAATATCCCTTAGTTTCCAATAGGACCCCGCTGCCATGGGAGGGTAGGACAAAAGATGTCATGCAAGTTCTTTTCCATAAGCAGGTATGACTATATTCGGAATACATGCCTACATTACATTGATGAACTGGAGCTAGTTCTGTGTCACCCTATGTTATAACTGTTGCATGAGGAATCACATCCGACATAATTATCCATCACTGATCCATTGCATATGAGCTTTTCACATATTGATCTTTGCTTAGTTACTTTTCCGTTGCCACTGTTAAAATCACTACAAAAACTACTACTATTACTTTTGCCACCGTTACCTCTAATTCCATATTACTTTGCTACTAAATACTTTGTTGCGGATATTAAGTCTTTCAGGTGCGGTTGAATTGACAACTCAACCGTTAATACTTGAGAATATTCTTTGGCCCCCCTTGTGTTGAATCAATAAATTTGGGTTGAATACTCTACCCTCGAAAACTGTTGCGATCCGCTATACTTGTGGGTTATCAAGACTATTTTCTGGCGCCGTTGCCGGGGAGCATAGCTCTATTCTTGAGTCACTTGGGATTTATATATGTTGATCACTATGAGGAACTTGAAAGATGAAAGAACCAAGATTTTTCCCTCAACTACGAGGGGAGGTAAGGAACTTCCATCTAGCTCCGCACTTTATTCACCTTCTGTTTTGAGTAAACTCGCGACACCAACACCTACTATTGATTCTGATATGTCACATGTTATTGATGATGCCACTTCTGCTATGCATGATGCTTATGATGAAACTACTTCTATACTTGATAATACTATGCCATTAGGTGAATTTCTTGATGAACATCTTGCTAGGTTTAGAGGGAATGAAATTATTGAAACTAATAATATTGATGAAAGTGATAATGAAGATTCTCCCCCTAGATATGAATTGCCTGATGTGCCTGAGGGTTATGTTATGGATGAAGAAATTGCTAGAGATCTTTTTTCTTGCAAAGATAGATACGATCTTAAGAAACTGTTAGCTAAGCTGAAAGAAAAGTCTTTGAATGCTAGAATGAAATATGACACTGCTTTTGCTACTTCACCTATCTGTATTTCTGATAGGGATTATGATTTCTCTGTCGATCCTGATATAATTACTTTGGTTGAATCTGATCCATTTTATGGCTCTGAATCTGAAACTGTTGTGGCACATCTTACTAAATTGAATGATATTGCCACCCTATTCACTAATAAGGAAAAAAATCCGTTACTACTATAACCTTAAGTTATTTCCGTTCTCATTAAAGGGTGATGCTAAAATATGGTTTAACTCTCTTGATCCTGGTTGTGTGCATAGTCCCCAGGATATGATTTATTACTTCTCTGCTAAATATTTCCCTACTCATAAGAAACATGCTGCCTTAAGGGAAATATATAATTTTGTGCTAATGGAAGAAGAGAGTCTCCCACAAGCTTGGGGGAGGCTTCTCCTATTACTTAATGCTTTGCCTGATCATCCTCTCAAGAAAAATGAAATACTTGATATATTTTATAATGGACTAACCGATGCTTCCAGAGACCACCTGGATAGTTATGCTGGTTGTGTTTTCAGGGAAAGAACTGTTGATCAAGCCGAATTGCTATTGAATAATATGTTGAGTAATGATAATGATTGGACACTTCCTGAACTAACTCCTAAGCCAACTCCAAAGAAAAGGGGTATTCTATTTCTCAGTCCTGAAGATATGCAAGTGGCAAAGAAATATATGAAAGAAAATGGTATTAAAGCTGAAGATGTTAAGAATTTACCACCTATTGAAGAAATACATGGTCTTGATAACCCGACATAGGTAGTAAAGGTAAATTCTCTCTATAGATTTGATGAAGGTGATATTCCTCGTAATAAGTCTGCTAGCCAATGCTTGGATGAGTTTGATAATTTTATTGTTAAACAAGAAGAATTCAATGCTTATGTTGGTAGACAATTGAAACATAATGCTTATATGATTGAACACTTGAGTGATTATATGTCTAGAGTTAAAGGTGAACTTAAACTTATTAGTAAACATGCTTCTATGGTTACCACTCAAGTACAACAAGTGCTTAAAGCACAAGATGATTTGCTCAATGAATTAAATAATAAGAAAAATGATAATGCTATTAGAGTTGTGACTAGAGGGGGTAAAATGACTTAGGAACCTTTGTATCCCGAGGGCTACCCTAAGAGAGTTGAGCAAGATTCTCAAAGAACTAATGTTGATGCACCTAGTCCTTCTAAGAAAAGAAAAAGAAAAATGATAGGACTTTGCATGCCTCTAGTGAACCTGTTGTTGACACACCTGAGAATCCCAATGATATTTCTATTTCTGATGCTAAAACACAATCTAGTAATGAACATGAACCTAGAGATAATGTTAATGATGATATTCATGTTGATGCTTGATATAGGATGAAATCCTAGAAGGGGGGGGGGTCTTTTCACACTTGGAGGGGGAAAAGAGCAAAATCATAAGAACATAAAGAGGAAATCACTCAAACAATTCCCCAATCACACATCCACTAGAATAGCAAAATAAGATCCACAAGTCACAAGCACAATCAAAGGAAAGATACAATGGCAAAGTTCTTCCCACTCCTAGGAGATGAGGTCTTGAAGTCTTCTCCTAGAGGAGGTCTTGAAATCCACTAGGATTCTTCCCAAAGGGGTCTTGATTCCACAAATGGGAAGGTAGAAGGAGCAAAGCTCACAAATATCTCATCTCATACTTTGCTAACCCTAAACATAGCCCTAGGTACGGTTTATATAGTCTTGGGGTCGATAGAGATGAAGAGGGGCTCAGTTTGGGGATCTCAGCCGTCCATCCTGGGAGGCCCGTGCGCACGGGTTAAGTTGGGCCCGTGCGCACGGGGGTCCCGTGGGCACGGTACAGGCCCGTGCGCACGGGGTGCTCCAGCGCCAACTTCCTGGACATCCCATGGGCACAGGGTCACGGGGGCCCGTGCACACGGGGTCACCCGGGACTTCCAGTTTTTGCTGGTGTTGCACTCCGTCTTGGTCTGCGTGGCCTTGGGTTGGTTCCTCTTCTCCTTGGGGGTGCTCCTGAGCCTCTTGGTTGTGTTCCTCTTCGTACCTAATAAGACATAGCATATCTTGGTGAGGTAGCAACAATGTTCCATTCGTATCCATATGCAAACTAAGTAGGAAAGAGTTCACCTCGGTTTCCAAAGCACGTGTTCTCCCTCTTGTCATAGGTCCACGTGGGGCTTGATGTGTCGGTGTAGAGTCCATGGGGATGATGGAAGGATGCTCCGCATCATCTCCCCCCCCCTTGGGAGAGATCCGTCCACGGATTGTAATCTTCATCACCATGGTACTTGGCCAAGTCTTTGACGTTGAATGAGTCGCTCACATTGTAGTTGTCTCGTGGGATGTCGACCTTCTAGGCATTGTCGTTGTAGCGTGCGAGTACCTTGAATGGGCCATCGGCTCTTGGAAGTAGCTTAGACTTGCGTTCCTTGGGGAAACGCTCCTGGCGGAGATGTACCCAAACTAGGTCACCCGGTTGAAACACCATTGGGAACTTGTTGGCGTTGCGCTTGGTCGCGAGTCGTTGTACTTGCCGCTCTAAGGTGTGCCTTGTATCTTCATGCATCTTCTTGAGGTGGTTCACTCGGTCGCGTGTGTCCATGTTGATGCGCTCTGTCCAATGGGGACAATGCGTTGAATCCATAGACGACTTCGAAAGGGGACTTGCCGGTAGTCGAATGTGTTGCACGGTTGTAGGCGAACTCGGCGATTGGTAGGCACTCCTCCCACTCCTTGATGTTCTTCTTGATCAATACTCGTAGTAGAGTGGAGAGTGTACAGTTCGTCACCTCCGTTTGGCCGTCGGTTTGAGGGTGGTACGCTGTGGAGAAGAGTAACTTGATTCTGAGCTTGGCGCATAAGGTCTTCCAAAAGTAACTCAAGAACTTGACGTCGCGGTCCGAGACAATTGTCCTTGGCATTCCATGAAGACGTAATATGTCCCTACAAAACAAGTTTGCAACATGTGAAGCATCGTCGATCTTGTTGCAAGGAACGAAATGAGCCATTTTGGAGAAACGGTCCACAACAACAAACACAGAGTCCTTGCCATTTCGAGTTCGAGGTAAACCGAGTACGAAGTCCATGCTAATGTCTTCCCAAGGTTGGTATGGAATTGGTAAAGGCATATAGAGACCATGAGATTGAGCTTTGGACTTAGCTTTGCGACATGTAGAACATCGGTTGGTGAAACGATTGACATCGCGAACCATGTTTGGCCAAAAATAGTGCTTGGAGAGCATAGCGAGCGTCTTGTCGCGTCCGAAGTGTCCCATTAAGCCTCCTCCATGCGATTCCTGCAAAAGCAACAAACGAAGAGACGACTCGGGGATGCAAAGTTTGTTAGCTCTCATAAGACATCCGTCTTTCAAGTAATAGCGTTCCCAAGATGTATGCGACAAACACTTGGCATAAGGAGTAGCGAAAGTTGCATCATGCTCATACAAGTCTTTGATATGCTCAAAACCAATGACGTTCAATTCAAGTTGGGTGACAAGCATGCATATACGGGAAAGCACATCCGCTACAATGTTTTCTTTACCCTTGATGTACTTGATGACATAGGGAAAAGACTCAATAAATTCACTCCATTTAGCATGACGCTTGTTCAACTTAGTTTGACCCTTAAGATACTTGAGAGTTTCATGATCGGTATGAATGATAAACTCATGGGGACGAAGGTAATGTTCCCATTCATGTAAAACGCGGACTAAAGCATATAGCTCTTTGTCATAGATGGGGTAATTGAGTTGCGCTCCGGAAAGTTTCTCACTAAAGTAAGCTATGGGGCGCTTCTCTTGTGTTAACACACCACCTATGCCATTACCACTAGCATCGCAGTGAATTTCAAAAGGTTTGTCGAAGTTGGGTAAAGCAAGCACGGGAGCATGATTAAGCAAATTCTTAAGCTCATTGAATGCAGTATCTTGGGATGGTCCCCAAACAAAAGGCGCATGCAAAGGCGAAGCAATGGTGCTAAAATCCTTCACAAAGCGACGATAGAAACCCGCAAGACCAAGGAAACTACGCACTTGATGCAAGTTGGTTGGTTGCGGCCAAGTCTTAATAGCATTGATCTTGGACTCATCTACATGAACACCCTTAGAAGAAACAACAAAACCCAAGAAAACGAGCGTATCAACACCAAAAAGGCATTTCTCCGTATTAGCATAGAGGCGCTCTTTTCTAAGAGTTTGCAAAACGGTGCGGACATGTGTGACATGCTCTTTGATGGATTTGCTAAACACAAGAATGTCATCGAAGTAAACCACAACAAATAAACCAATGTAAGGGTGAAAGGCATGATTCATAAGGCGCATAAAAGTGCCCGGTGCTTCCAAGAGACCCATAGGCATCACTAACCACTCATACAAACCAAACTTGGTTTTGAATGCGGTTTTCCATTCATCGCACTCTTGTATGCGGATTTGATAGTAACCACTCTTAAGATCAATTTTGGAAAATATAGTGGCACCGCTAAGCTCATCAAGCATATCATCTAGGCGTGGAATGGGGTACCTATAGAGAACGGTGATAGCATTGATAGGTCTACAATCGGAGCACATGCGAAAGCTACCGTCATGTTTTGGCACAAGAATGACCGGTACGGCACAAGGGCTCAAACTTTCACGCACATGACCATGGTCTATGAGATGCTTTACTTGCCTTTGAATTTCTTTGGTTTCTTCGGGGTTGACGCGGTAGGGAGCTTTGTTTGGAAGTGGCGCTCCGGGGATGAGGTCGATGCGGTGCTCAATGCCTCGAAGTGGAGGTAGTCCCGGAGGTAGCTCATCGGGGAAAACATCTTGAAATTCCTGCAATAGAGAAGATAACACCAAAGGTAGATTGTGAGAGGTGTTAGTTTTTGGTGCCTCGTCCTTGCACAATAGGACATAGTAGAGGACACTTGATGGGTTCTCACACACATATCTCATCTCACATTTGGTGGCAAATAGGACTAAGGTTTTCTTGTCGCTCATCGTGGAGGCACTCAATTTGGGCTTGTGGCGCTCACTCTCTTTTTGGTGGCTCACTCTTTCACTATTCTCTCCACGATGGGTGTTTTGCTTGTCGGCGAGTACTTGGCTTGGAGACATAGGACGTAGCACAAACTCTTTCCCTTTCATTTTGAAACTATAGTGATTGGTACGCCCATTGTGAATGACACCTTGGTCAAATTGCCATGGCCGCCCAAGAAGGAGGTGGAAAACGGTCATCAGAAGGACATCACACTCCAAAGTGTCTTCATAGGCGCCAATCTTGAAGGAGACTTGTACTTGATGCTCGACTTGTATGGTGCCAGTTTCACTTAGCCATTGAGCCTTGTAGGGGTGAGGGTTCTTCGTCTTGACCAATTGAAGTTTGGAGCATAGTTCTTCACTTGCTAAGTTGTGGCAACTACCTCCATCGATGATGACCTTGACGGACCGTCCATTGATGCCGGCCTTTGTGTGGAAGATATGGCATCTTTGATCTTCGTCTTGTTGATGTTGAATAGTCAAGACCTTGGAGACAACAAGAGCGGGACTTGAATCTTCGTCACAAAAGACTTGATCATCTTCGTCTTCGTTGTTCACTTTTCGGTGCATGGCCACTTGATCAAGGGCTTCCATTTCTCCTTCACTCATGGAGTCGTAGGTTCCGGCGTCGTTGAGGATCATCGTGTGCTTGTTTTTGCACTCGAAGGACTTGTGGCCTCGGCCTCCGCATGTGAAACATTTGATGGAACTTTTCTTGATGGTCTCATCGGTTGGAGTTGATGATGAAGCTTTCGGCTTGAAGTTGCTTGTAGTAGGAGGACGACTTGCGCTTGTCGAAGTCTTCTTGTAACTTGACTTGTCGCCGGTACTTGGTAATGCTCTAGTTGAGGTAGGAGTTGCCGAAGTCGCGGGAGCTTGATAAGAGGAGCCGTAGGTCTTGGACGAGAACTTGGCATACTTGAAATCATCTTGCACTTGGCGTTCCGCTTTGGTGGCTTAGTGCACTAGCTCAATAAGGTTTGAGTATGGTTGGAAGTCGGTGATCTTCTTGATGGGATGGTTGAGGTCATTCAAAAAGTGTGCCATTGTTTGTTCATCGTCTTCCGTGACATTGGCTCTTATCATTGCAATATCCATCTCCTTGTAGTATTCTTCAACGCTCTTGGTTCCTTGCTTGAGTTGTTGGAGTTTCTTGAAGAGGTCGCGGTTGTAGTAGGTAGGAATGAAGCATGCTCTCATGACATCTTTCATTTGCGCCCAAGTAGTGATGGGTGGATCACCTCTTGCCTCTCGACGCTCAATGACTTGTTCCCACCAAATAAGGACATAGTCTTGGAACTCAAGGGATGCCATCGCGATCTTCTTCTCTTCTTCATAATTGTGCAAACGGAAGATCTTGTCAACTTTCAATGCCCATGAAAGGTACTCTTCGGGATCGTTGCTTCCGTTGAACTTGGGCATGGTGAACTTGAGCTTGCCGTAGCGTTGCTCTTCATCATAGTGGGGCCGGGGATGATGACGCCCATGTTGTAGATGATTGTTCAACTCGTGGTGCTCTTGACGCGGAGGGTTGTCAACCTCATGTTGCTCTTGTCATGGACGATGTTCATTTTCTTCATGCTCTCGATGAACTTGATGGTGTTGTCGAGCTTGAGTGGGAGCTTCGCGAGCTCGAGGAGGAACTTGATGATGCACGCGAGCTTGAAATCTTTGTTCTTGAATTTCTTCACGAAGTGCTTCATCTTGTTCACGGGCTTGACGGCTTCGGTCGGCAACGGCTCGACTCGAATTGGCGCAAGTGCTTGAGCGTCACGGAGTTGTTGTTCTTGACGTTGTGTCTCGGCATCTTGTGCAAGTTGGTGGAGACGCGCACGTTCTTCCTCTTCATGTTGGCGCCGTTGTTGCCGTTCTCGTGCTAGCGCAAAGGCCTCTTGAGTTTGACGTTGTCGGCGCTCTTGAGAGTCGGTGTCTCGAAGTGGATTGATGCTTGCTTGACGGTCGGTGCGCGTGGCTCGACGAAGAGTGTTCGATGTTGGTGTACTTGAGCCAGAGAGGGTGAAGTCGGAGTGGCGGCTTGAACGGCTCCTTCTTTAAGTGGAAGACGAGCGATCGAGCAACAGAGCACGAATTTCGTACATCCTTGCGTCATTCTCTTGCTTGTGATCGTCGAGCTTGTGGTCGAAGTAGTCCCTTGTACGTTGCTCGGAAAGTCGCAAGTTGGCGGCAAGGTTGTTGATGCGGGCACTCATAGCTTGTTGCTCTTGATGCAAAGCACGTTGTGCACCAAAGAGGTGACTCTTGGTGACGAAGGAGTTCATGTCGTCGTCTTGCTCTATGAAGAGTGGGTTGGTAGAAGTACTTGGCCTATCCATCATGAGATAGTGGTGGTGAGTAGGAAAAATGAGAGAACGAAACCAAAGTTACCTTTTCCGAAGATTGTGGATGTAACAAGTACGATCTCACGATGCTATAATAGGGGAATTGGTACCAGGAATTGTTTCTCACACCTACAAGTAAAAGGCTTATGGAGGAGCTCGGTTAGGATGGTGGCAAAACTTTCAAGAAAATGTTAGTCAAGATATCGATAAGGTTGATAAGATTCACAAAAATGCAAGTAAAAACAAATAGATCAAACCCAATGATATCACTAGGAACACACACACGGAAGATAGATGGGATTCGCACAACCAAGGGGTGAGCTCACAATGTGCAACCACGGAAAATGCTCTTGTTGTGCGAATACTAGAGAGACACTAGCTCGATTGCTCGAATGGGCTAGATATGCATGTGCACCATCCTATAAGAGAAACGTGCCGTCTTCAATCCCAACTATGTTACGTATGAGGTGTCAAAGATGATATGCAAAATGGCTCGATGCTATTGCTTACAAGCTCTTTGTTGCTCCTCTTTTGCTTAAAAGTTTTTCTTGTTTTTTTGAAGCTAGAGCCAAGTATGATATGAGACAAGTATATAAGATATGCACGGGAGAGACTTATGGCACTAAGATGGTAACGAAATCACTATGGTGCACAAAAGCGTGGCCCGACAATTCTCAACTTGGTAGTCTCGATGGGTAAGTGACGCGAAATGGCTCGGGTTATCAATGCAAAAGCAAGGATGAGATGTCGTCGAGGTTACCGTCCGAGTTGATGATCGAGTGGCGGTGACGATGATGTCCAAATGCGTCTAAGTAGCATGAACACCTTAGGACACAAGAGAAACCGCGGTCCGAAACTCAAACAACCACGAGAAATAGTGCGGAAGAACACGAGTGTTGGTATGGATGCAAAATGGTGCAAAACAAAGATGGCCGAAAGTTTCTGGAAGGTCCATGCGCACGGGGTAGGTGAGGCCCGTGTGCACAGGGTCCCGTGTGCACGGGGTCTCGAGGGCCCGTGTGCACGGGGTGTGCTGCGAGCGGATGAACAACTCCGGATCCGAGGGGATTTGGCAAGGTAAGGCAATTTTTGTGGGTTTGGAAGGTGGGGAAGTAGGAGGATGGGTAGATCCACTTGCCAAACTCCAAATTCGTGGATCAAAACAACCAAATCTCACAAGATCCAACAAATTGCAAGAAAATTTTTTTGGGGCTATTTTTTTTGGGGATTTTCGAATTAGGACGAAAAACAACAAAATCAAGCTAGAAATTGGGGGGATGGGACCCCAAGATGTGAATCAACCTTGCTATTGATACCAAAATGATATAGGATGAAATCCTAGAGGGGGATCTTTTCACACTTGGAGGGGGAAAAGAGCAAACTCACAAGAACATAAAGAGGAAATCACTCAAACAATTCCCCAATCGCACATCCACTAGAATAGCAAAATAAGATCCACAAGTCACAAGCACAATCAAAGGAAATATACAATGGCAAAGTTCTTCCCACTCCTAGGAGATGAGGTCTTGAAGATAGTCTTCTCCTAGAGGAGGTCTTGAAATCCACTAGGATTCTTCCCAAAGGGGTCTTGATTCCACAAATGGGAAGGTAGAAGGAGCAAAGCTCACAAATATCTCATCTCATACTTTGCTAACCCTAAACATAGCCCTAGGTACGGTTTATATAGTCTTGGGGTCAGAAGAGATGAAGAGGGGCTCGGTTTGGGGATCTCAGCTGTCCATCCTGGGAGGCCCGTGCGCACGGGGTAAGTTGGGCCCGTGCGCACGGGGGTCCCGTGGGCACGGTACAGGCCCGTGCGCACGGGGTGCTCCAGCGCCAACTTCCTGGACAGCCCGTGCGCACGGGGTCACGGGGGCCCGTGCGCACGGGGTCACCTGGGACTTCCAGTTTTTGCTGGTGTTGCACTCCGTCTTGGTCCGTGTGACCTTGGGTTGGTTCCTCTTCTCCTTAGGGGGTGCTCCTGAGCCTCTTGGTGGTCTTCCTCTTTGTACCTAATAAGAAATAGCATATCTTGGTGAGGTAGCAACAATGTTCCATTCGTATCCATATGCAAACTAAGTAGGAAAGAGTTCACCTCATTTTCCAAAGCACGTGTTCTCGCTGTTGTCATAGGTCCACATGGGGCTTGATGTGTCGGTGTAGAGTCCATCAGGATGATGGAAGGATGCTCCGCATCAATGCTCATCCTAGCAATAACAATGATGTAGAGATTGAACCTGCAGTTGATCTTGATAACCCACAATCAAAGAATCAACATTATGATAAGAGAGACTTCGTTGCTAGGAAGCACGGTAAAGAAGGAGAACCATGGGTTCAGAAACCCATGCCTTTTCCTCCTAAACCATCCAAGAAAAAGGATGATGATGATTTTGAGCGCTTTGCTGAAATGATTAGACCTATCTTTTTGCGTATGCGTTTGACTGATATGCTTAAAATAAATCCTTATGCTAAGTATATGAAATATATTATTACAAATAAAAGAAAGATACCGGAAGATGAAATTTCCACAATGCTTGCCAATTATACTTTTAAAGGTGGAATACCAAAGAAACTAGGAGATCGAGGAGTACCAACTATACCATGCTCCATTAAAAGAAACTATGTTAAAACTACTTTATGTGATCTTGGGGCCGACATTAGTGTTATGCCTCTCTATTTATATCGTAGACTTGATTTTAATAAGTTGACACCTACTGAAATATCTTTGCAAATGGCTGATAAATCAACTGCTATACCTGTCGGTATTTGTGAGGATGTTCCTGTTGTGGTTGCAAACGTTACTATTTTAACGGACTTTGTTATTCTTGATATTTCTGAGGATGACAGTATGTTCATCATTCCTGGTAGACCCTTTTTGAATAAGCAGGGGCTGTTGTTGATTGCAACAAAGGCAATATCACTTTTCATGTTAATGATAATGAGCATACGGTACACTTTCTGAGGAAACGACCTCAAGTCAACAGTATCAATTCTATTGGAAAATTTTCAACAATAACTATTGGAGGTTTTGAATTCTCTCTTCCTACTGTCAAGAAGAAATGTGATATTCTTATTGTTGGGGACATGCATACCCCCGTTGAGGTAACTTATTGTTATTCGAAAATTCCCCAGTTTCATGTTATTCGGAAAGAGTTTGTTAACAAGACTTGATCAACCTTGTTTGTGGATTCCTTTGGATGAGCATGAGATGGATGAAGTTAGAAAGCACAACTCTTTGTACCCTCCTTTTACTTTCTATTATTTAGATTAAATAAAGCGAAAATAGTATTTTCTGTCTGTTTTTTGAATTATCCTTGCAATAAAAAACCCCGAAAATAAAAGTTCTCCAAATGTCCTGAAAATGATATATGATTTTTTGTAGAATATTTAAGAATTATTGGCACTGAGAACACACCTAGGGGCCACACCACCTAGCCACGAGGGTCCAGGGCGCGCCCACCCCCCTGGTGCGTGCCCCCTGCCTCGTGGACCCCACATGGGCCCCCTCCACTTATTCTAGCACCCACACACTTCATCTTCCTCCAGAAAAAATCATCCCACAGCTCAAACCCGAGTTCTAGATCATCTTGCTGCCATTTTTGATCTCCTAGCTCAAAGCTTCATTCACAAAACTGCTTTGGGGGCTTGTTCATCGGTATGTGACTCCTCCAATGGTCCAATTAGTTTTTGTTCTAGTGCTTTATTTATTGCAAATTTTTGCTGCTTAGGTGACCCTGCTCTTAAGCTTGCATGTCAAACTTATGTGGTCAAAAGTAGTTTTAATGCATGATATGGCCTCTAGGCACTTGTAGGGGTAGTTGCTATCAATCTTGTTGAGTTTGGTTCATTTTTATTTTGAGTCACTAAAAATTTCAGAAATTTTCAGAGGAAGAAAATGTTGAAGATATTATTGAGAGGCTCCTCGAGCCGAAGCTCGAAGGATAAGCAGAATGAGGAGAATAAAAAGACCAAATATAATCTTCCTCGCATTGCGGAGGTTCGGCCGTGCGAATGGCCATGTGAAGAGTTCTTGAGAGCAACCGGGATTTACGATGACTTCTATTATTTGGCTGAGAATGCAGGCCTCACCGACTTCCTCCGCGACCAGCGTGAACAGTATCTTCTACTCACTAATATTTTCGTGCAAAAATTTTATTTCCATGCTAAGAAATCACCACCTTCAGTGGATTTTCACTTATATGATGAGGTTAAGGAGATGTCACTTCTTGATTTTTGTCGGGTCTGCAAGATCCCCTTTGAGGGCAGCATCGAGGAACCACATCGTAGCGATGTGGATGGGTTTATTGATAGAATTGCTATAGGAGAAACTAGGAAAATTTCAGATGCAAGAATTACGAGTATACATTTTCCTGTTCTTCGTTACTATGCGATATTTGCTAGTAGATTCTTAATTGGTCGCGGGAACAGTGGAAATCTTAGTGCTCCTGATATTGTCATTTTGCGCCATGCTTTGTTTCGTGATACCACTTTCAGCTTAGGTGCCATCACTGTTGCAAAAGGCAGTGCCTAGGAGGCGCTTAGGCACGCCTAGGCGCTAGGCAATGGACAAACGCCTCGCCTAGGGCATAAATGGTAGTCTAGGAAGTGCATGCAACAAATTGTTTACCCAAGCCAGAAATCATGTAATATTGCACTAAAATGCCAAACATCACATATTCAAATGGTAGTAGATGGTAGTTAACTTATTTATCTGCCATAAATTAACATCAGTGCACATATAATAACCACAAATATACCCTGATACTAGAATCTATATTACTGCCTAGGCTGCGCCTAGGGCGCTTAAGCACCGCCTAGGCACTAGGCGAAGGCCAACCGCCTCGCTTACGCCTACCGCTTTTTCCAACCTTGGGTGCCATTGTTGCTAAACAATTAAATCTGAACCGAACAAAGGGCCCCATCTTCGGAGGTATCTTTGCTTCACGCCTTGCTGAATACTTTGGGATACCTAATAGGCATTATGAGAAAGAGGAAAAGTTGCCGCCCCCTATTTTTCTAGATTATAAGAGTATGGTAGCACATGATTTTATTGTTAAAGATAAGAAGAAGATGCTTAAGTATAAATTGATATTTATGCGTACTGGAGGCTGATACAAGCCCCAGAGCCTGAGCCGGAGCCACCATTTGATCCTTATCATCAGTCTGTCTATCAGTGGGATCCGGAGGAGATCACCAACCAGTGGCACCCTGAGGACCCTCCTCGGTACACCGGAGAGAGTAGCTTCGATCTGTGGCTATAGACCAACTTAGGCCAAAGCCTAAGCTTGGGGGAGTATGTATCTCTTGCCGACATTACATTCATGTTCACACACTCATTCTAAGTTGTCGGTGCTCATACTTTTTCATTGTACTATCCATGCTAGTTTATTTTCTTTTCTAAGCCTTCTTTGCGTGTGTATGAAAAACCTTAATAAAAACCAAAAAAATTAGTTGTAGCTTTTAGCTAGTTTACTTTCCATGCTTGTAGTAGTAGTAATTAAAAGAAAACCCCAAAAGATTTCTCGTTCTTCTTTTTCTTTTTGGGAGCTTTCCCGTGTAAATAGTTTTGTTTCTTTTCTTTTCTTTGGGGGTCGAGAGGAGAAGACCATGATGAAAATCCTGAGTGTCTCTCATATGCATTATTGTTGATCTAACCAAGAGCCCATATTACCTTGTCTTCTCCCTTGTATCAAATGCTTGCAGATTCCAGCTTAGTCCAATGCACATGCACTATTATTATTATCCACACCGTTCGGTCGTGCAAGTGAAAGGAAATAATGACGATATATGATGGACTGACTGAGATGAGAAAAGCTGGTATTGTTGGAAATATGCCCTAGAGGCAATAATAAAATGGTTATTATTATATTTCTTTGTTCATGATAATTGTCTATTGTTCATGCTATAATTGTGTTATCCGGAAATCGTAATACATGTGTGAATACATAGACCACAACATGTCCCTAGTGAGCCTCTAGTTGACTAGCTCGTTGATCAAAAGATAGTCATGGTTTCCTGACTATGGACATTGGATGTCATTGATAACGGGATCACATCATTAGGAGAATGATGTGATGGACATGACCCAATCCTAAGCATAGCTCAAAGATCGTGTAGTTCGTTTGCTATAGCTTTTCCGAATGTCAAGTATCATTTACTTAGACCATGAGATTGTGCGACTCCTGGATACCGTAGGAGTACTTTGGGTGTGCCAAACGTCACAAGGTAACTGGGTGCTATAAAGGTACACTACAGGTATCTCCGAAAGTGTCTGTTGGGTTGGCACGAATCGAGACTGGGATTTGTCACTCCGTATGACGGAGAGGTATCTCTGGGCCCACTCGGTAATGCATCATCATAATGAGCTCAATGTGACCAAGTGGTTGATCACGGGATCATGCATTACAGCACGAGTAAAGTGACTTGCCGGTAACGAGATTGAATGAGGTATTGGGATACCGACGATCGAGTCTCGGGCAAGTAACGTATCGATTGACAAAGGGAATTGTATACGGATTGATTGAATCCTCGACATCGTGGTTCATCCGATGAGATCATCGTGGAGCATGTGGGACCCAACATGGGTATCCAGATCCCGTTGTTGGTTATTGACTGGAGAGGCGTCTCGGTCATGTCTGCATGTCTCCCGAACCCGTAGGGTCTACACACTTAAGGTTCGGTGACGCTAGGGTTGTAGAGATATTAGTATGCAGTAACCCAAAAATTGTTTGGAGTCCTGGATGAGATCCCGGACGTCACGAGGAGATCCGGAATGATCCGGAGGTAAAGATTTATATATGGGAAGTCCAGTTTCGGCCATCGGGAAGGTTTCAGGGGTCACCGGTATTGTACCGGGACCACGGGAAGGGTCCCGGGGGTCCACCGGGTGGGGCCACCTATCCCGGAGGGCCCCATGGGCTGAAGTGGGAGGGGAACCAGCCCCTGGTGGGCTGGTGCACCCCCCTTCGGCCTCCCCTGCGGCTTGGGTTGGGAAACCCTAGGGGTGGGGGCGCCCCCCACTTGGCTTGGGGGGGGGGAAGCCACCCCTTGGCCGCCGCCCCCTTGGAGATTCATCTCCTAGGGCCGGCGCCCCCCAAGGCCCCTATATAAAGAGGGGGGAGGGAGGGTAGCCGCACCCCTTGCTCTTGGCGCCTCCCTCTCCCTTCGTAACACCTCTCCTCCCCGCTTGCGCTTGGCGAAGCCCTGCCGGGATCCTGCTGCATCCACCACCATGCCGTCGTGCTGCTGGATCTTCATCAACCTCTCCTTCCCCCTTGCTGGATCAAGAAGGAGGAGACATCTTCACAACCATACGTGTGTTGAACGTGGAGGTGCTGTCCGTTCGACACTTGGTCATCGGTGATTTGGATCACGACGAGTACGACTCCATCAACCCCGTTCTCTTGAACGCTTCCGCGCGCGATCTACAAGGGTATGTAGATGCACTCCTCTCTCCTCGTTGCTAGATGACTTCATAGATTGATCTTGGTGATGCGTAGAAAATTTTAAAATTCTGCTACGTTCCCCCACAGTGGCATCATGAGCTAGGTCTATGCGTAGTTTCTATGCACGAGTAGAACACAAAGCAGTTGTGGGCATGGATATTGTCAATTTGCTTGCCGTTACTAGTCTTATCTTGATTCGGCGGCATCGTGGGATGAAGCGGCCCGGACCGACCTTACACGTACGCTTACGTGAGACTGGTTCCACCGATTGACATGCACTAGTTGCATAAGGTGGCTGGCGGGTGTCTGTCTCTCCCACTTTAGTCGGATCGGATTCGATGAAAAGGGTCCTTATGAAGGGTAAATAGAAATTGGCATATCACGTTGTGGTTTTGGCATAGGTAACAAACGTTCTTGCTAGAAACCTATAGCAGCCACGTAAAAACTTGCAACAACAATTAGAGGACGTCTAACTTGTTTTTGCAGCATGTGCCGTGTGGCGTGATATGGCCACAAGGATGTGATGAATGATATATGTGATGTATGAGATTGATCATGTTCTTGTAATAGGAATCACGACTTGCATGTCGATGAGTATGACAACCGGCAGGAGCCATAGGAGTTGTCTTTATTTATTTATGAACTGCGTGTCAACATAAACGTCATGTAATTACTTTACTTTATTGCTAAAGCGTTAGCCATAGTAGTATAAGTAATAGATGACGAGACAACTTCAAGAAGACACAATGATGGAGATCATGGTGTCATGCCAATGACAAAGATGATCATGGAGCCCCGAAGATGGAGATCAAAAGGAGCAAATGATATTGGCCATATCATGTCACTATTTAATTGCATGTGATGTTTATCATGTTTTACATCTTATTTTCTTAGAACGACGGTAGCTTAAATAAGATGATCCCTCGTAATAATTTCAAGAAAGTCTTCCCCCTAACTATGCACCGTTGCGAAGGTTCGTTGTTTTGAAGCACCACGTGATGATCGGGTGTGATAGATTCTAACGTTCGAATACAACGGGTGTAAGCCAGATTTACACACGCAATACACTTAGGTTGACTTGACGAGCCTAGCATGTACAGACATGGCCTCAGAACACAGAAGACCGAAAGGTCGAGCATGCGTCATATAGAAGATACGATCAACATGAAGATGTTCACCGATGTTGACTAGTCCGTCTCACGTGATGATCGGACACGGCCTAGTTAACTCAGATCATGTTTCACTTAGATGACTGGAGGGATGTCTATCTGAGTGGGAGTTCATTGAATAATTTAATTAGATGAACTTAATTATCATGAACTTAGTCTAAAATCTTTACAATATGTCTTGTAGATCAAATGGCCCATGTTGTCCTCAACTTCAACGCGTTCCTAGAGAAAACCAAGCTGAAAGACGATGGCAGCAACTATACGGACTGGGTCCGGAACCTGAGGATCACCCTCATAGCTGCCAAGAAAGATTATGTCCTAGAAGCACCGCTAGGTAACGCACCTGTCCCAGAGAACCAAGACGTTATGAATGCTTGGCAGTCACGTGCTGATGATTACTCCCTCGTTCAGTGCGGCATGCTTTACAGCTTAGAACCGGGGCTTCAAAAGCGTTTTGAGAGACACAGAGCATATGATATGTTCGAAGAGCTTAAAATGGTTTTTCAAGCTCATGCCCGGGTCAAGAGATATGAAGTCTCCGACAAGTTCTTCAGCTGTAAGATGGAGGAAAATAGTTCTGTTAGTGAGCACATACTCAAAATGCCTGGGTTGCATAACCGCTTGACTCAGCTGGGAGTTAATCTCCCGGATGACGCGGTCATTGACAGAATCCTTCAGTCGCTTCCAGCGAGCTACAAGAGCTTTGTGATGAACTTCAATATGCAGGGGATGGAAAAGACCATTCCTGAGGTATATTCAATGCTGAAATCAGCAGAGGTGGAAATCAAAAAGGAACATCAAGTGTTGATGGTGAATAAAACCACTAAGTTCAAGAAAGGCAAGGGTAAGAAGAACTTCAAGAAGGACGACAAGGGAGTTGCCGCGCCCGGTAAGCAAGCTGCCGGGAAGAAGCCAAAGAATGGACCCAAGCCTGAGCCTGAGTGTTTTTATTGCAAGGGAAGTGGTCATTGGAAGCGGAACGGCCCCAAATACTTAGCGGACAAGAAGGCCGGCAACACTAAAGGTATATGTGATATACATGTAATCGATGTGTACCTTACCAGTACTCGTAGTAGCTCCTGGGTATTTGATACCGGTGCGGTTGCTCACATTTGTAACTCAAAGCAGGAGCTGCGGAATAAACGGAGACTGGCGAAGGACGAGGTGACGATGCACGTCGGGAATGGTTCCAAGGTCGATGTGATCGCCGTCGGCACGCTACCTCTACATTTACCTACGGGATTAGTTTTAAACCTCAATACTTGTTATTTAGTGCCAGCTTTGAGCATGAACATTGTATCAGGGTCTCGTTTAATTCGAGATGGCTACTCATTTAAATCCGAGAACAATGGTTGTTCTATTTATATGAGAGATATGTTTTATGGTCATGCTCCGCTGGTGAATGGTTTATTCTTAATGAATCTCGAGCGTAATGTTACACATATTCATAGTGTGAATACCAAAAGATGTAAGGTTGATAATGATAGTCCCACATACTTGTGGCACTGCCGCCTTGGTCATATAGGTGTCAAACGCATGAAGAAGCTCCATGCCGATGGACTTTTGGAGTCTCTTGATTACGAATCATTTGACACGTGCGAACCATGCCTCATGGGTAAAATGACCAAGACTCCGTTCTCAGGAACAATGGAGCGAGCAACCAACTTATTGGAAATCATACATACTGATGTGTGCGGTCCAATGAGTGTTGAGGCTCGCGGTGGCTATCGTTATGTTCTCACCCTCACTGACGACTTGAGTAGATATGGGTATGTCTACTTAATGAAACACAAGTCTGAGACCTTTTGAAAAGTTCAAGGAATTTCAGAGTGAGGTTGAGAATCAACGTGACAGGAAAATCAAGTTCTTGCAATCAGATCGTGAGGGAGAATACTTGAGTCACGAATTTGGCACATACTTAAGAAAATGTGGAATAGTTTCACAACTCATGCCGCCTGGAACACCTCAACGTAATGGTGTGTCCGAACGTCGTAATCGCACTCTATTGGATATGGTGCGATCTATGATGTCTCTTATCGATTTACCACTGTCATTTTGGGGCTATGCTTTAGAGACTGCCGCATTCACTTTAAATAGGTCTCCGTCAAAATCCGTTGAGATGACACCGTATGAATTATGGTTTGGGAAGAAACCTAAGCTGTCGTTTCTAAAAGTTTGGGGATGCGATGCTTATGTCAAGAAACTTCAACCTGGGAAGCTCGAACCCAAATCGGAAAAATGCGTCTTCATAGGATACCCTAAATAAACTATTGGGTATACCTTCTAACTCAGATCCGAAGGCAAGATCTTTGTTGCCAAGAATGGGTCCTTTCTAGAGAAAGAGTTTCTCTCAAAAGAAATAAGTGGGAGGAAAGTAGAACTTGATGAAGTATTACCTCTTGAACCGGTTAGTGGCGCTGCTCAAGAAAATGTTCCTGAGGTGCGTGCACCGACTAGAGAGGAAGTTAATGATGATGATCATGAAACTTCAGATCAAGTTGCTACTGAACTTCGTAGGTCCACGAGGACACGTTCCGCACCAGAGTGGTACGGCAACCCTGTCTTGGAAATCATGTTGTTAGACAACGATGAACCTTCAAACTATGAAGAAGCGATGGCGGGCCCAGATTCCGACAAATGGCTGGAAGGCATGAAATCCGAGATAGGATCCATGTATGAAAATGAAGTATGGACTTTGACTGACTTGCCCGATGATCGGCGAGCCATAGAAAATAAACGGATCTTTAAGAAGAAGACAGACGCGGATGGTAACGTAACCATCTATAAAGCTCGGCTTGTCGCTAAGGGTTATCGACAAGTTCAAGGGGTTGACTACGATGAGACTTTCTCACCCGTAGCGAAGCTGAAGTCCGTCCGAATCATGTTAGCAATTGCCGCATTCTATGATTATGAGATATGGCAAATGGACGTCAAAACGACATTCCTTAATGGTTTCCTTAAGGAAGAATTGTATATGATGCAGCCGGCAGGTTTTGTCGATCCTAAGAATGCTGACAAGTTGTGCAAGCTCCAACGCTTGATTTATGGGTTGGTGCAAGCATCTCGGAGTTGGAACATTTGTTTTGATGAGATGATCAAAGCGTTTGGGTTTACGCAGACTTATGGAGAAGCCTGCATTTACAAGAAAGTGAGTGGGAGCTCTGTAGCATTTCTCATATTGTATGTGGATGACATACTGTTGATGGGAAATGATATAGAATTCTTGGAAAGCATAAAGGCCTACTTGAACAAGTGTTTTTCAATGAAGGATCTTGGAGAAGCTGCTTATATATTAGGCATCAAGATCTATAGAGATAGATCGAGACGCCTCATTGGTCTTTCACAGAGTACGTACCTTGACAAGATATTGAAGAAGTTCAAAATGGATCAGTCAAAGAAGGGGTTCTTGCCTGTATTGCAAGGTACGAGATTGAGCACGGCTCAATGCCCGACCATGGCAGAAGATAGAGAAAAGATGAGTGTCGCCCCCGATGCCCTCGGCCGAGAACGTATCCTGTGAAACGGACGGACTCATGCACCAGGTGCACCACCAGGTTATGGGCCATTAGATTCGAAATCAAGGGGCAAGATGCATCTGTAAGGGGAGCTATTGGTACATTTGCAAAACAGACCTTCAAATCTAGCTTAATATATCGGATGGACCTCCCAAGGCTAGTTCGTCTACCTCGCTTTTCCTCTGTTCTGTACTACTACTCCAGGTCGCTCTGTACTACCGAGCTTCTGTTTTAAACAAGCTGAGGAATTTGACAAGTTGTGCTCTTGTATCAGCTAATCTAACTGTTGTGTGATTGCCCATTGCTGACTTTAGCAAAAATTACAAAAAAGTCAAATTGATTCTTCACGCAGTTGGAAAGCTCAACAATATTAAGAAGTACTGTATCAGATAAGCAGAGAAGCAGATGTGGCCTCTTTCCTAAAAAAAGTATCAGAGAAGCACATGTTGTTTTGCAACTGAACCAAAGATCTTTAGAAGCTTCCATGGAAGAACATCACGTCTTTTACATTGAGACATCACAAGCATACACATCAATTGTACAGCAACCGCCCTTCTAAACTACAAACAAGCCGCATACTAAATTTTGTTACCAAGTGTACTTTCTTGCTGATTACATGGTTCCAGAAAAATCGGAGTCTGAGACAACCAGACATGATCTGTACTAGTATGGGAGGTGACATTATCAGTTTCATGAGCTGCCAACTAGGAGACATATGAAGATGACTCCTACTCTGAAGATTATCCGGTCATGCCTTCAACTAATCGATTTGAAGATCAAAGGCAAAATATTGTTGGAGCATGAAAGATGGTCCTGAATCTGAATAATCACGGAATAGTCAGTTCTAGAGCAACCATAAAAAACATGATATAGAAATATTTACCTGCCAATGAGTGGTCGCGGAAGAGGCTTATGTGGCCTGACAATATGTATGTAAGTAATCTTGATATGTCATTCTTCACTGCAGCTATATAGTATAAACAGTCGTTATTGGGAAGCAAAGGATAGCGAGATGGAGGAAGGGACAATAACTCAAAATGGAAAACAGAGAAAAAGAGGTACAACAAGTTTGCATTCAGATTTCTGAAAAAAATATGATAATCTCATATCTTTTTGTCAAAAATAGCCCCAACATATTAGATGAAAACAATAAAGTGAAGTGTACCTGATAGAGGCAAAGGTGTCCCGTCTTTCGATGAGATGATGGATATCGCTTTGGTGGCAGTCGACTTTGACGATCCGACTACGAACGTGCGAGGACGTCGCGCCTTAGCAATCGCTAAACCAACTCCGAGAGGTTATTGGCCACGCCGGAGCACGATCAACCTGACCAGGAGGGTCTGTTTCCTGCGAGCAAACGAAGAACAAGCAAGAAACTGAGATTGCAATCTGGATATTGCGAATATAAGATGAAAGCTTTATTGATCAAGGTGGGGTTCTGTGACGCCTTTGTCTGGTCGTTGAACACAAACGAAGTACGCGAAGTTGCAGCTATAGCGAACTTTTAATCTAAACAAAACCCGAAGTCTAAACGATGCCCTAAGGGCTGTATATATGGAGGAAGAGGGGGGGAATTTCGTGGCCCTTGGTGGAGGGGTCCGAAATCAACCCTATCTCTTGTTTCCCCACACATATGTACTCTAAAAATAGCCTATACTTATGTATTTCGAAATTACATGGGCCTGTCCCAATAATAAGGTGACGCAGCACCTAAAATAGCCTCGGGACGAAATTTATGAAGTGGCATCTTGTATATTTCGTCCAAGGCTTCATGCACTCATTATGGTGGCTTCAAAGTCCTGAAATCATCACTTGTAACTCCGTTCTTTTTCCCCTTGTGCATGCCATCATCTCCATGCTTGTTCTTGCTCCAATGTTCATCCTTCTCCAAGCTAGGCCCTTCATTTGTAAGCAAAACAAATGTATCCAATTTAGGCAACATCATATTCTCATGAACATTAGAATCATTACCAAGAAACGAAAGTACCTGGTAATTTAGTTGGCGTGCACAAGCTCTAGTAATTGGTCCAGTATGTATAGCAGCAGGGGCTGTGGGTGTAACAATTGTATTGATGTCCTCATCAGTACCCAAATATTATATGAAATAAGTTGTTGTGATATTACCTCAAATTAAAATCAGTACCAATATCTAGTCATATAGTTTCTAAAACAAATCCTCCAGTACAGTGGCATGCAAATAAAGTGAGCATGAAATTTTATCCACTGAAGGGATCAATTTCGCAACCTAAATAAGATGATAATAAGGTACAAGGGTGTGCTTCCAAACCAGGGACATGCCACATATGCAACCAAGAGCAGGAAATGGCGATGCATCGTTTTATGCGTAATTCTTGGATGCAACAACTTTGGCTACCTGCCTTGTCAATGTCAAAAGCAGCTTCTGATTTGCATAAGAACATGAAGAATTGCAGCCCTGTTCGCGGTCCGCATCTTCAACAGATTTACCAGCTCCAGGCAATAAGACTCCATAATGACTTCCAACATAGTAATGAGCCAAGCCAAACTTTGGAGTGACACCCCATCTTGCAAATCCATTGAAACTAACATAGGTTATGAATCTCATAGCAATCACATAAGCAATCATAGGCAGCTCTATCCTCTATGCGAAACTAACATTGGATTGTATTTTACTAAAAATTTGCTACCAGATAAAACAGGGATCCCAAAGTATCACATTTATAGAATAAAAAGGTCAGTTCACTACTATATCATGTTTTCTCAAACAAATTATAGGGAACAATATATGAGGTTTTGCAACGGATTGTAAGGAACACCGACATTCTGCAAGTCATGGTTTAGTATACATTGTATATAGGAGACTGAAAAAACCAGTTTTGTCCAAAAGATGAACTACTGTAGATAATAAAATCAGGAAGATGAACTTGTTAATGCTTTCACGAAGTTCAGTTGAACATTGTAAAGTACAAGTTCTGTTTAATATTGTTTACGAATAAAGGATCCAAACAAGGAGTGCATCCCTTGTAATTTGCATGAATATCGTAGAAATATACTCGTAGCTCATACCTAAATATTGTGCTGACAGCGCACTATTCCAAATCTTAATCAATAAAAACATGCCTTTTGAGAAGAAGCATACAGACCTAGATCTAGATCTTTGAGCTGCTGTAGTTGGATAGTGCCACCGGCGGCGTTAGTGGTAGATTGAGTATGCCCTCACAACGAGGCGCTGCTGTGAAAGAAGAAATCGAGGCACTGCTTTCAACAAATCAGATCACCCATCTGGATTTCAGTGAGACGATGCTCCATTGGTACATGATTGAGAGAGATCAAGCGAAATTTACTAACCTATATGGCCTGTTGGAGTGGTACAAAAGAGGGAGAGAGAGAGAGAGAATACTGATTTTGGTGAAGATCTGAGATCAGTTCTTGAGCTTGCTGGACCTTAACAATAGCACCAGGCGGATGCACTGGTACAGAATCTGGCAAGGGGAAGAACACGATCTGGATATGGTGAGATCAAATCGCTACATTTAACTGCACCGCAAGGACTATTCTGCAAATGTGCCAGCAGTCCCATCATCTCACTGAATCCTGTCCCTCTATTTTGAATCCAATGGCCCATGTATCGCTGGAGCATTTGGTGCACCAGTTTGCTCGTTTCACCAGATACGTTCTCTGCCTCGGCCATAGGGTCTATCATGTATGCTATGCTGTGTACCAGACCTGATGTAAACCTTGCCATAAGTTTGGTAGGAAGGTACCAAAGTAATCCCGGCATGGAACACTGGACAACGGTCAAGAATATCCTGAAGTACCTAAAAAGGACTAAGGATATGTTTCTCGCTTATGGAGGTGATGAAGAGCTCATCATAAAGGGTTACGTCGATGCTAGCTTCGACACAGATCTGGATGACTCTAAGTCACAAACCGGATACGTGTATATTTTGAATGGTGGGGCAGTAAGCTGGTGCAGTTGCAAGCAGAGCGTTGTGGCGGGATCTACATGTGAAGCGGAGTACATGGCAGCCTCGGAGGCAGCACAAGAAGCAGTCTGGGTGAAGGAGTTCATTACCGACCTAGGAGTCATACCCAATGCATCGGGCCCGATGACTCTCTTCTGTGACAACACTGGAGCTATTGCCCTTGCCAAGGAGCCCAGGTTTCACAGGAAGACCAGGCATATCAAGCGTCGCTTCAACTCCATTCGTGAAAGTGTTCAAAATGGAGACATAGAGATTTGTAAAGTACATACGGACCTGAATGTGGCAGATCCGTTGACTAAACCTCTCCCTAGAGCAAAACATGATCAACACCAGAACTGCATGGGTGTTCGATTCATCACAATGTAACTAGAATATTGACTCTAGTGCAAGTGGGAGACTGTTGGAAATATGCCCTAGAGGCAATAATAAAATGGTTATTATTATATTTCTTTGTTCATGATAATTGTCTATTGTTCATGCTATAATTGTGTTATCCGGAAATCGTAATACATGTGTGAATACATAGACCACAACATGTCCCTAGTGAGCCTCTAGTTGACTAGCTCGTTGATCAAAAGATAGTCATGGTTTCCTAACTATGGACATTGGATGTCATTGATAACGGGATCACATCATTAGGAGAATGATGTGATGGACAAGACCCAATCTTAAGCATAGCTCAAAGATCGTGTAGTTCGTTTGCTGTAGCTTTTCCGTATGTCAAGTATCATTTCCTTAGACCATGAGATTGTGCAACTCCCGGATACCGTAGGAGTACTTTGGGTGTGCCAAACGTCACACCGTAACTGGGTGACTATAAAGGTACACTATAGGTATCTCCGAAAGTGTCTGTTGGGTTGGCACGAATCAAGACTGGGATTTGTCACTCTATATGACGGAGAGGTATCTCTGGGCCCACTCGGTAATGCATCATCATAATGAGCTCAATGTGACCAAGTGGTTGATCACGGTATCATGCATTACGGCACGAGTAAAGTGACTTGCCGGTAACGAGATTGAACGAGGTATTGGGATACCGACGATCGAGTCTCGGGCAAGTAACGTACCAATTGACAAAGGGAATTGTATACGGATTGATTGAATCCTCGACATCGTGGTTCATCCAATGAGATCATCGTGGAGCATGTGGGAGCCAACATGGGTATCCAGATCCCGTTGTTGGTTATTGACCGGAGAGGCGTCTCGGTCATGTCTGCATGTCTCCCGAACCCGTAGGGTCTACACACTTAAGGTTCGGTGATGCTAGGGTTGTAGAGATACTAGTATGCAGTAACCTGAAAGTTGTTCGGAGTCCCGGATGAGATCCCGGACGTCACGAGGAGTTGCAGAATGGTCCGGAGGTAAAGATTTATATATGGGAAGTCCAGTTTCGGCCATCGGGAAGGTTTCGGGGTCACCGGTATTGTACCGGGACCACCGGAAGGTTCCCGGGGGTCCACCGGGTACGGCCACCTATCCCGGAGGGCCCCATGGGCTGAAGTGGGAGGGGAACCAGCCCCTGGTGGGCTGGTGCGCCCCCCCTTGGGCCTCCCTTGCGCCTAGGGTTGGGAAACCCTAGGGGTGGGGGCGTCCCCCCACTTGGCTTGGGGGGGGGGGAAGCCACCCCTTGGCCGCCGCCCCCTTGGAGATTCATCTCCTAGGGCCGGCGCCCCCCAAGGCCCCTATATAAAGAGAGGGGGAGGGAGGGCAGCCGCAACCCCTTGCTCTTGGCGCCTCCCTCTCCCTCCGTAACACCTCTCCTCCCCGCTTGCGCTTGGCGAAGCCCTGCCGGGATCCTGCTGCATCCACCACCACGCCGTCATGCTGCTGGGTCTTCATCAACCTCTCCTTCCCCTTTGCTGGATCAAGAAGGAGGAGACGTATTCCCAACCATACGTGTGTTGAACATGGAGGTGTTGTCCGTTCGGAACTTGGTCATCGGTGATTTGGATCACGACGAGTACGACTCCATCAACCCCGTTCTCTTGAACGCTTCCGCGCGCGATCTACAAGGGTATGTAGATGCACTCCTCTCTCCCTCGTTGCTAGATGACTCCATAGATTGATCTTGGTGATGCGTAGAAAATTTTAAAATTCTGCTACGTTCCCCAACAGGTATGAACTCGACCTATCTTGTTTTTGTAAATATGATTAGTTCATCGTTCCTGATTCAGCCTATTATGAATGAAACATGTTTGTAATGAAAATTAGAGATTATAGTTGCTCATGCCATGCTTAATTAGCTAGGAGTTTATAATGGTTTACCTTGTGTGCCAACATAATATTAAAATGGTTGTGATGTGGTATGATAGGGTGGTATCCTCCTTTGAACGATTCGAGTGGCTTGACTTGGCACATGTTCACGCATGTAGTTGAAACAAAATCAACATAGCCTCCATGATATTTATGTTCATGGTGAATTATATCCTACTCATGCTCGCACTTAGTGTTGATTATGTTTAATGCATGTCCATGACTGTTGTCGCTCTCTAGTTGGTCGCTTCCCAGTCTCTTTCTAGCCTTCACTTGTACTAAGCGGGAGTACTGCTTGTGCATCCACATCCATAAACCCCAAAGTTATTCCATATGAGTCCACCATACCTTCCTATAAGCGGCATCTACCTGCCGTTCCAAGTAAATTTGCATGTGCCAAACTCTAAACCTGCAAATGAAATTCTATTTTGTATGCTCGAATAGCTCATGTATCAACTAGGGCTGTCTATATCTTCCATGCTAGGTGGGTTATTCTCAAGATGAGTGGACTTGCTCATCATTCAGGAGAAAATGGCCGATAACCGGGGTGCTCAGTCCCATGCTTAAATTAAAATAATTGCAAACAAAACTCCCCCAGGATTGTTGTTAGTTGGAGGCACCCGTTGTTTCGGACAAGCCATGGATTGATGTTTGTTGGTGGTGGGGGAGTATAAACATTACGATTCTATTTGGGAACCGCCTATAATGTATGTAGCATGAAAGATATCGAGATCTCTTGGTTGTTATGTTGACAATGAAAGTATACCACGGAAAATATTATTCATCTCTATTTCAAAACTCGAGCTCTAGCACCTCTACAAATCTCTGCTTCCCTCTACGAAGGGCCCATCTATTTACTTTTATGTTGAGTCATCATCCTCTTATTAAAAAGCACCAGTTGGAGAGCACCGCTATCATGTGCAAGCATTACTATTAATTTACATTGAGTATGACTGTGGCTGGATCTCTTTAACCATGAATTACAATGTTTAGTTAGTTCTTTAGCTTCAGAGGTGCTCTACATTTATGTTTTGCGGTCTCAGAAAGGGCTAGCGAGATACCATATTGTTATATCATATTATGATTGTTTTGAGAAAGTGTTGTCATCCGAGATTTATTATTATTGCTCGCTAGTTGATTATCTCATTGAGATGAGTAAACATGAGACCTAAATGTTATTGTGAATATGGTTGGTTCATAATCTTTGCTGAAAACTTGAATGCTGGCTTTACATATTTACAACAACAAGATCAAACCGTTTGTAAAAGTTTTTCTTTATCACTTTCAATTTGTCAACTGAATTGCTTGAGGACAAGCGAAGGTTTAAGCTTGGGGGAGTTGATACGTCTCCATCGTATCTACTTTTCCAATCACTTCTAACCTTGTTTTGGACTCTAACTTGCATGATTTTTATGGAACTAACCCGGACTGACGCTGTTTTCAGCAGAATTCCCATGGTGTTATTTTTGTGCAGAAATAAAAGTTCTCGGAATGACCTGAAAATCAACGGACACACGTGTAACATCCCAAAATTCTAAATTTTGGAATGTTATATTAAATAGATAGTTTTGATTGATTGTTTGATTGCTTGAGTGAAATTGAGTTAAATTTGAAACTTCTGAAAGTTGAATGAGAGGGAATAAAAGAACTTTCCCAAACTTTCATTTTTTTGCATTTCTGATCTCCATGAATTCAAATTCTTTTCAAATACAAAACCCTAGAGAGAAGATGACATGACTTCTTCCATTTTAAATAAATGAAAAGGGTTTTTGAAAATATTTGAATTTCATTTGGAAATTTTTCCAACTCAGAAACTTTATGCAACTCAGTGATTTTCACGAGAGAAGATAAAATGACTTCTTCAAATTATATGAAATATGAGTTGGAAGTTTCAAAGAAAACAAATTTAAACTCCCGTTGAAATTATTTTCAATTTGGAGTTATTTGGGTTTTATTCAAATTATTTTTCTCCAAAAATAAAATATATGGAAATTAGGGTAAAATGATTCCCTATAATAGAAAATTGGCGAAAAATAAATTTGAAAGCATTTTGGTATTTTTAAAAAATGATTTTTATGAGGTTTTATTCCAACAGTAGCACTCTTTGCTTTATTTAAATTTATGTGGATTTTATTTGACTTTGGAAAAATGTTCAGGTTGTAGAAAATGTTTTTCTAAAATTTTTGATATATTATATGCCTATATAATATTTTTCCTTTTCTTTTATCCTTTTTTCTCTCTATTAAAAAAAACTCCCCGCGGACCGAACTAGGCCTAAGGCCCAGCCGGCCCACGATGCTGCCACCTACCTCGCGTGCGCGCGCCGGACACCGCCGC
Source organism: Triticum aestivum (assembly GCF_018294505.1). Taxonomy (NCBI): domain Eukaryota; kingdom Viridiplantae; phylum Streptophyta; class Magnoliopsida; order Poales; family Poaceae; genus Triticum; species Triticum aestivum. The sequence continues at coordinate 218,308,970 of NC_057794.1, read as the reverse complement.
CGTCCCGGACACGGACTCCGTCGGCCGTCGCCCCCTTTGCCTCCTCCCCACGCCTCCCCGCCTATAAAAGGCGAGGCCCGACCCCCTCTCTCCCCTCACAGCTCGCCGCCGCACTCCAACGCCCCGTTCCTCTCCTCGCCTCGCCACACTTCGCCGCCCCGCGCCGCATCTCGCCGCCGCCTACCAGCGCCACTGCCTAGAGCCGCCGACGCTGCTGCTAGCTGCTGCCACCGCCGCCCCGCGTCGCCGACAGCGCCGCTGCCTCCCGCCGCTGACGCCACCGCCGTCGCCTCTCGCCGGAGTAACCACCGCCGCCGCCGGTTTTTTGGTAAACCGGTATAACCCATAAACCCGCCCGGTTTTCTTTCTAGTCTTAGTTTTTCGTTTAGATTCGGTTTATTTTTATTAGATTAGATTATTTAGTGAACATTCATTAGTTAGCTTCTTTAGCGAACGATTTTCGTTCGTTAGCATTCGGTAGTGAAAGTTCATTATTTAGTCTTTTTCTTTTTCTGTTTTAATTTCGGCCAGGGACATATCTGTGATTATTTTCTTTATAGATTAGTCCTTGTTCTTCAAACCTTCGTTACTTTTCGCTCGTTTATCCAAGCGAAAACCAACGCCCACTTCTTCATTATGAACCCCTCTATCCAGTAAAACAACTTAAACATATTTTTGAGAGTTTAAAATTTGATTTCAAACAGATTTGCTTTGAAACTTCTTTTGTTCATAACTTGAGTTTTATAACTACGATTTAGTTGATTCTTTTTGCAAATGAAAGCTCGTGACCTAAACTTTCTGATAAGACCAAATTCACATAATTTTGGTACTGTTAGAAGTTGTTTTATGTTGCAAGAGTTATTTGCTTGGTTTTGATGTTTTCCGAACTGTCTTCTTCGTTCTTCCTAATCTTTTGAGTGATTGCTTATGGGTGGTTACTATTGCTTGCTCACGATAGATTGAACGGAGTGTGACGAGTAGACCTATCAGGAGTTATGAGTGCGATTCATCTTCATCAACAGTACGAGGCAAGTTCACACTTTGATCATACTTTTCATTACCCAGTTTTTATGCATTAGTTTCAACCCTCAAACATTGCATGAGTAGGATTGATAACATGTGGGTACTAGGAAGTAGATGATGAGGTAGAACCTATTACCTGTTTTATTATCAAACCCTTGGGAGTTACTTCTATGTTATGCTTATATTGCCATGCTATGCTCGTAGACGTGGTTTGGTTGAGTGTTTCATGGCAGATGTGAGAGTTATTATTTAATGGTTAACTTAAGGTGCCTACTTTAATACACATCTGGGTGGAATGGTAGGGGCACCCTGGAGCACCCAGTGGTTTGCCCGGGCACCTGGAGAACCCAGTGCTTGCCCAAGGGGATCCCGGAGGACCCGTGTGATCACCCTATGGAATGACACCCAGGCTCAAAGGGATCATAAGATTATTCATGCTAGAAAATTCCGTGTGCAGCCACAAGCTATTATGGGCTCTAGCATAGTTGAGTATGTTGCATGACCTCTTTTAGTGGTGGGCTAGCAGATGTAGGGGAAAGTAGGTGTAACTGTCCACCCAGAGTAAAGAGTTAGTGCTTCTGAAAGACCGTGTGTCGGTCATCCGTTTCTCAAACACAATGTAGTGCGAGAAATCCAACGGAGGAGATCGAGTCTTGTGGGAAAAGTGCGCAAACCTCCATAGAGTGTATAAACTAATCATAGTTAGCCGTGTCCCTGGTTATGGACATCTTGAGTATCTGGTTCTTGGATTATCATATGGATCTCATCACTTCACTTCAATAACTTAATTTGTTGGGTTGTTAACTTTTAATTGGGATTGAGTTGGAGGAACCTTCTCAATAATTTTCAACCAACTTGGTAGTTAAATAAAATTTATTCCTTTGTTGTAGGAAAAAATTGGCTTTATGCAAAGATAAACTTAGAGCTTTCCACCAGCCAAATATGCATGTAGTGATAGCTATTATTCATCATTGTCCTATGGTGTGAATTTGCGAGTACATTCAATGTACTGACCCTTTGTGGCTGCAACATCTTATGTTGCAGGAATCTTACGACGAGTAAGTGATATGTTAGGGTTACGATTTCTACACTCAACTTTGCCGTTGGTGTTGATGGGAATCCACAACCTTGTTGTTACTTCCACTGTTTGGATTGAGGTAATAGTATTTACGTTACTTTATACATGTGATTTACCTCTGTTATAAATCCTTGAGTACTGTGTGTCAGCATACCGATCCAGGGATGACACTTAAGCACAAAGACTTGACCGTCTGAGGTCGGGTCGCTACAAAATGGTATCAGAGCACATGTTGACTGTAGGACGTGACCCCTAGAAACTGGCAAGCCCATAGGAAATATTTTTCTCTACAACTCCATTTTCAAAAAATATTTTTCCTCTCTTCTTCTCTAAGCTTTATCAAATTTCTATTTTAGTGAGACTATACCCCTTTCCCCTTTTGACCACACGAAGATTCAACTGATGAGATCACTCCAAGAAGTACAAGATATCGAACAACTAAGACCACTTTGGAATGAGGAGGATTTTACCGTGCATTATAATAATGGAAACTACAACGGTTGAAGACTCTGAAGAGTAGGAGAAATTAAAGGCTCTGAAGAATTCCCAGATTTGTATGACCTAGGAAGGCTACCCTTATGGAATTTGTCAGACTATTCAAGGCAGTCAATACTCGAGATCAAGGTGTGTCAGAGAAAGACCGGAACATGGAGCATTAGAACTCAAAGTTTTGTCAAGAAAACCCTATGGCAGGAGATATCAACTATGGAATAATAGCTCATGGAAATGACAAGGGCAGAAACACGGCTATCCATGATGTTATTACTCGCTTAAACTATTGTCACCGTGCGGAGTTAAGCATGCAGTTCATCGGAAGGATTAGATGGTAGAAGGCTGATGGAGCATCTATCAGCAAAGGATGCAGTTTTAACCTTAGCTGGTGTATCGCAGGATCTGGAGTATTACATGAAGAATTTTTAGATGGACGTTCAGGAAGCCGTATTTGACAAAGAAGTGTATCGTGAATAACTTAGGACCCAAAAGCTGAAGTAGCCAAACTGGAGGAACAAAACCTCGAGATACCGGAGATTTGTCAGGAACTGAAGGACAGTAGTACCATGGTTCATCCCAAGGATGTTGAAACCCAGAAGTTGGAACGCAACTCCAGAATATTAAAGGACGTCACGAGAGAATTTGCGTCAACAGAGATGATATGACCAAAGAACTTGAGAAGTACAAGCACGAACAGAAGAAGCTATCGGATACATGAACAAGACTTGAAGAGTTTGGTGACTTTGAAGATTTATTGACCTTTAGAAGACCAAACCCCTATTGTATACCTACGTTAGATCGTACGATTGTGAGATGTCATCTGTTTGATGTTTTTCCGACAGCCACAAATAAAAATCTATCTTTTGAAAAAAAACATTTGTTTGCATCTCTCTCTATCTCTCTCATCTCACCCCAAAACCCATGGACCCAATAGAGGATGAATGGAGAAGAGCTTGTATTTACTGGACCGATGAGTCAATTGGAGATGGACCAATGGATTCAGAACATGGAAGATCACATGAAGAATAACCCTATAGTCGGGAAGGATATGACCTAGCATGCTCTTTAGTGCTTTGAAAGAGGTGCTGCTACTTGGTGGAGGATGTACCAAACCATCAATGGATGGCAAGGAGTAACCACTTGGAAAGAATTTAAATTGACTCTGCTAAAGTCTCGGCTTGTGTCCCAAAAATTGAAGCCTTATGGAAATGATATGAAGAAGACTTGTGCATGCAAGCTCTATGGAGAAATAGGGCACAACCATAAGGAACACAAAGATGAATGACCTAATTGTGAAGGAAGTCACCTAGCTGAAGAATGCCCCACTAGGCAGATCACTTGTTTCTTGTGTGAAGGGACTACCACTACCCTGCTCAGTGTCACATTTACCCCATGGTACAAAGAACCATCCAGCAGAAGAAAGAAGCAATGAAAGGATCCCTCATGGAAATTTTAAAAGAACCGATGATAAAGGAAGATGTCGAGGACACACACAGAGGAAACATAATTAAAGCCTGCACCAAGCCATGCTATTCATGTGGAGAAGAAGGACACATCTCCCAAAATTGTCTGAATGGGGATCTAGTATAATTCCTGACAGAGGAAGTAGAGTATGACCCATACAAAATAGAAGCCCTGATTGACACGGAAAAGTCCAGGAAGAGAAGTAGATTGGATTCCAGGAAGGACCTGAGTCATATCACCTATTTCAGGTGCAAGGAGTCAGGGCACTACTTCAGCAGTTGCCCAAAAAGAAAACCTCAAGACTTCTCAAAAGTGATATGTTTCCGTTGTAATGAAGTAGGGCACCTTGCTAGAGATTGTCCCAATGAAGATATTCATGTTAAATGGTTGAGCCTATAAGAAATATAGTGGTAGCAGTGGGAACATTTCTTATTATTGAGGGTTGAGTTGAGGCATGTAATGGAAATGCAGGAGATTGTAGTAATTTGAGAATCAATAAAGTTAGTATCGTGGGTACTGATTGGATTTTATGAGTTGTTACTCTATGAAAAAAGATTTTTGACCATTTTTGAGGATATGAGAAATATGGTCTATGGAAGATTAGATCATTTTAAGGGTGGTAGTACCCTGTGAGGGCACTTGACCCTTGGTAAAGATAATGATATTCCACAGAGTGTATTTCGGACAAAATAAGTATGCGTTTTATCTTGATATGTCGGATACCCCAAGAATATGAAGGGATGAAGTACTATTGGATATAAAGGAGGTAGAATGTTGGTTATGGAGCAATTGTAACTTCATGATGAGTCAGAGTAATCACGTCTTAGTTTGGTGCCAATAGAAGGAAGAAGGAAAGTACAATTTGATGGAATTAAGAATGCTAGGAAGCTGGAAGTTGGAATAACGAGTAGTTGCCCCGATGATGAGTTCAAGGTTTACAAGTGATGAGATGGGCCATAACCCAAAGGCCCCAAGGCCTGCCAAGAAGCAAGCACACTCTTGCTGAAGGAAAAACCCTGGAAGAAGATACAACTTTATCAACATACGATCATATAGGAGTAACGCAAAACCTGAGAGTTGTGAAGAAACGATAGATGTTTGTTTGGCTTGCATAATCAATGGATTTATCCGAACTTGTTTCGTCGACAAGAGAAATTCTGCAATGCTTGTGAGGATGACCGAGTGTTAGAATGCGAGATTCACTAAACCATATACAAGGTAATGATTTGGGTGCGGGATGGATTGATCACCACACCGACTTACTCTTATTATTGGCCTTGCTATATGGGATGGTAAATCTGAGTGACTTACCCATAGTAGAGCGACGGTGATCAAAACCTTGTTTGAACCTTAGAATGGTATGACAATTTTCCCTTGTACAAGGCAGCTGTTGCCAAACGTAGGTCATATGGTGAGGTTCAACCCAGACCCATTTCCTGTAGGAGAAACCATAAATTGTTGACCACCATGAGATATCGATAGTTGTTTAGTATTGGCGCCAGACCCGTCAGCTAAGAAGACCCAGTCATAGAAAAACCGTACCAAGCTGAAAGGCCACAAGGATTGCATAAAAAAAATGGTTGTGCCACTACCGGAAGAGCCAGAGTAGGAAATTTCCTGAGAATCGAGGAGACTGTTAACAATAAGGATGGACCATAACCATGCTTCTAAGGGTGGTAGCACTCCAGACCCCCTGTGACGATCGATGGATTTTGAGAAGACCCCCGAACCTAACCTATTTCTTCCTAGCGTCTCCGAATCTCGAGGACGAGATTCATTTTAAGGGTGGTAGGTTTGTAACATCCCAAAATTCTAAAATTTGGAATGTTATATTAAATAGATAGTTTTGATTGATTGTTTGATTGTTTGAGTGAAATTGAGTGAAATTTGAAACTTTTGAAAGTTGAATGAGAGGGAATAAAAGGACTTTCCCAAACTTTGATTTTTTTTGCATTTCTGATCTCCATGAATTCAAATTATTTTCAAATACAAAACCCTAGAGAGAAGATGACATGACTTCTTACATTTTAAATAAATGAAAAGGGTTTTTGAAAATATTTGAATTTCATTTGGAATTTTTCCAACTCAGAAACTTTATGCAACTCAATGATTTTCATGAGAGAAGATAAAATGACTTCTTCAAATTATATGAAATATGAGTTGGAAGTTTCAAAGAAACAACATTTAAACTCCCGTTGAAATTATCTTCAATTTGGAGTTATTTGGGTTTTATTCAAATTATTTTTCTCCAAAAATAAAATATATGGAAATTAGGGTAAAATGATTCCCTGCAATAGAAAATTGGAGAAAAATAAATTTGAAAGCATTTTGGTATTTTTTAAAATGATTTTTATGAGGTTTTATTGGAACAGTAGCATTCTTTGCTTTATTTAAATTTGTGTGGATTTTAGTTGACTTTGTAAAAATGTTTAGGTTGTAGAAAATGTTTTTCTGAAAATTTTGATATATTATATGCCTATATAATATTTTTTTTCCTTTTTCTTTTATCCTTTTTTCTCTCTGTTAAAAAAAACTCCCCGCGGACGGAACTGGGCCGAAGGCCCAAACGGCCCACGATGCCGCCGCCTACCTCGCGTGCGCGCGCCGGACACCGCCGCCGTCCCGGACGCGGACTCCGCCGGAAGCCGCCCCCTTTGCCTCCTCCCCACGCCCCCCCCCGCCTATAAAAGGCGAGGCCCGACCCCCTCTCTCCCCTCACAGCTCGCCACCGCACTTCAACGCCCCGTTCCTCTCCTCGCCTCGCCACACTTCGCCGCCCCGCGCCGCATCTTGCCGCCGCCTGCCAGCGCCGCCGCCTAGAGCCGCCGCCGCCGCTGCTAGCTGCTACTGCCGCCCGCGCTGCGTCACCGCCGCCCCGCGTCACCGACAGCCGCCGCTGCCTGCCGCCGCGGACACCGCCTGCCGCCGCCGTCGCCTCTCGCCGCTGCTACCGTCGCCGGAGTAACCACCGCCGCTGCCAGTTTTTTTGGTAAACCTGTATAACTCGTAAACCCGCCCGGTTTTCTTTCTAGTCTCGTTTTTCGTTTAGATTTGATTTATTTTTATTAGATTAGATTATTTAGTGAACGTTCATTAGTTAGCTTCTTTAGCGAACGGTTTTTGTTCGTTAGCGTTCGGTAGCGAACGTTCGTAATTTAGTCTTTTTCTTTTTCTGTTTTAATTTCGGCCAAGGACCTATCTGTGATTATTTTCTTTATAGATTAGTCCCTATTCTTCAAACCTTCGTTACTTTTCGCTTGTTTATCCAAATCCAACGAAAACCAACGCCCACTTCTTCGTTATGAACCCCTGTGTCGGTGTCAAAACCGGCGGATCTCGGGTAGGGGGTCCCGAACTATGCGTCTAAGGCGGATGGTAACAGGAGGCTGGGGACACGATGTTTTACCCAGGTTCGGGCCCTCTTGATGGAGGTAAAACCGTACGTCCTGCTTGATTATTCTTGATAATATGAGTAGTACAAGAGTTGATTTGCCACGAGATCGGAGAGGCTAAACCCTAGAAGCTAGCCTATGGTATGATTGTATGTTGTTCTACGGACTAAAACCCTCTGGTTTATATAGACACCAGAGGGGGCTAGGGTTACACAAGGTCGGTTACAAAGGAGGAGATATACATATTCGTATTGCCTAGCTTGCCTTCCACGCCAAGTAGAGTCCCATCCGGACACGGGACGAAGTCTTCAATCTTGTATCTTCATAGTCCAACAGTCTGGCCAAAGGATATTGTCCGGCTGTCCGGAGCCCCCTAACCCAGGACTCCTTCAGTAGCCCCTGAACCAGGCTTCAATGACGATGAGTCCGGCGAGCAGTGTTATCTTCGGCATTGGAAGGCGGGTTCCTCCTCCGAATACACCACAGAAGAGTTTGAATACAAGGATAGTGTCCGACCCTACAAAATAAGTTCCACATACCACCATAGAGAGAATAATATTTCCACAAATCTAATCTGCTGACATGTTTTGGTAGCATGACATCACGCCACAGCCCGGTAATTATTTGAACCGTTTTTCTTTAACCAGCCCCGCACATAATGCGAGGCGGTTTCTTGACACGTCTTGTCAAAGCAGAGATCGTGTTCCCCTTATTACAGGATTCTCATCAATACGAACGTGGGTAACCCAACCGCGCCATCAATTACGACACTTGGTGGACAAGCGAGTTTTACCAGGCTAGTGGAGGCGCATAGTTTAGTCCGCCCTTATAAAGGGATAAGATCTCACCTTTTTCTACCCACGCCTTCTTCCTCCTTGCTCATCCGTTCTCGCGCACTCGAGCTCCATCGCCCAAGTCCGCATCCTCCTCCCCTTGCCCTACGGACAATGCCGAGGTGTTGTCTCAAGGGGCACCGAGCCGGGGGAGACAGTCCTGAAGGCGCCTCAAGGCGACCTTCCGGACTCCAGGAGCAAAGGGAGCAAGGCTCCCGGGGGCTCCAAGCTCGGCTCTCAGCCGAACACCGCGCCGGAACCTCCAGTGGTTCCGGAATCGGGCAGGCGGCCCCCTTCCAGAAGGGGTGAGATGCCCATGCCGGTGACCTCTGTCCATCCAGAGGCACCGGACAACCTACTGGGAGCGCTTCGCGGCGCTTCCATCGACGAAGAGCACCGCACTATTATGAGTGCGGTGATCAAGAAGGTTCAGTCCGCCAAGAGCGGACTGACTGAAGCCTGTGCCAGCCTTCTAACAGGCTTTGAGGTAAGTATTTAAAATATAGGAAAAATATTACCGCATAGACAGTAGCCCTTGATGCTTTGTTTGTTGTTCACAAAGAAAAGCCGAATAGAGGATCAAATAATATCTGCAGGAGTCTAACATAAGTATGTCTATATGCATATGCAGGCTTCGCTGCTGACCTCTGCTGCACTCACTGCGGAGGTCGCCGCACTGAAGCAGGACCTCGAGGGGTCCGAGAAAGAGCTCGGCCTTGCTAAGAGGCAGCTCGAGGAGAACAAAGGTAAGTAACACCTAGTCTATATATATATACATATATATATATATATATATATATATGTATGTATGTATGTATGTATGTATCATCATGAATTTGCCAGGGGCGCACCTGAAGCAAGCGCTGTCCGAGGCCGGAAACAAAGCGGCCCAGGAGCGCACCGAGCGGGAAAAGCAAGAGGCACGGGTGGGCGAGGTGCAGCAAGAGCTCCAAGCTCTCGTGACGAAGCACGAGGCGTTGGAGCTTGACTCGAAAACGCGAGAGTCTGAGCTTGCCGCGGCCCTTGAGAGCGCAAAGAATGCCAAGGCTGAAGCCCACAAGGCCCTCTAGGAGATTGAGGCGATGAGGAAGATAGCGGCGGGTAAGGCATTCAATATGCAAAGCAAGCATGTGAAAGTAAATTACTTGTTACTTACCTGAGTCCGGCTCTCCAGGAGCATTCGCAGATTTGCCCCGCAGCGTGTCGGATGCCGCAAAGTTTTACCAGGCCGAGGAGGGAAGCTCGATGGAGAAGCTGTTCTGGTCTCAGTATACTGGGACCGAACACCCGATGCCTATGAGCGACCAGCTGAAGCAACTAGTCGAGCTGCACAAGGCGGCCGAACAGGCCATGAAGGGCTTTATAGTCCGGATGTGGCCTGGAGACGCCCTTCCCAACAGCTACTTCGGCCTGGTGAGGCGGCTTGTGGATGCCTGCCCATGGCTGGAAGTCATCAAGCGGTCCGTCTGCATCGAAGGTGCACGTCGGGCTTTCGCCCGTGCGAAGGTGCACTGGACAAAGATGGACGCCGTGAAGCTGGTGAAGGAGGGGCCGCCGCAGGGCAAGGAGCATCGCCACCCCGAGATGTATTATGAGGGTGTCCTGAAGGGTGCCCGTCTTGTAGCGGACGAGTGTGTGAAAGATGTAATATTTGAATGAACTTGCTCGTGTGATCCTGTATTATGAAAACTTGTTCATATGCGCTATGCAACACTTGTTTGAATTTAAAATATTACCTTCTGTTTGGCTGTTTATCAAATCTGAGAGATGGCTAGTCGTCGGCTTCTGCCCCCATGCCACGAGTGCTGGGGTGTTCGGGACAAACCTAAGCACTCTTTTTCCCATTTTTGGGTCCTTTGAGGGAGGTGCTCAACACAACGAACAAGGCAATCAGACTATAATGCTTTATCACTCTCACTTAGCCATATAATTCTATAATTTCGAATTTTGGCGAAGCCCCTAGTATTCGGAAGGCCGAATTCGGGGCGCTATACACGCCTTAAACCGGACAAAGCCGATTCCTCGCTCTAAGCGGCATAAGTCTTTAGGGACTCGAAACCTCTCGAACAACGACCAATCTCTCGCCTTATCATGACAGTCAGTTTTAGCTTTCTCTACTGAGGTGCTTAGCCCAGCAGAACCGTGGCACAATCGCAGTAGTTCTCCCAGTGCTACCTTAGCCGATATAGCGGAACGTAAGGTACCAAAACATGGGAGCCGGGCAAACCCAACTATTGACCCAAGACATGATTCGGAGCTGATTCATATAGTGCTATAAGTTCGGGGTGCCGCACTGTCGAAAGTGTTCGGACTTCTCACGCCGTATTATGGGGTATGCTTAAGCCCCTGGCGTATTGGCCGTACCAGAGTGTACGGGTGCTGGATGTCATGAATGAACATATATATATATATATATATATATATATATATATATATATATATATATAAGAAGAATGCAATAATAGTCTTAGTGCTATGCATTATTTATTCAAAAAGGTGCGTTAAAGCTGAATGATACAAGTAGTGCGATAAGCAAAAAGTAGGACTATTTGACATGTCCCTTCCAAGGGCAAGCTGAGGAATGGTATTAAAGCAAGTATTTCACTCGTTATCGTAATCCACCTGGGAGTTCCGCGGTGCGACATAGCTTTCTGCCTCCTTGGTTGCTGCATCATGTGTCCGGCAATCATACTGCTAGACAAGATTTCCAGAGATTAAAGTCCTAAAAGAGAAAAATAACAGAGTGGGAAGCCCCTAGTGCGGTTGAGCCGCGTCTTGGGACGTGCCGTAGTCGTGCCCCCCTCCCCACCTGTGCCCGTGGTATTTTTAATGCGTAATTATGTACGCATGGCACGGATTTCCCCGTTTGGCTGGGACCGGGGTGGGGGCCGCATTGCTATGCGAGCTCGGAACGTGCCAGGCGGTCTTGTTGCCGATTACTCTGGGCGCGCTTGAAGGTGTCCAGGTCCTTAATCGCCGAACTAGTGGATTGCCTTAAGAGGCTGCTTTGTGCTTCTGCTGCGAGGGCCGCAGTGTGCTCCTCCGTGCAGAGAGAGCGCTCTGTGTTTCCATTAACTGTGATGACCCCCCGAGGTCCTCGCATCTTGAGCTTGAGGTATGCATAATGCGGTACCGCATTGAATCTCGCAAATGCGGTTCGCCCGAGCAGTGCATGATAGCCACTGCGGAACGGGACTATATCGAAGATTAACTCTTCGCTTCGGAAGTTATCCGGGGATCTGAAGACCACTTCCAGTGTGACTGAACCTGTTCAATGGGCCTCTACACCTGGTATGACGCCTTTGAAGGTCGTTTTTGTGGGTTTGATCCTTGAGGGGTCTATAACCATTTTGCGCACTGTGTCCTGGTAAAGCAGGTTCAGGCTGCTGCCGCCATCCATAAGGACTCGAGTGCCGTCAATGATTGGGTCTAGGACCAGTGCGGCGAATCCACCATGAAGGATACTAGTGGGGTGGTCCCTGCGATCGAAGGTGATCGGACAAGAGGACCATGAGTTGAACTTTGGGGCGACTGACTCCAACGCATATACGTCCCTTAGCACACGCTTCCGCTCCCTCTTGGGGATGTGGGTTGCGTATATCATGTTCACTGTCCGCACTTGTGGGGGGAACCTCTTCTGTCCTCCGGTGTTTGGCTGCCGGGGCTCCTCCTCGTCATCGCTATGTGACCCCTTATCTTTGTTTTCGGCATTTAACTTGCCGGCCTGCTTGAACACCCAACAATCCCTGTTGGTGTGGTTGGCTGGCTTGTCGGGGGCGCCGTGTATTTGACACGCGCGGTTGAGTATACAATCCAAACTAGACGGGCCCGGAGTGCTTCTTTTGAATGGCTTTTTCCGCTGACCGGGTTTAGAGCCTTTGAATCTGGCATTGACTGCCGTATCCTCGGTATTGTCGCTATTAATGCGGCACTTATGTTTGTTGCGATGTGACCTGCCATTGCCATCCTTGGTATCCGAAGTACCATGGTTCTTTGATATGTTATTGCTGTGAGCCAGCCAACTGTCTTCTCCCACACAAAAGAGGGTCATGAGTGTCGTGAGGGCTGACATAGATTTTGGCTTTTCCTGGCCAAGGTGCCGGGCGAGCCACTCGTCGCGGATGTTATGCTTAAAAGCTGCTAGGGCTTCTACATCCGAACAGTCGACGACTTGATTCTTCTTTGTTAGGAACTGTGTCCAGAATTGCCTGGCTGACTCCTCTGGCTGCTGAATTATGTGGCTCAAGTCATCGGCATCCGGTGGTCGCACGTAAGTGCCCTGGAAGTTGTCGAGGAATTCGGCTTCCAGATCTTCCCAACAGCCAATGGACTCTGCTGGCAAGCTGTTGAGCCAATGCCAAGCTGGTCCTTTGAGCTTGAGTGGGAGGTATTTGATGGCGTGTAGATAATCACCGCGGGCCATGTGGATGTGCAGGAGGAAATCCTCGATCCATACCGCAGGATCTGTTGTGCCATCATATGATTCGATATTTACGGGTTTGAAACCCTCTGGGATTTGGTGATCCATTACTTCGTCTGTGAAGCATAGGGGGTGTGCGGCGCCTCTGTACTGGGCTATATCGCGACACAGCTCAAATGAGTCTTGCCCGCTGTGTTCGGCCCGGCCGGATTTACTTTTACTGTATCCGGCGTGACAGTTATCATTTCGCATAGTGGCGCGCCCTCGTGATCCGTAGATCGATCTTGCATGTTTTTCTTTGTCCTCCAATATGTCTCGCAGATCTAGCATGTTTCCCTGTGTCTTGTCATTTTTATTTGGCATCGGGGTGCGGGCTGGGTTTTTGGCTGAAATGCCTCTCTGTCGCGGCCACGAGGTGGCCGGTTAGCCGCATTATATGCTGGAGATGTAGATCTGGGTGCTTCCTCCTCCAGTCGGGGTAGCAACCTATGCTTTGGGTAACTCTTGGAGGGGCATTCGAGTTTATATTCCTCGACCGCAAGGACTTCAGTCCATCCGTCAGCTAGCAAATCTTGATCAGCTTGAAGCTACTGTTGCTTTTTCTTAAGGCTATTTGCCGTGGCTATAAGCCGGCGCTTGAAGCGCTCTTGTTCGACGGGATCCTCAGGCACGACGAATTCGTCATCATCGAGGCTTGCCTCATCTTCGGAGGGAGGCATGTAATTATCATCCTCCGCCTCTCCATCTGCCGCTCTCTCTGGAGGGCTGGCTTCTCCATCCTCCTGCCCTAAATCTTGCTGGAGGGGATTGTTGCCGTCTTCGGCACTGTCCGGAGTGCTATTATCTCCTGTGCCGGGGTCACCGCTTTTGCTTTGGTGAGACTTAGAGCGGCGCCGCTGACGCCGGCGCTTGGGTTGCTTTTGGAGGGGTCGTCCTCCGCTGTCTCATCGCCATTGCCTTCTTTGGGTGTGTCCACCATGTATATATCATATGATGAGGTGGCTGTCCAGTGCCCGGTGGGCAGTGGTTCCTCTTCGCCTCCCGCATCGTCGTCCATGCCGTCGATGTCTTCGGAGTCGAAGTCGAGCATGTTGGTTAAGTCGTCGACAGTGGCTACTAAGTGGGTGGTGGGTGGGCGGCGAATTTCTTCGTCATCCGCATCCCAATCCTACCGGACATAGTTCGGCCAGGAATCTCCTGACAAGGAGAGAGACCTTAATGAGTTCAGTATGTCGCCGAAGGGCGAGTGCTGAAAGATATCCGTGGAGGTAAACTCCATGATCGGCGCCCAATCAGATTCGATAGGCACGGGCGCAGCCGGTTGGTAGTCCGTGGCCAGGGAGGAATCTGGTAGTTCGGTGTCACGGCTCTCATGAAGGGTAAGGTCTATACTTGGCTCGATCGCCAATGAGAGTGCGGCCTCCATGGCGGGGTCTATCCACTCGCCCATGGAAGGCGCAACTGGCTCCGAATTGAGGGTCGGAGCGGTTGCCGGCGCGATCTCCTGGACACTGTCCGATGGCAGAGCTAGATCATGCTCATCGTGGCCGTGTGGCGCACTAGGCAGTGCATCGCTATCGATGATCGAAGGAGCCATCAAGCCTAACGGCGACGACACAGAGGAACTCTCAATGAAAGCACCAATGTTGGTGTCAAAACCGGCGGATCTCGGGTAAGGGGTCCCGAACTGTGCGTCTAAGGCGGATGGTAACATGAGGCTGGGGACACGATGTTTTATCCAGGTTCGGGCCATCTTGATGGAGGTAAAACCCTATGTCCTGCTTGATTATTCTTGATAATATGAGTAGTACAAGAGTTGATCTACCACGAGATCGGAGAGGCTAAACCCTAGAAGCTAGCCTATGGTATGATTGTATGTTGTTCTATGGACTAAAACCCTCCGGTTTATATAGACACCGGAGGGGCCTAGGGTTACACAAGGTCGGTTACAAAGGAGGAGATATACATATCCGTATTGCCTAGCTTGCCTTCCACGCCAAGTACAGTCCCATCCGGACACGGGACGAAGTCTTCAATCTTGTATCTTCATAGTCCAACAGTCCGGCCAAAGGATATAGTCCGGCTGTCCGGAGACCCCCTAACCCAGGACTCCCTCACCCTCTATCCAGTAATACTGGAGCCAATAAACACCAGAGGGGGTCACCAGGGGGTCACCAGGTGCGCCCTGGTGGGTTGTGGCCTCCTCGGCCTACCTCCGGTGCCCATCTTCTAGTATATAAGTGGTTTTGACCTAGAAAAAATAGAAGGAGGACTTTCGGGACGAAGCGCCGCCGCCTTGAGGCGGAGCTTGGGCAGGAGCACTTTTGCCCTCCAGCGGAGTGATTCTGCCTAGGGAACTTCCCTCTCGGAGGGGGAAGTCATCGTCATCATCATCACTAAAAACTCTCCCATCTTGGGTAGGGCAATCTCCATCAACATCTTCACCAACACCATCTCATCTCAAACCCTAGTTCATCTCTTCTATGCAATCTTGTTACCAGAACTATAGATTGTTGCTAGGGGGTGACTAGTAGTGTTGATTACATCTTGTAGCTGATTACTACATGGTTTATTTGGTGGAAGATTATATGTTCAGATCCATTATGCATATTAATACCCCTCTGATCATGAGCATGTTTATTGTTTGTGAGTATTTACTTTTGTTCTTGAGGTCACGGGAGAAATCATGTTGCAAGTAATCATGTGAATTTGATATGTGTTCGATATTTTGATAGTATGTGTGTTGTGATTCCCTTAGTGGTGTCATGTGAACGTTGACTACATGACACTTCACTATACTTGGGCCTAAGGGAATGCTTTGTGGAGTAGTAAATAGATGGTGGGTTGCCAGAGCGACAGAAACTTAAACCCCAGTTTATGCACTATTCCGTAAGGGACCGATTGGATCCTAGAGTTTAATACTATGGTTAGAATTTATTCTTAATACTTTTCTCATAGTTGCGGATGCTTGCAGGAGGGTTAATCATAAGTAGGACACCTAAGTACCGGTCCACCCACATATCAAATTATCAAAGTAGCGAACATAAATCAAACCAACATGATGAAAGTGACTAGATGATATTCCCGTGAACCCTCAAGAATGCTTTGCTTATTATAAGAGACCGTTTTGGCCTGTCCTTTGCCTCAAAAGGATTGGGCTATCTTGATGCATACTTGTTACTATTATCGTTACTTGCTCGTTACAAATTACCTTGCTATCAAACTACTTGTTACTTACAATTTCAACACTTGCAGACATGACCTTACTAAAAACTACTTGTCATTTCCTTCTGCTCCTCGTTGGGTTCGACACTCTTACTTATCAAAAAGAGCTACAATTGACCCCCTATACTTGTGGGCCATCAGACGCTAACTTTGACCACATTTTAGAGCAATAATATGACATCCAACTTACACAAATCATACCATCAATTCCATACGTGATCATTATACTGCTAACACATGCATGTGTTGCAATTAGTATGTAGATATAGTAGTAAACACTCACTATCTAGTAGTACTAGTAGTACTCTACACTACTACTAGTATGAGGCCATCCAAATGTGTCCCGAGCTCCTGGCAGAAGACTGCGGACACCGATTATTCGTTCATATTTAAATTTGTGTTCACACAGCAAAATATCTATACTCTTATAAAAAACCGAGTTGGTGATGATGGTTTGCCTGCCATCTTGTAATATAGACCGTCCGATCTATATCTGACGAATAGAAAGCAAACTATGACAATTTTACAAAAGATACCCGCACCTCTCTCCACATTTACATATAAGGCCTTGCCTCGTTCATCCTTATCTCCCACAACCTCATTGCTGAGCAATTAAAAAAGGAAGTCTGTGGAACAATCTAGCATGGTGGCCGCTGCCGCCTGCCGGTGCTATCCATCCCCATGCCTCCGCCCTGTCCGACCACCAGTCACCACTGTCGGTGTCAAAACCGGCAGATCTTAGGTAGGGGTCCCGAACTGTGCGTTTGAGGATCGAAGGTAACAGGAGACAGGGACACGATGTTTACCCAGGTTTGGGCCCTCTTGATGGAGGTAATACCCTATGTCCTGCTTGATTATCTTGGATGAATATGGGGTTTACAAGAGTTGATCTACCTCAAGATCGTAACGACTAAACCCTAGACGTCTAGCCTGTATGATTATGATTGCCTCTACGGACTAAACCCTCCGGTTTATATAGACACCAGAGGGGCCTAGTGTTGTATAGAGTCGGTTTACAAAGGAAGGAATCTTCATATCTGAACGCCAAGCTTGCCTTCCACGTAAAGGAGAGTCCCACCCGGACACGGGAGGAAGTCCTCTGTCTTGTATCTTCATGGCCCATTAGTCCGGTCCATGTCACACAGCCCGGACGCCCGAGGACCCCTTAATCCAGGACTCCCTCAGCAGCCCCGAACCAGGCTTCAATGACGATGTGTTCGGCGTGCAAATTGTCTTTGGCATTGCAAGGCGGGTTCCTCCTCTGAATACTTCATAGCATCTGACCCAAAGAGTTATACTCGGATTTTCATTTAATGTTATATCCATCAGCTTCTGCGCCTCCGTTGCTTCCACTTCCACGTGTCTAGCGAATACAAAAGGTCAGCGTACTTTTTGCACATGACACCCGACCATGTAAAAAAGACGTCTATTTAAAGGGATTGGATCTCAGATGCCATTCCACACCAGGCAGAAAATCTGTAGCGACCCGACCTCAAACGGTCAAGCCTCTGTGCTTCAGTGTCATCCCTGGATCGGTAATGCTGACGCACACAGTACTCGAAGGATTTATAACAGAGTGGCAATCACACATTTATTACATATAATGTCTCAAAAGAGAACTTATTACAATAAATATGGCTTAAGGCCATCTAACACGATAACAACGGAAGGCTTGGAAGATAAAGTGAGTCCATCAACTCCGACGACATAGCTGAGCTGCACGGCAACGACCTAACGAACCTTACTGTTCGTCTGAAAAGTCTGCAACATAATACGTTGCAGCCCGAAAACGGGCCAGCACATGGAATATGCTGGCAAAGTAACACAGTAGAGCAAGAACCGAATAATGCTATCACTACATGCATATTTGGCTGGTGGAAAGCTCTATGGTTATAATTTTTGCGAAAAGGCAATTTTTCCCTACAATAAAGAAATATAATTTTATTTAACTATCATGGTAGTTGAAACATCATTGAGAAGGTTCCTCCAACTCAATCCCAATTAAAGTAGTTATCAACCCAACAATATTAATTTAGAGTGATGAGATACATATGATAATCCAAGTACTAGATACTCAAGATGTCCATAACCGGGGACACGGCTAACCATGATTAGTTTATACACTCTGCAGAGGTTTGCGCACTTTCCCCCACAAGACTCGATCTCCTCCGTTGGATTTATCGCACTTCATTATGTTTGAGAAACGGATGACCGAGCCACAGTTTTTCAGAAGCATTAACTCTCTACTCCGGATAGACTATACCACCTACAACCCAACTACCTGCTAGTCTACCTCTTCAACAGCTTCACGCGACTTACTCAACTATGCTAGAGCCAATAATAGCTTGTGGCTGCACACGGAAGTTTCTAGCATGAAATATCTCAGTTCCCTTTGAGCCTGGGTGGCGGACCATAGGATTATCACACGGGTACTCCGGGATATCCTAGGACAACACTGGATTCTCCAGGTACCCGACAAACAATCCACCCAGATGTGTATTAAAGTTGCCACCTTAAGTTGAACCATTAATTATCAATCTCACATCTTTCATGGTTTCACTCAAACCCAATCCACGTCTACAAGCGTAGCATATCAATATAAGCAATACATAGAGGTAACTCCCAGGGTTTGATAATAACAAGGAAATAGGTTCTACCTCATCAGCTACTTCCCAAACCCACATGTTAACAAGTCCTAACCATGCAATGTGTAAGGGTTGAAACTAATGCATAAAAACTGGGTGATAAAGGTGTATGATCAAAGTGTTACTTGCCTTGCTGATGATCCGCAAAACCTAGAGACTCGTAGTAGCACGCTTCGCACTCCGGGTGTTCTATCCCAAACAAACAATAGCATACATAAGCAATCAAGCAAAGAAGCACGGGTAAAACTCAAATAAGAGATCTAACCAAAAAGTTCAACTTAAGAAATCCGGTTTGCAAAAAGAATCAAATCAAATGGAGCAACGAAACTCAAACTGCGAAAGGAACAAGATCCGATTACTAATCTGGACTAAGGTCAAATTTTACTATATCAAAATCTTGTTCAAGTTGGTTAAACAGAAAGATGGTTTCGAGACGAAGATCTAGGCGCTTGAATCGCCTGATTCCGATAAACGAGCGAAAAGATAAACTAAAACGAAAATCGGATCAGAAATCACGATCGAAAATAATCGCGGAAAAATTCGAGAAAAAGAAAACTGACGAACAGGCTAACGAACGAACGTTCGTTGCCTATGGCTAACTAGTGAACACCGTTCGTTAAAACGAACGCATGGACGAACGTTCGCTAAATAAACTAAACCGGAAAAAAATAAAACCGATATATTCTAAAAGGAACGAACCTAGGTTTTCTAAAAAGACGGATCGGTTTTGTTTTTTTAAACAGCATGACGGCAACGGCGGCTTATACCTCCAGCGAGGCTCCGGCGAGGCGGGGCGGCTCCGGCGGGGTCCGGCTGCGGCGGCGGGTCGCGCGGGGCGAGGCGCGACAGCGGAGCGGTGTGGCATGCGGCGGCGGCGCTGCGATGGGCGGGGCGATGCAGGCGGCGGGGTTTGGGGGTGGTGGGGGGGGTCGGGGCGGCGCTGTAAAAGGAGGGGGGCTAGCTTGGGGGAGGGGGCAAGGTGGCGGTGGTGGGACAGAGTCCCGGTCAGACTCGCGGCGGAAGGCGTCCGCGCCGGGAACGAGGCGGACGGGGCGGTTGGGAAGGCCCGGCTAGCTGGGCTTCGGCCCAGTCGGCAGGGTGAAGCTCTTTTTTTAAAATAATTTCGCCGAAACTTAAATAAATCCTAGAAAAATATATAAAAATCTAAAAATGCCAAAACAAAATTTCACTGTCTAAATAAAATATTTAGAACAAGATGAACATTTTCTTGGCCCTAAAATGCAACTTTGAAAAATGTGCAATTTTTCTAATTCAAATAAAATAGCAATAAACTCCAAATAAAATCAAGATTTGATTTTAATATTTTTCCTCCAACATTTCATTTATTTTGGAGAAGTCATATTATCTCCCCTCATATATTTTAATATGAAATATTTTCGGAGAGAAAAATAATTAAAACCAAAAATCCTCGTTTCAATATTTGATAGAATTCAAATATGAAAACAGTGAAACCCCCAACTCTCTACAAGGGTCCTTGAGTTGCTTAGAATTTCGAGGATCGCGAAACGAAATGCAGCAAAATATGATATGCATGAATGATCTATGTATAACATTCCAAATTGAGAATTTGGGATGTTACAAACCTACCCCCTTAAGATGAATCTCACCCTCGAGATTCGGGTTGGCTAGAAAATAGGTGTGGGTGGTCCTTGCGAAGATCATCCTCTCGTTCCCAGGTGGCTTCGTCCTCGGTATGGTGGCTCCACTGTACTTTGCAAAACTTGATAACCTTGCTGCGGGTGACTCGGCTGGCAAATTCAAGAATCCTGACTGGCTTCTCCTCATATGTCAGATCACTGTCCAACTGAATCGCCTCCAAGGGCACTGTATCTCTTAACGGTATATCGACCATCTCAGCATGACACTTCTTCAACTGTGAAACATGAAATACATCATGAACTCCTGACAATCTTTTGGGTAATTCCAACTTATAAGCAACCTCTCCCATATGCTCCAAAGCTCTGTATGGTCCCAGAAAGCGTGGCGCTAGCTTTCCCTTAACTCCAAAGCGCTTAACTCCTCGGAGTGGTGATACTCGAAGATACACTCTGTCTCCAATTTCATAGGCTACCTCTTTGCGTTTTGAATCCGCATAACTCTTCTGTCGGGACTGAGCTACCTTCAGTCTATCTCTAATCAATTTACCTTCTCTTCTGATTCCTTAATCAAATCTGGTCCGAACAACTGTCGGTCTCCAACTTCATCCCACAACAACGGTGTCCTACAGCTCCTTCCCTATAAAGCTTCGAAAGGTGCCATCTTCAAACTGGCCTGGTAACTGTTGTTGTACGAGAACTCTACGTAGGGCAAGTTGTCATCCCAACTAGATCCATAATCTAGCGCGCAGGCCCTCAACCTCCAGAATCTGGTTGACTCTCTCGGTCTGTCCATCTGTCTGCGGGTTGAATGCTGTACTGAACTCCAGTCTGGTTCCCAAAGTTTCATGGAACTGATTCCAAAACTTCAAGGTAAACTGGGTTCCTCTATCTGATACAATTGTCCTCGGAACTCCATGAAACATACGATCCTGGTCATGTATATCTTGGCCAACTTCGCACTGGTATAGGTGGTTTTCACTGGGATAAAGTGAGCTACTTTGATCAAGCGATCAATTACTACCCGTATAGAATCATATCCTGATTTGGTCCTGGGCAATCCGGTGATAAAATCCATGCCAACCTTTTCCCACTTCCATTCGGGTATCGACATAGGTTGTAACAATCCGGCTGGCTTTTGATGTCCTGCCTTCACTCCCTGACATACATCACACACGGCTACATACTCGGCAATATCCTTCTTCATACCAGTCCACCAGAAACGCTCCCTTAAATCCACATACATCTTGGTGTTTCCGGGGTGAATTGAGTATGGTGAGTCATGAGCCTCCTGAAGTATTAACTTCCTGATCTCTCTGTTATTTGGCACATAAACACGGTCCTCAAACCATAAGGTGTCGTGTTCATCCTCACGAAAACCTTTGGCCTTTCCTTTGCTCATTCTCTCTTTTATCTCAGCAACCTCTTTGTCATCCTTCTGATCTTCTCGAATCTTTCCCAACAATGTAGACTGAACCTCCATTGTTGCAACAAAACCTCTAGGAACAATCTCCAATCGAAGTTCCCTGAGATCCTCTGCTAACTCCTTTGACAATCCTGTGCTTACGAGGATGTTAGCATAACTCTTCCGGCTCAAAGCGTCTGCTACGACATTGGCCCTGCCTGGATGATAGTGAAGCTTCATGTCATAATCCTTTATAAGCTCCAACCATCTCCTCTGCCTAAGGTTCAGCTCCTTCTGTGTGAAAATGTACTTTAAACTTTTATGATCCGTGTACACATCACAACGGTTTCCAATAAGGTAATGCCTCCAAGTCTTCAACGCATGCACTACGGCAGCCAACTCCAAATCATGTGTGGCATAATTTAACTCATGAAGTTTCAGTTGTCGTGAGGCATACGAAACAACTCTTCGATCCTGCATAAGCACACTTCCAAGTCCTAGGCGAGAGGCATCGCAATACACTTGGAACTCCTTACGTATAACCGGCAGAATCAGCACTGGGTTGTAGTCAAACGTTTCTTTAACTCCTGAAAACTCGCCTCACATTCTTCTGTCCATTTAAATCTGGTATCCTTCTTCAATAACTCCGTCATTGGCTTCGCAAGTTTGGAAAAATTCTCGATGAATCTCCGATAGTATCCTGCGAGTCCAAGAAAATCGTGGATCTCGCTAACTGAAGTGGGTGCCAACCATTCAATGACTGACTGAACCTTGGTGGGATCCACTGCTACACCTTCTCCTGATATAACATGTCCAAGGAATCCAACTTCCTTCAACCAAAACTCACATTTGCTAAACTTGGCATACAACTGGTGTTCCCTGAGTTTCTTGAGAACCAAACACAAATGCTCCTTGTGCTCCTCTTCATTGTTTGAGTATACCATTATGTCATCAATGAACACCACAACAAACTTATCCAAATATTCCATGAACACCTTGTTCATCATGCTCATGAAATAGGCAGGGGCGTTAGTCAGTCCAAATGACATGACCATATACTCATATAACCCGTACCTTGTGGTAAATGCGGTTTTAGGTATATCCTTCTCCCGGATCTTCAGCTGGTGGTATCCTGATCATAGATTGATCTTTGAAAACACCTTAGCTCCTTGCAACTGGTCAAACAAATCATTGATCATCGGCAGTGGGTATTTGTTCTTGATCGTCACCTCATTCAGAGCACGATAATCAACAACCATCCTCAGAGATTTATCCTTCTTCTCCACCAAAAGCACTGGGCTCCCCATGCTGATGAACTCCATCGAATATAACCCTTCTCCAATAACTCCTTGATCTGCTTCTTAATCTCCTCCAGATCATTTGTAGGCATTCGGCAGGGTCTCTTTGATATTGGCCCTGTACCTAGCAATAGATCTATCAAAAACTCAATGTCTCGGTCCAGTGGCATGCCTGGTAACTCCTCTGTAAAAACATCTGGGTAATCCTTCACTAGATGCACTTCCTCCTGAACAATCCCCGTGAGGGTATTTACTTGGCTACTCCTGGGCGCATGCCTAGATACATACTTAATCCTTTTTCCCTCAGGGGTGGTGAGACAAATTGATTTACTAACACAGTTAATGCTTCATCCATACTTTGACATCCAGTCCATGCCTAATATCACATACAATCCTTGTGACTCCAAAATTATTAGGTCTGACGGGAAAACATGGCTACCAATGGTTAAGGGTATCTGGTCACACCATCGACTAGCCATATACTCTGCTCCAGGTGAACTTACTATCAGAGGGGTCCTAACGGTTTGGGTTGGTAGTTTAAACTTATCCACGAATCCCCTTGATATGTATGAATGTGATGCACCAGTATCAAAAAGAACAAGGGCGGTAAAAGACTTAACCAAAAACTTACCAATAACCGCGTCTGGCTGCTCTTCAACCTCCTCCACGTTAACGTGGTTCACTTGTCCTTTGTTGAATGGGTTGGGCTTCTTTCCAGTGCTCCCATTACCGTTTCCATTCTTCGCTTCAGGGCACTCCGTGGCATAGTGTCCAGTCTTCCCGCACTTGAAACAAGTAACATGGCTTAGGTCTCTCTTGGCGGGTGTGGCTGCATTGGGGCAGTTCTGATTGTTGCTTGCTCCATTCCCATTTCCATTCCTTGGGCCAGTATGATTATGGGTACTTCCTCCATTGTGGGTGTGGCCTCCATGGTTATGAACAAGTCCTCCCGAGTTCGGGGTTAGGCGAGGCTTCTGCTGAGCTCCTGAATCATACCTTCCTTGTCCATACTTCCTCTTACGGCTCTCAATCTGCTACTGCTTCCCTTCAATCATAAGAGCCCTATCTACCAACTCTTGGTAGTTGGTGAATGTTGCCACCATCAACTGCATGCTCATCTCATCATCCCGCCCTTCCATAAACTTCTCCTGCTTCGCGGCATCTGTGGCCACATCGTCAGGGGCCTAGCGAGATAACTTGCTAAACTCATCCACGTACTGAGCCACAGTACGGTTCCCCTGGCGCAAGTTGCGAAACTCACGCTTCTTCATGCTCATAGCTCCTGTTGAGACATGGGCGGTGCGGAATGCTTGCTGAAACTTATCCCATGTAACAGTGGCTATAGGATAGGTGACTATGTAATTCTCCCACCATGAGGCTGCTGGTCCATCCAACTGATGTGCGACAAAACGCACCTTCTCAGCATCTATACATCCTGTAGTGGTTAACTCCCTTCCAATCTTGCGGAGCCAATCATCTGCCACTATCAGCTCGGTGCTGCTGGAAAACACCGGTGGCTGCAACCTCAGAAAGCGGGCTAAGTTGTCAACTGGTGGTGGTGGTGGTGGGTTGTTGTTGTTGTTGCCTTGATTTTGAACTAACAACTGCATCAGGGTATTCTGCTGCTGGATCAACTGAGTGAGCTCCGCTGGGAAAGTAAACCCGGGGTCACGTCTTGGAGGCATTTGAGGGTTTAGAGGGAAGAGAATAGAATAGAATGAGGTCTAGTGAGAAAAACACTACCCATATGCACATGAGACAAAAACAATCATATCACTCAATCAATCAAGCAAGGGCATACAATCGATCTAACTGTCGTTACAAAAGTGCTCGGACTATACTATATACATGGTGGAATACTACTACTGATATGGTGGTCTACTAGAAATATTGATCGGTCGAAGACTCCATAATGTCTGCTCCAGCTTCGTCTTCATAGTCATCATCGCTATCGTCGGGGTCTGAGTTGGTGTCGTCGATGATGATGTAGTCCTCAGAACGAATCTCCTTGGGTTCTTCATCTTCTCCTCCTGGCGCGGGGTCTCCCATGAATACTCATAGCTTCCTTTCCAGATCATCATTCTTCTCCACTAGTACGATGATTTCCTCCTCATAATCTTCGCGTGTAGCCTTGAGCTCTTCCTCCAGTTCTGTGATCCTTGTCATTGCCTTCTTCAAATCTATCATGCCTGCGCACATTTGGTTCTCCTGGCGATGAATGTGCTAGTTTAGCTCCTGGATGAAAGCAAAGATTGATCTATCCTTCCTGGTGCTGATCATCTCCCATTGCTCATCTCGGCGCCCACAAATCTCGTAGATAGTATCCTTAAGCTCCTAATGGTAAACTTCTCCAATGTGTCTCATGGTGATGTGAGCTGCCATGCTCTTTCCTAGACTCCAGGTTGGTGCATCAAAGGAAAACTCTATGGGTTTGGTGACTGGCACGAATGTCCTTCCTGGAACTTGAACTTGAATCATACATCGCTCCTCTTCTGGTAATGTGGCATTGTAAGTCCCGGTGAAGCTTGGTATTCCAATGTTCAGGTACCTAGTGACTTCCTTCAAGTGTCGTCCAAAGGGTGCGTCTTCATCCGGTTGTGCAAACTTGTTCCTTCCGTCCGCCATCCTAAAGAGTAGAAAATGGAGAGGAGTCAGAAATGAGAAGAGAGTAGTGATCTAGGGCTTTAGCTTAGTGGTCGTGTCCTACACTCAGCGTGTGTTCTGATACCATCTTGTAGCAACCCGATCTCAAACGGTCAAGTCTCTGTGCTTCAGTGTCATCCCTGGATCGGTAATGCTGACACACACATTACTCGAAGGACTTATAACAGAGTGGCAATCACACACTTATTACATCGAATGTCTCAAAAGAGAACTTATTACAATAAATATGGCTTAAGGCCATCTAACATGATAACAGCGGAAGGCTTGGAAAATAAAGTGAGTCCACCAACTCCAACGGCATAGATGAGCTGCACGACAACGAGCTAACGAACCTTACTCCTTGTCTGAAAAGTCTGCAACATAATATGTTGCAGCCCGAAAATGGGTCAGCACATGGAATATGCTGGCAAAGTAACACAGTAGAGCAAGAACAGAATAATGCTATCACTACATGCATATTTGGCTGGTGGAAAGCTCTATGGTTATAATTTTTGCAAAAAGCCAATTTTCCCTACAACAAAAGAATATAATTTTATTTAACTATCATGGTAGTTGAAACATCATTGAGAAGGTTCCTCCAACTCAATCCCAATTAAAGTAGTTATCAACCCAACAATATTAATTTAGAGTGATGAGATACATATGATAATCCAAGTACTAGATACTCAAGATGTCCATAAACGGGGACACGGCTAACCATGATTAGTTTATACAATCTGCAGAGGTTTGCGCACTTTTCCCCACAAGACTCGATCTCCTCCGTTGGATTTCTCGCACTACATGATGTTTGAGAAACGGATGGCCAAGACACAGTTTTTCAGAAGCATTAACTCTCTACTCCGGATAGACTACCACCTACAACCCAACTACCTGCTAGTCTACCTCTTCAAGAGCTTCATGCAACTTACTCAACTATGCTAGAGCCCATAATAGCTTGTGGCTGCACACGAAAGTTTCTAGCATGAAATATCTCAGTTCCCTTTGAGCCTGGGTGGCGGACCGTAGGATTATCACACGGGTACTCTGGGATATCCTAGGACAACACTGGATTCTCCAGGTACCCGACAAACAATCCACCCAAATGTGTATTAAAGTTGCCACCTTAAGTTGAACCATTAATTATCAATCTCACATCTGTCATGGTTTCACTCAAATGCAATCCACGTCTACGAGCATAGCATAGCAATATAAGCAATACGCAGAGGTAACTCCCAGGGTTTGATAATAACAGGGCAATAGGTTCTACCTCATCAACTACTTCCCAAACCCACATGTTAACAAGTCGTAACCATGCAATGTGTAAGGGTTGAAACTAATGCATAAAAATTGGGTGATAAAGGGGTATGATCAAAGTGTTACTTGCCTTGCCGATGATCCGCAAAACCTAGAGACTCGTAGTAGCACGCTTCGCACTCTAGGTGTTCTATCGCAAACAAACAATAGCATACATAAGAAATCAAGCAAAGAAGCACGGGTAAAACTCAAATAAGATATCTAACCAGAAAGTTCAACTTAAGAACTCCGGTTTGCAAAAACAATCAAATCAAACGGAGCAACGAAACTTAAACTACGAAAGAAACAAGATCTGATTACTAATCTGGACTAAGGTCAAATTTTACTGTATCAAAATCTTGTTCAAGTTGTTTAAACAGAAAGAGGGTTTCAAGATGAAGATCTAGGCGCTTGAATCGCCTGATTCCGATAAATTAGCGAAAAGATAAACTAAAATGAAAATCGGATCAGAAATCACGATCGAAAATAATCGCGAAAAAATCTGAGAAAAAGAAAACTGACGAACAGGCTAACAAACGAACGTTCGTTGTCTGCGGCTAATGAGTGAACATCGTTTGTTAAAACGAACGCATGGACGAACGTCCGCTAAATAAGCTAAACCGAAAAAATAGAACCGATCTATTCTAAAAAAACGAACCTAGGTTTTCTAAAAAAACCGGATCGGGTTTTTTAAAAAAGCCGAATGACGGCAATGGCGGCTTATACCTCTAGCGAGGCTCCGGCGAGGTGGGGCGGCTCCGGCGGGGTCCGGCTGCAGCGGCGGGTGGCGCGGGGCGAGGCGCGGCAGCGGCGCGGTGCGGTGCGGCGGCGGCGCTACGACGGGCGCGGCGAGGCAGGCGGCGGGGTTCGGGGGGTGGTGGGGGGGGGGCGTCTGGGCGGCGCTATAAAAGGAGGGGGCTAGCTTGGGGGAGGGGGCAAGGTGGCGGCGGTGAGACAGAGTCCCGGTCAGACTCACGGCGGAAGGCGTCCGCGCCGGGGACGAGGCAGACGGGGCGGTTGGGCCGGCCCAGCTGGCTAGGCTTCTGCCCAGTCGGCGGGGTGAAGCTCTTTTTTTTAAAATAATTTTTCCGAAAATTAAATAAATCCTAAAAAAATAAATAAAAATGTAAAAATGCCAAAACAAATTTTCACCGTCTAAATAAAATATTTAGAACAAGATGAACATTTTCTTGGCCCTAAAATGCAACTTTGAAAAACGTGCAATTTTTCTAATTCAAATAAAATAGCAATAAACTCCGAATAAAATCAAATATTTGATTTCAATATTTTTCCTCCAACATTTCATTTATTTTGGAGAAGTCATATTATCTCCCCTCATATATTTTAATATGAAATATTTTCGGAGAGAAAAATAATTAAAACCAAAAATCCTCGTTTCAATATTTGATAGAATTCAAATATGAAAACAGTAAAATCCCCAACTCTCTCCAAGGGTCCTTGAGTTGCTTAGAATTTCGAGGATCGTGAAACAAAATGCAGGAAAATATGATATGCATGAATGATCTATGTATAACATTCCAAATTGAGAATTTGGGATGTTACAAAATCCTTATAGCTCGCTAGGAGAAACCATTCAAACATGGCTAGCGCTCCCAGTTCCTCCTCCCGCCCTCATGGCTCCGAAAAAGGCGATTGGGAGAGATGTTCAGTATCGCATGACCAGCTAGTTAAGCTCCAAACGCAGGGATTCCCTCCCCTCGCGGATCTAGTCCCCGTTCAAGCAGGATTAACCTCTTTCACTGGCAAAGCATTGGCGGAAAATTTCCCCAACCCAACCAGGGGGAACGAGTGTGCTTCGTCTCTTTTTTATTAAGAGGCATCATATTTCCAATCCACCTTTCCTCCGAGGTCTCCTGGAGTACTACGGCCTACAATTGCACAATCTTACACCGACCTCTATCCTGCACATAGCGGCTTTTGCTGCTCTTTGCGAGCTATTCCTGGGCTGCGAGGCCCATTTTGAGTTATGGAGGAAGCTTTTCTGCCTCGTCCCTCGCTCCCAAGAGGGATCTACATTCGAGGTGGGCGGCACTGAGATATGGCGTATAGCTGGGACCGGATACCTGTCCGGGACGCCGAAGAAGGCGTCCAAAGAGTGGCCCTCGGAGTGGTTTTATATTGAAGATGTCGCTCTCCCCGACCTAGTTCGAATGGGCCTTCCCAAATTTTCCAGCGCTCCATTGAGGAAATGCCACAGCTGGCGCCCTCGGAGCCCCGAGGAAGATAGCGCGGAAGTTCAACAATTAATGGGCACGATAAGGACACTCGCCCAGTCCGGATTATCAATAATTGAGGTAATGGCGACTTCCATAGCGTGAGGTGTTCAGCCACTTCAATTTGGAGGGCTCCCTATGTGGCATTACAACGGGGAAGATGACGCCTCACGCTGCGGATGAAAGGGCCCGAACACCCCTGTCGCCCTGGCCGCAATATTGACCAATCTGTATAAGCGGGAGAAAGAGGAATTTACCCATCTTAAGCGCCGAGAGGGATTCACCATGTATAATCCGCCTAACTGGGTAAGTTTTAATCCCATCACCTTACTCAATCCTCTCCTTAAGTCATGTTTAATTGACATTAACCCGTCCATTCTTGACAGGAATGGCGGAAGGTTATCGCGAGGATCCATTGCCCTGCTCCATAGCCAGAGAACCACAACTGGGACCTCGATCCCAGGTTTGAAGAGGATTCGGACATATTTGTAGAGCTCAAGGAGGGGGTCCTCTACCAGGCGAGCTATGATGGCATAGAAGTGGCCATCATGGCTGATTATCCTGGCCTCCTTCCTGCCTCGTATATAAGTAGTCAAGAGACATCTCCTCCGAAAGAGCTTCCTCATTATGCCTCACCCACCGCACTGTCTCGTGCTCCAAAGGGGAGGAGGTCGGCGCGCCATGCTACACCAAAAGCGTCTCATAAGAGAGCGGCGCCTGTGCCGGGCGGATCTTCAAAGAGGAAGGCAAATGACAACCCGGCCGAGCCTTCATCAAAGAGGCATCACTACAAAAAAGACACACCCATGACATTTTGGGCCAAACGAATTTTTTTCTGTCATACTTATGACACTTGTATGATGATAATTGTGATAAAACCCGGTATCATCATAGATGTGGTGGGTTCCTAGTTCTATGACAAAAAATCATGATAGAAAATGGGGTTTTTGTCCTGGGCGGGCCGGAGACGCAGCTGCATGACATTCTTTGGGCCGTCCCTGACGGAAAAAATCATGGTAGAAGCGAGGGCGACGAAAATATTGGGGTGTTCCCGATTACGGTGGGTGGTCGGGGCCGAGCGATGCACGGAGGTTTGCGCATTTCTCTGGTACACACATGCGTGTGAGTGCGAGGTGTTGGGCTCTAAATGAACCCGAGCGAGGCATTCGCCTACTAAACCCGAGCGATTGCACTGCAGGCAATGCATTACTGAACCCGAGTGATTGATCAATGGTTGTTAACTGAATCCGATGGAGTGATTCCTTCGCTACTGCTGCTAATTGAAGCCGATCGATGCTGCCTCTGGATGAACAGTGAGCGTTGCTGGGGGGTGGGGGTTGGATGAACAGTTCTGATAGAGGCTAAGGTGTCTCGATGTTTCGATGAGATGGTGGCTATCGTTTTTTGTGGGAGTCGACCTTGACGATCCGACTACGAACGTGCGAGACGTCGCGCCTTAGCAATCGCTAAACCAACTTCCGAGGGTTATTGACCACGCCGGAGCACGATCAACCTGACCACGAGGGTCTGTTTCCTGCGAGCAAACGAAGAACAAGCAAGAAACTGAGATTGCAATCGGGATATTGCGAATATAAGATGAAAGCTTTATTGATCAAGGTGGGGTTCTGTGACGTCTTGGTCTGGTCGTTGGACACAAACGAAGTACGCGAAGTTGCAGCTATGGCGAACTTTTAATCTAAACAAAACCCAAAGTCTAAACGACGCCCTAAGGGCTGTATATATGGAGGAAGAGGGGGGAATTTCGTGGCCCTTGAGGGTGGGGTCCGAAACCAACCCTAACTCTTGTTTCCCCACACATACGGACTCTAAAAATAGCCTATACTTAAGTATTTCGAAATTACATGGGCCTGGCCCATTAATAAGGTGACGCAGCACCTAGAATAGCCTATGGACGAATATTATGAAGTGGCATCTTGTATATTTCGTCCAAGGCTTCATGCACTCCTTATGGCGGCTTCAAAGTCCTGAAATCATCACTTGTAACTCCGTTCTTGATCCCCTTGCGCATGCCATCAACTCCATGCGTGTTCTTGCTCCAATGTTCATCCTTCTCCAAGCTAGGCCCTTCATTTGTAAGCAAAACAAATGTATCCAATTTAGGCAGCATCATAATCTCATGAACATTAGAATCATTACCAAGAAACGAAAGTACCTGGTAATTTAATTGGCGTGCGCGAGCTCTAGTAATTGGTCCAGTATATGTAACAGTAGGGGCTGTGGGTGTAACAATGGTATTGATGTCCTCATCATCCTCCCCTTCTTGAAATGAAGTCGTCCTCGACGGAAGCGCATCTTCCTCACCCAAATAAGGCTTCAAATCTGCAATGTTAAAAGTGGGACTAACCCCAAAATCTACAGGTAGCTCAAGTTTATATGCATTATCATTTATTTTCTCTAACACCTTAAAAGGACCATCAGCACGTGGCATTAGCTTTGATTTGCGCAGATTAGGAAATCTATCTTTACGCAAATGTAACCAAACAAGATCTCCAGGCGCAAACACAACATGTTTTCTACCCTTATCTCCAGCAAGTTTATATTTAGCATTCATACGCTCAATGTTTTCCTTAGTTAACTCATGCATTTTTAAAATCAATTCAGAACGTTCTTTAGCATCAAAATTAACCTTCTCTGAAGATGGAAGAGGCAACAAATCAATAGGTGCACGAGGTAGGAAACCATACACAATTTCAAAAGGGCACATCTTAGTAGTAGAATGCAATGAACGATTATAAGCAAATTCAATATGAGGCAAGCATTCTTCCCACATTTTCTTGTTATTCTTCAAAACAGCCCTAAGCATAGTAGACAATGTTCTATTGACTACTTCAGTTTGTCCATCAGTTTGGGGGTGACAAGTAGTACTAAAAAGCAGCTTAGTCCCCAACTTAGCCCATAAACATCTCCAAAAGTGGCTAAGAAATTTAGTATCACGATCTGAAACAATAGTATTTGGCACACCATGTAAGCGAATAATTTCACGAAAGAACAAATCAGCAACATTAACAGCATCATCGCTTTTATGACATGGTATAAAGTGTGCCATTTTCGAGAACCTATCCACGACAACAAATATGCTATCCCTCCCCTTCTTTGTTCGAGGTAAACCTAAAACAAAGTCCATAGATATATCCTCCCAAGGAACACTAGGTACAGGCAAAGGCATATATAAACCATGAGGATTGAGTCGTGACTTAGCTCTTTGACATGTAGTGCAGCGAGCAACAAAACGCTCAACATCCCGTCTCATCTTTGGCCAAAAGAAATGTGTAGCAAGTATATCCTCCGTCTTCTTGACGCCAAAGTGTCCCATTAATCCTCCTCCATGCGCCTCCTGCAACAACAAAAGACGAACGGAGCTAGCTGGAATGCATAGCTTGTTAGCACGAAACACAAATCCATCGTTAAGAACGAACTTGTTCCAAGTTCTCCCTTCCTTACAATTCTGCAATACATCTTTAAATTCAGCATCATGAACATATTGATCTTTGATGGTCTCCAAACCAAATATTTTAAAGTCAAGTTGTGAAAGCATAGTATAACGACGAGACAAGGCATCAGCAATAACATTTTCTTTACCCTTCTTGTGTTTAATGACATAAGGGAAAGTCTCAATGAATTCAACCCATTTAGCATGTCTACGGTTCAGTTTTGCTTGACTTTTAATGTGTTTCAAAGATTCATGATCAGAATGTATAACAAATTCCTTGGGCCATAAATAATGTTGCCATGTTTCTAAGGTCCGAACAAGAGCATATAATTCTTTATCATAAGTAGAATAGTTCAGACTAGGCCCACTCAATTTTTCAGAAAAGTATGCAACAGGTTTTCCATCTTGTAATAACACACCTCCTAATCCAATTCCACTAGCATCACATTCAAGCTCAAAAGTCTTATTGAAATTAGGAAGTTGGAGTAAAGGAGCATGTGTCAACTTATCTTTCAATACCGTGAAGGCTTCTTCCTGTGCGGTACCCCAAACAAAAGGCACATCCTTCTTTGTAAGCTCGTTGAGAGGTGCAGCAATGGTGCTGAAATCTCTCACAAAACGCCTATAGAAACCAGCGAGGCCAAGGAAACTCCTCACTTGTGTGACCGTTTTGGGCTGCGGCCAACTCTCAATAGCTTCAATCTTGGCTTTATCAACTTCAATTCCCTGTGGAGTAACAACATAGCCAAGAAAAGATACTCGGTCGGTGCAAAAGGTGCACTTTCCAAGGTTTCCAAACAAACGTGCATCACGTAGAGCAATAAAAACAGCACGTAAATGTTCCAAATGTTCCTCCAAAGATTTGCTATAAATCAATATGTCATCAAAGTAAACTACCACAAATCGTCCAATGAAAGCACGTAAAACTTCGTTCATTAACCTCATGAAAGTACTAGGTGCATTAGTTAACCCAAAAGGCATGACTAACCACTCATATAATCCAAACTTAGTTTTAAATGCTGTTTTCCATTCATCACCCAATTTCATACGAATTTGATGGTATCCACTACGCAAATCAACTTTGGAGAATATTGTAGAGCCACTCAATTCATCAAGCATATCATCTAGCCTAGGAATAGGATGACGATAACGAATAGTAATATTATTAATGCCTCTACAATCAACGCACATACGCGACGTACCATCCTTTTTCGGCACTAAAATGATAGGAACAGCACAAGGACTAAGGGATTCGCGTATATAACCTTTGTCGAGCAGTTCTTGTACTTGACGCATAATCTCCTTCGTCTCCTCTGGATTGGTACGGTATGGTGCACGGTTGGGTAGCGAAGCACCGGGAATTAAGTCAATTTGATGCTCAATCCCTCGAATAGGTGGTAATCCCGGTGGCACGTCTTGTGGAAAGACGTCAGCGAACTCCTGCAAAATGTTAGTGACAGCAGGGGGCAAAGAGGAAGGCACGTCCTCGAATGAAAATAATGCCTCTTTGCACACAAAAGCATAGCAAACAGATTTGCTAAAATCTAGCTCATCAATATCAGATTTGGTGGCAAGTAAACATGCACTTTTCAATTTAATTTCAGAAACAACAGTAGATGGTTTATTATTAGGCTTCATTTGGTGCTCAAATTCTTTTGCCACAATCTGATTTTCACTCTTATTTGTCTCCTGTTTTGCTTTATTAGCTCTATTAATATCATCTTTCAAAATGGAATCAGGAGTCATAGGAAGCAAAGTAATATTTTTATCGTTATGAACAAGAGTATACTGATTGTTTCTACCATGGTGTACAGAATTTTTATCAAATTGCCATGGTCTACCAAGTAATAAGGAACATGCTTGCATAGGTACCACATCACAATCAACATAATCAGCATATGTAGAGATACTAAAATGCACACGAACAGTACGTGTTACCTTAACCTTGCCGCTGTTGTTGAACCATTGGATGTAGTAAGGATGTGGATGTGGTCTTGTGGTGAGAGATAGCTTCTCCACCATCTCCATGCTAGCCAAGTTATTGCAGCTCCCTCCATCTATGATCACGCGAACAGAACGTTCCTTCACAACTCCCTTTGTATGGAACAAATTATGCCTCTGATTTTGCTCAGCTTGTGTAACCTGCACACTCAAAACACGTTGAGCAACTAAACATTCATACCTGTCAGCATCTTCAGGAGCCATGTATTGCGTCTCATGATCAGAATCGTCTCCACCGTGTTCTTCACGTGTAATAAGAGCCAAAGTCTCCTCATCATAGTCACTAGCGGACTCATACCCACCATCCTCAGTAACAATCATCACACGCTTAGATGGGCATTCTCTCGCATAATGACCTCCACCCTTGCAACGTCGACAAATAATATCATGTGTTTGCCCTGTTGATGCCATGGATGAAGAAGAGCTCTTTGCAGGCCCAGAAGGTGTGCTCTTGGCAGATAGTGGTGATTGTGCCTGCTTTATTGTATCACGGTTGGAGGTGGCAGCCGACGGAGGCGCCGGTGTAGCAGAACGTGTGGAAGTAGATGATGCACGTGGTGTCCATGATGAAGGTCGACCTGCAGAAAAGTTAGTCCGCGCCAATGCCTGTCGATCCTGCACTTCACGTTCAGCTTTACAAGCAAGATGGAATAAACGAGTGATATTAGTATACTCCTTATACTCTAGAATCGTCTGAATCTCTCTATTTAATCCACCCATAAAACGTGCAAGCATAGCTTCATTCTCCTCAACAATACCACATCTAATCATGCCAGTTTGTAATTCCTGATAATATTCTTCTACAGAATTTTTTCCCTGTCTTAAGCGCTGCAATTTTTGAAGTAATTCACGTTGATAATATGGTGGAACCCAACGAGTACGCATAGCAGTTTTCAAAGCAGCCCAAGTAGCCGGAATAGGATATAATCTACAATGCTCAGACCACCAAACACATGCAAAACTAGTGAATGCACAAACAGCAGCAGGAACACGTCTCTCCTCGGGATATTGTAAACATGTAAATCGTTGTTCAGTTTCTAACTCCCAAGTAAGATATATATCAGGAACATATCTACCCTCAAATGGTGGAATATTCAATTTTAGTTTAGGGAGATGGTCATGATCTCGTACCTGAGGGTGAGCCCTACCATTGCCATTATTTGCATGTGGACGACCTGGTGGTTGCTGTGCTGGTGGTGGCACGTAGTTCTGATTTTGATCAACCTCATCCTCATAATCTCCCACATAATCATCCTCCTCCACATCAGCAGTAGGAGCCACAGAAGTATCAACAGCAGCACCAGCAGTTTGGCCCGACTGAAGAGGGACACGGCTCGCTCGGCGGAGGGCTGTTTCCCGACGTGGAGGTAGTCGATGTTGTTGCTGTTGTTGCAGAGGTGCGGCAGGAGCAGCCGGTGGTGGTGGTGGAAAACGCGAAAGCAATTCAGCAAACTTGTTATCGAGCTTTGTTTCAAACGTCTTCTCCATGCCATCTATCTTCTCCATGGCCTCTTCAAATCTGTTTATCACATCTTGCACCTGTCCACTCATCATTTGCTGAAACGTATCATGAAGCTCCTTGTTCGTCAAGTTCTCCCAGTCAGTCTCGTCGGCTTGTGATCCTGGCATGGTTAGCAGCAATAGAAACACACAAGAATATGATCCTACAGACTACTAACAAGTGGTGGTGGTGGCGGGTGTCACAAATCCGTCAAGCAAATCTCAAATTCTTACCAGTTCTTACCCAGCAGCAGGCGGTGATCGGCAACCGTTGTAGTCAAAACTCTCAAAAGCTTGGATAGAGCGATTGCCAGGGAGAGTCAAACGCACGACGTAGATGTATGTGGAGCTGGGAAGGCTTATAGTATGGTAGCAAAAAGGGTCAGCAATAATCAATTCAGAGATGCAAAGTTGAATAAACGCTCAACGACGGTACTGTGCTGGTCCTAGGCTAGACCGTGCTAGAGACGCGAGCCTAGAACACTAACAAAATCACGGCGCTGCACGTAAATAAGGGAAAAGCACACTCTGGAACTCTTTTTTTCGCTCTTTTTTTTGCGCTCCTTTTTTTTGCGCTCCTCTTTTTTTTGCGAAAAATCACTATAATGGCGAGTGTCTCAAAACTCTTCCCTCGTCAAACTGATAGGATGGGCACGAAATTTTTTTTCACTTTTTTTTCGGAAATCAGGGCAGCGACGACGAAAAAGTGCGACAAAAAATCACTATGATGGCACGTGGCTCAAAAGACTCAGAAAAGCCTAAAAATAGGATAGGGAAAAAAATTTGCCCGTGAAAATTTTGGCCTAAAAACTGCCCGGGGGTCTCCAGACTCTTTTTTTTCCGAGACCTACGCAGGCAAGGAAACACGAATCGGAATTTAGATTGATCTCAAGAACAAACCTAATATGAGAAGAACTCGGATTGGTGGTGGATATATGGTTGTGGTATATGGCAGCGGTGGTGGTATATGGTAGCGGTGGTGGTATATGGATACAGATTGGTGGTGGTATATGGATACGGATTGGTGGTGGTATATGGATATGGATTCAGAGCGGTGGCGGATAAGCAAAAGTGGTAGATGGGCGATGATGATGGTGCGGCGGCGGCGTGACAACTTATGACCAGAACTCGAAACTCTAAAAGACTAGACTCTAAGACCAGCAACTTGACACGACGATGCAACCGCAAATTCAACAAAGCAAAAACCCTAAAAAGATTATGCAAAGGCTCAGATTGGTTCGGATATGATGAACTAACCCTAATTTTTTTTCTGGCTTTTTCGTGGACTGTAGGTATGAAGAACAGACTCGATCTAATCTACGAAAAACTGTAAAATCTCACCGAGCAACCTGGAAATCTGATACCACTTGATAGAGGCTAAGGTGTCCCGATGTTTCGATGAGATGGTGGCTATCGTTTTCTGTGGGAGTCGACCTTGACGATCCGACTACGAACGTGCGAGACGTCGCGCCTTAGCAATCGCTAAACCAACTTCCGAGGGTTATTGACCACGCCGGAGCACGATCAACCTGACCACGAGGGTCTGTTTCCTGCGAGCAAACGAAGAACAAGCAAGAAACTGAGATTGCAATCGGGATATTGCGAATATAAGATGAAAGCTTTATTGATCAAGGTGGGGTTCTGTGACGTCTTGGTCTGGTCGTTGGACACAAACGAAGTACGCGAAGTTGCAGCTATGGCGAACTTTTAATCTAAACAAAACCCAAAGTCTAAACGACGCCCTAAGGGCTGTATATATGGAGGAAGAGGGGGGAATTTCGTGGCCCTTGAGGGTGGGGTCCGAAACCAACCCTAACTCTTGTTTCCCCACACATACGGACTCTAAAAATAGCCTATACTTAAGTATTTCGAAATTACATGGGCCTGGCCCATTAATAAGGTGACGCAGCACCTAGAATAGCCTATGGACGAATATTATGAAGTGGCATCTTGTATATTTCGTCCAAGGCTTCATGCACTCCTTATGGCGGCTTCAAAGTCCTGAAATCATCACTTGTAACTCCGTTCTTGATCCCCTTGCGCATGCCATCAACTCCATGCGTGTTCTTGCTCCAATGTTCATCCTTCTCCAAGCTAGGCCCTTCATTTGTAAGCAAAACAAATGTATCCAATTTAGGCAGCATCATAATCTCATGAACATTAGAATCATTACCAAGAAACGAAAGTACCTGGTAATTTAATTGGCGTGCGCGAGCTCTAGTAATTGGTCCAGTATATGTAATAGTAGGGGCTGTGGGTGTAACAATGGTATTGATGTCCTCATCAAGTTCCCGGTGGGTGGGGATGAACAGGACCCCGTGGTGTTGTCTCTGGATGAACAGGACCCCGATCGATCGAGCCGGTTGGGGGTGGATGAACAGGACCCAGTGGAGGGATGGATGAATAGGACCACCCCGTGGAGGGCTGGATGAACATTAGACGGTGGATGGCTGGATGAACAGTAGCCGATGGAGGGGTGGTTGAACAGGAGCCCGTGGAGAGGGCTGGTTGAACAGTAGCCGGTGGAGTAGCGTGCGGTGGAGGCTGGAAGAATAGGAGCCCGTGGATGAACAGTCGCAGGTGGAGGCTGGAGGAGGTCGACGGTGGATGAACAGTAGCCCGTGGAGCCTGGAGAGGGTCGGCGGTGGAGATGAACAGTATCCCGTGGAGTCCCGTTTTGTGGTACGCTACACTCCTCCCGATGAATAGGACCCCCGTTTCGACCGTAGCACTCCAACACAAGTCCGTTTCTTCTGTTTTGCGGTAAGCCACACCCCTCCCAATCAACAGGACCCCGTTTCGACCATAGAAGGTCCATTTCGTCCGTTTTGCGGTACGCCAGACCCCTCTCGATGTACAAGATCCTGTTTCGAACGTGGCCGGTCGAACACAAGGCCATTTCCTCTGTTCTACGGTACGCGAGGCCTCGTTTCCATCGGCTGTTCCATCCAAGCCGGTTGGCTTCCACGTGTTCCGTTGCCTCCCGATGAACACGACGCATTCCGTCAACGACGCTGTTTTTCCGTGCCGACCCAGCCATGTACACGAGCCCTGACCGTACGTATGCGTGAGTAGGCGTTCGAGACCCCGCCCGTATGTACGTACGTGGCCGTATTTTCTTTCTTGCACACTGGCCGCTGTACGTATGTGTACATGCTACGTGCGCGCCTCTACGACGACACATGTGTGCCTCTACATCGACCAGTATGTACATACACGTTCGCGACCAGAATGACAATGCTGCGTACGCTTCGACCAGGTGGGTCCCTACTGTCAGGCACTTCCTTGCGTGCAAAGATGTAGCTGGTGGGTCCCAGCAGTCAGGGGGGCGAATCGTTTTTTTTGCCCGGACGCACTTCCTTGCGTGTGAAAATGTAGCTGGTAGGTCCTAGCAGTCAGGGGGAAACATTTTTTTCGTGAAATACGGTTGCCCGTCAGGTGGGTCCCTGCTGTCAGGTGGAGGAATAATTATTTTCCGCGTAATAAGGAGGCACTTCCTTGCTGTGGCCGTGGACCCAGCTGTCAGCCTCTCCACGTAAAGTCCACGTTCGATGGAAGCTGTTCCTTGACCACATTGACCACGCCGCGCCGAGAGCACCAAGGCGGTGGACAACGGCGAGGCCTAGGAATGGGACGACATGGAGCTGGGGAAGACATGACAATGGATGCCCACGCGTAGAGGAGTATGAAGGTCACTGGTTCGCTGTGGTGTGAGGCTGCTGTCGCCGCAGAATAACAGGGGGTGTGGGTGAGTAGAGGGATGACCTGGCCAGCGGTAGGAGTAGTAGGGGGCGGTGAGGGCTCCGCGGCATCACAGCCGGCCACGGGAGGCAGGAGCACACGGCACGACCGATGCTGCTTTGGGCGGCTGGAGCAAGAAGACCAGAGGTTGAAGAAGCACTACGACCGTTGGATGGACATCGTACGGTCACTGCAGCTAGAATCGTTTATATTGACTAAATTGACAAAGCCTTTGGTACGCGTCAACTTAGTAGGCCCAGAGGCCAGCCTCCGAAATGGTGCTCCCTAGATGTCAGGGGGAGGAATCATTTTTTGGGCGGCTGAAGCCAGAATATCCGAGATTGAAGAAGAAGCTCGACATCCATTGGATGGACATCCAACGGCCACAGCTGCCAGAACCGTGTGTTGTTGACAAAGCCTTGCATACGCGTCAACTTAGTTTTTAGGGGACGCGTCAACTTAGAAGGCCCACAAGTGTGTGGCAGAGAACATATAGCCCATTTGCGATTCGTAAGAATGTACAACCCATTTTTTAATTCTAATGGAATTTACTACAGCCCATTTACAGTTTGTTAAAAGTACAACCCATTTTCTACCTAGGACAACGATTAATAGTTTCAACCATTCCTCAAAAAAAGAATAATAATTTCAACCAACCGCTCAAAAGAGAATTCAAAAAAAATTCCCACAATTTTTATGGGATCCAAAATATTTTTATCCATCAGATTAAATATAATTTCAGAATAAAGTTGTATTATGTTTAAATCCAACGAAATATTGCGCGTGCAACAAGTAGTGAAATTAAAAATTTCAAATTCCATAAATAATATATTTTTTAAACTAATTACGTGTTTGTTGCATTTTTTTATAGTTACTGCCCAGTTATTATAATTACATCCCATTTATTATTTCCTAACGTCCATTTTCTTGTTAAGCCTAATGCATAGCTCCTAGGAAAGTTTGCAGCCCAGCGGGGCAGAGAATAACAAGTTGACCCAGATATTGTGTACAACTGTCGGCCCAGTTGATGTAGGGTAGAGCCCTAATCGCTCGATCTTTCATGAAAGGAGCGGATCCCGCGAAGAACACGAGGAACACAAGGAGGGAAACGAGGGAAATCACAAGGGGAAACACAAGAGGGACACTCAAACTAACAATAAAAAGTCACACATGTGCTAGATCCTCGGATACATAGAACGATACACGGTCCACGGACAACTAGGGACGATACAAAGGGTAACCGGTTCTTCTCCGTGAGGAGGTCTTGATGTTCTTCCCTAAAGAGGGGTCTTGAATCCGCTTGGGGGATCTTCTCCGGTGGAGGCTCGAATCTCCGAGGAGAAGGTAACCAAGTGGATGCGCAAAGCTCTCTCACAAATATGAGCTAAACATTTACTAACCCTAGAGAGTTGTACGGGATAGAGTATATATAGTCTAGGGGGAGAAGGGGATACACGGGCCTCAGCCCTTTACTGTGCGTATACAGGGAGGCCGGACGTCCGAGCGTCGAGCCGGATGTCCGGGCGTTCAGGCGACGCCGGATGTCCGGGCTGGGGGGCCAGATGTCCGGGCTGGAGAGGTGACATTTGTTGCTCTCGGGTTCAGAGGGGCCGGATTTCCGGGCCGGTGGCCGGATGTCCGGGAGCTCGGGAGGGGCCGGATGTCCGGGGCCTTTAGCCTTCTGCGGCTGGGTTGCTGTAGAGAAAGGCGCTCCAGGGGCCGGATGTCCGGGGCCTGGGAGATGCTCTTGGCTCCTTCCGTTGGTTCTCCTCATCCATGGACTTGGGGACTTGTACATCTTCATGCCCATCTTCG
This sequence comes from Triticum aestivum, assembly GCF_018294505.1. Classification (NCBI taxonomy): domain Eukaryota; kingdom Viridiplantae; phylum Streptophyta; class Magnoliopsida; order Poales; family Poaceae; genus Triticum; species Triticum aestivum. The sequence continues at coordinate 218,267,401 of NC_057794.1, read as the reverse complement.
GGAGGACCTTCTTGGTACCTAATCATGCACAACACCTTGGACTTAGGTAGTAGCCATGTCTCATGCATATAAAGTGGAAGTTCGGAGAGGAGTGAGTTCACCTTATCTTCGATAGCTTTGGCTCGGGCTCGTGTCATTGGTCCAAGTGGTGCCGTTGGAGGTGTGGGTGCGTCCATGGGGATGATCTTGGGATGCTCCGCATCATCTCCCCTCCCTTGGGGAAGATCCGTCCTCGTATCGAAATCCTCATCACCATGGTAGGGCGAGAGATCTTTGATGTTGAAGATGTCGCTCACGGAGTACTTGTCACGAGGAATGTTGATCTTGTAAGCGTTGCTGTTGTAGCGTGCAAGCACCTTGAATGGTCCATCCGCGCATGGTCGAAGTTTGGACTTGCGTTCTTGGGGAAAACGGTCCTTGCGAATGTGTAGCCACATGAGGTCTCCAATGTTGAATATCATAGGGTGCTTGTTGAGTTGAGCTTGGTCGCAAGGCATTGTACTTGGCGCTCGATGGTGTTTCTTGTATCTTCATGCACCTTCTTGATATGGGTCGCTCTTGCACTTGCGTCCAAATTGATTCGCTCTTGGAGTGGTGGAGGTAGAATATCCAATGGTGACAATGGGTTGAATCTGTAGACGACCTCGAAAGGGGACTTGCCGGTTGTTGAGTGTCTTGCTCGGTTGTAGGCGAACTCAGCGATGGGTAGACACTCCTCCCACCCCTTGATGTTCTTCTTGATGAGTACTCGAAGTAGAGCGGAGAGTGTGCGGTTTGTCACCTCCGTTTGGCCGTCGGTTTGAGGATGGTAGGCCATGGAGAAGAGTAGCTTGATGCCGAGCTTGGCGCATAGGGTCTTCCAAAAGTAGCTAAGGAACTTGACGTCGCGGTCCGAGACGATGGTTTTTGGCACAGCATGGAGACGCAAAATTTCCCTACAAAAGAGATCAGCAACATGTGAAGCATCGTCTATCTTGTGGCAAGGAATAAAATGTGCCATTTTTGAGAAACGGTCCACAACGACAAATATGGGATCTTTCCCATTTTGAGTTCTAGGCAAACCAAGTACAAAGTCCATGCTAATGTCTTCCCATGGTTGGTATGGAATTGGTAAAGGCATATAGAGACCATGAGATTGAGCTTTGGACTTAGCTTTGCGACATGTAGAACACCGGTTGGTGAAACGATTGACGTCCCGGAACATCTTTGGCCAAAAGTAGCTCTTCGAGAGCGTGGCGAACGTCTTGTCGCGTCCAAAGTGTCCCATTAAGCCTCCTCCATGCGATTCCTGCAAAAGCAACAAACAAAGAGAGGACTCGGGGATGCAAAGTTTGTTAGCTCTCATAAGATAGCCGTCTTTGATGTAATAGCGTTCCCAAGAAGTATTCGACAAACACTTGGCATAAGGAGTAGCAAAAGTTGCATCATTCTCATACAAGTCTTTGATATGCTCGAAGCCAATGACATCTAACTCAAGTTGCGTGAAAAGCATGCATATGCGGGAAAGAGCATCCGCTACTATGTTTTCTTTACCCTTGATGTACTTGATGACATAGGGAAAAGACTCAATAAATTCACTCCATTTAGCATGACGCTTGTTCAACTTAGTTTGTCCCTTAAGATACTTGAGAGTCTCATGATCGGTATGGATGATAAACTCATGGGGACGAAGGTAATGTTCCCATTCATGCAAAACGCGGGCTAAAGCATATAGCTCTTTGTCATAGATGGGATAATTGAGTTGCGCTCCGAAAAGTTTCTCACTAAAGTAAGCTATGGGGCGCTTCTCTTGCGTTAACACACCTCCTATGCCATTACCACTAGCATCGCAATGAATTTCAAAAGGCTTGTCGAAGTTTGGTATAGCAAGCACGAGGGCATGAGTAAGCAAATTCTTAAGCTCATTGAATGCGGTATCTTGGGATGGTCCCCAAACAAAAGGCGCATTCTTCTTGCTCAAAGCATGCAAAGGTGAAGCAATGGTGCTAAAATCCTTCACAAAGCGACGATAGAAACCCGCAAGGCCAAGAAAACTACGCACTTGATGCAAGTTGGTTGGTTGCGGCCAAGTCTTAATAGCATTAATCTTGGACTCATCAACATGAACACCCTTAGAAGAAACAACAAAACCCAAGAAAACGAGCTTGTCAACACCAAAAAGGCATTTCTCCATATTAGCATAGAGGCGCTCTTTTCTAAGAGTTTACAAAACGGTGCGGACATGGGTGACATGCTCTTTGATAGATTTGCTAAACACAAGAATATCATCAAAGTAGACCACAACAAATATACCAATGTAAGGGCGAAAGACATGATTCATGAGGCGCATAAAAGTGCCCGGTGCTTCCGAAAGACCATAGGCATGACTAACCACTCATACAAACCAAACTTGGTTTTGAAGGCGGTTTTCCATTCATCACCTCTTGTATGCGGATTTGATAGTAACCACTTTTAAGATCAATTTTGGAAAATATAGTGACACCTCTAAGCTCATCAAGCATATCATCTAGGCATGGAATGGGATACCTATAGCGAACGGTGATAGCATTGATAGGTCTACAATCGGAGCACATGCGAAAACTACCATCACGTTTTGGCACAAGAATGACCGGAACGACACAAGGGCTCAAACTTTCACGCACATGCCCATGGTCTATGAGATGCTTTACTTGCCTTTGTATTTCTTTTGTTTCGTCGGGGTTGACACGGTATGGAGCTTTGTTCGGAAGAGGTGCTCCGGGGATGTGGTCGATTTGGTGCTCAATGCCTCATAGAGGAGGTAGACCCGGAGGTAGCTCATCGGGGAAAACATCTTGAAATTCCTACAAAAGAGAAGACAACACTAGAGGAAGGGTGTGAGAAGTGTTAGTTTGTGATGCATTGTCCTTGCACATGAGGACGTAGTGTAGGACACTAGATGGGTTCTCACACACTTCTCTCATCTCACGTTTGGTGGTAAATATAACTAGGTTCTTGTTTTCGCTCATCGTGGAGGCACTCAATTTTGGCTTGTGGCGCTCACTCTCTTTTTGGTGGCTCGCTCTCTCACTATGATCTCCACGATGGGTGGCTTGCTTGTCGGCGATCACTTGACTTGGCGACATTGGACGGAGGACGTACTCCTTGCCCTTCATTTTGAAGATGTAGTGGTTCGTTCGGCCGTTGTGTACGACTCCTCTGTAAAATTGCCATGGCCGTCCAAGGAGAAGATGACAAACGGTCATTGGAACGACGTCGCACTCCAAGGTGTCTTCGTAGGCGCCGATCTTGAAGGAGACTTGTACTCGGTGCTCGACTTAGATAGTGCCGGAGTCACTAAGCCATTGCACTTTGTATGGATGTGGATGCTTTGTCTTGGGCAATTGGAGCTTGGAGCAAAGTTCTTCACTTGCGAGATTATGAAAACTCCCTCCATCGATGATGACCTTGACGGATCGGCCATTGATGCCGGCCTTGCTGTGGAATATGTGGCATCGTTGGTCTTCTTCGTGGTGATGTTGGAGAGTCAAGACTTTGGAGACAACAAGTGCGGGACTTGAGTCTTCATCACAAAAGACTTGTTCTTCTTCATTGTTCACTTGGCGGTGCATGGCGACTTGCTTGAGGGCTTCCATTTCGCCTTCGCTCATGGAGTCATAAGTGCCATCGTCATTGAAGACCATGGTTCGCTTGTTGGTGCACTCTTAGAACTTGTGGCCTCGGCCTCCGCAAGTGAAACACTTGAAGGAATTTGTCTTGACGGTCTCATCGGTTGGGGTTGGTGATGATGAAGCTCTCGGCTTGAAGTTGCTCGTAGGAGGATGGCTTGTAGTTGACGAAGCTTTCTTGGAAGTCAACTTGTCGACGTTGGATGTAGAAGGTCTTGTAGTCGGTGTTGGAGTCGTTGAAGCTTGGTTATTGGAGAAGCCGTAGGACTTGGATGAGAACTTGGCATACTTGAAATCATCTTGCACTTGGCGTTCCCCTTTGGTAGCTTGGTGCACTAGCTCGATGAGATTTGAGTATGGTTGGAAGTCAGCGATCTTCTTGATAGGGTGATTGAGTCCGTTCAAGAAACGTGCCATTGTTTGCTCCTCATCTTCCGTGACATTGGCTCTTATCATTGCAATATCCATCTCCTTGTAGTATTCTTCAACGCTCTTTGTTCCTTGCTTGAGTTGTTGGAGTTTCTTGAAGATGTCGCGGTTGTAGTAGGTAGGTACAAAGCGTGCTCTCATGACATCCTTCATTTGCGCAAAAGTAGTGATGGGTGGTTCACCTCTTGCCTCTCGGCGCTCTATGATTTGTTCCAACCAAATGAGGACATGATAGAGGCAAAGGTGTCCCGTCTTTCGATGAGATGATGGATATCGCTTTGGTGGCAGTCGACTTTGATGATACGACTACGAACGTGCGAGGACGTCGCGCCTTAGCAATCGCTAAACCAACTCTGAGAGGTTATTGACCACGCCGGAGCACGATCAACCTGACCACGAGGGTCTGTTTCCTGCGAGCAAACGACGAACAAGCAAGAAACTGAGATTGCAATCTGGATATTGCGAATATAAGATGAAAGCTTTATTGATCAAGGTGGGGTTCTGTGACGCCTTTGTCTGGTCGTTGAACACAAACGAAGTACGCGAAGTTGCAGCTATGGCGAACTTTTAATCTAAACAAAACCCAAAGTCTAAACGATGCCCTAAGGGCTGTATATATGGAGGAAGAGGGGGGAATTTCGTGACCCTTGGTGGAGGGGTTCGAAATCAACCCTATCTCTTGTTTCCCCACACATACGGACTCTAAAAATAGCCTATACTTATGTATTTCGAAATTACATGGGCCTGGCCCAATAATAAGGTGACGCAGCACCTATAATAGCCTCGGGACGAAATTTATGAAATGGCATCTTGTATATTTCGTCCAAGGCTTCATGCACCTATTATGGTGGCTTCAAAGTCCTGAAATCATCACTTGTAACTCCGTTCTTGTTCCCCTTGCGCATGCCATCATCTCCATGCTTGTTCTTGCTCCAATGTTCATCCTTCTCCAAGCTAGGCCCTTCATTTGTAAGCAAAACAAATGTATCCAATTTAGGCAGCATCATATTCTCATGAACATTAGAATCATTACCAAGAAACGAAAGTACCTGGTAATTTAGTTGGCGTGCGCGAGCTCTAGTAATTGGTCCAGTATTTATAGAAGCAGGGGCTGTGGGTGTAACAATTGTATTGATGTCCTCATCATCCTCCCCTTCTTGAAATGAAGTCGTCCTCGACGGAAGTTCATCTTCCTCACCCAAATAAGGCTTCAAATCTGCAATGTTAAAAGTGGGACTAACCCCAAAATCTGCAGGCAGCTCAAGTTTATATGCATTATCATTTATTTTCTCTAACACCTTAAAGGGACCATCAGCACGTGGCATTAACTTTGATTTGCGCAAATCCGGAAATCTATCCTTACGCAAATGTAACCAAACAAGATCTCCAGGTGCAAACACAACATGTTTTCTACCCTTATCTCCAGCAAGTTTATATTTAGCATTCATACGCTCAATGTTTTCCTTAGTTAACTCATGCATTTTTAAAATCAATTCAGCACGTTGTTTAGCATCAAAATTAACCTTCTCCGAAGATGGAAGAGGCAACAAATCAATAGGTGCACGAGGTAGGAAACCATACACAACTTCAAAAGGGCACATCTTAGTAGTAGAATGCAATGAACGATTATAAGCAAATTCAATATGAGGCAAGCATTCCTCCCACATTTTCTTATTATTCTTCAAAACAGCCCTAAGCATAGTAGACAACGTTCTATTAACTACTTCAGTTTGTCCATCAGTTTGGGGGTGACAAGTAGTACTAAAAAGCAGTTTAGTCCCCAACTTAGCCCATAAACATCTCCAAAAGTGGCTAAGAAATTTAGTATCACGATCTGAAACAATAGTATTTGGCACACCATGCAAGCGAATAATTTCACGAAAGAACAAATCAGCAACATTAACAGCATCATCGCTTTTATGACATGGTATAAAGTGTGCCATTTTCGAGAATCTATCCACGAAAACAAATATGCTATCCCTCCCCTTCTTTGTTCGAGGTAAACCTAAAACAAAGTCCATAGATATATCCTCCCAAGGAACACTAGGTACAGGCAAAGGCATATATAAACCATGAGGATTGAGTCGTGACTTAGCTTTTTGACATGTAGTGCAGCGAGCAATAAAACGCTCAACATCCCGTCTCATCTTTGGCCAAAAGAAATGTGTAGCAAGTACGTCCTCCGTCTTCTTCACGCCAAAGTGTCCCATTAATCCTCCTCCATGCGCCTCCTGCAACAACAAAAGACGAACGGAGCTAGCTGGAATGCATAGCTTGTTAGCACGAAACACAAATCCATCGTTAACGACGAACTTGTTCCACATTCTTCCTTCTTTACAATTCTGCATTACATCTTTAAAATCAGCATCATGCACATATTGATCTTTGATGGTCTCCAAACCAAATATTTTGAAGTCAAGTTGTGAAAGCATAGTATAGCGGCGAGACAATGCATCAGCAATAACATTTTCTTTTCCCTTCTTGTGTTTAATGACATAAGGAAAAGTCTCAATGAATTCAACCCATTTAGCATGTCTACGATTCAGTTTAGCTTGACTTTTAATATGTTTCAAAGATTCATGATCAGAATGTATAACAAATTCTTTGGGCCATAAATAATGTTGCCATGTTTCTAAAGTCCGAACACGAGCATATAATTCTTTATCATAAGTAGAATAATTCAGACTAGGCCCACTCAATTTTTCAGAAAAGTATGCAATAGGTTTGCCATCTTGTAATAACACACCGCCTAATCCAATTCCACTAGCATCACATTCAAGCTCAAAAGTCTTATTAAAATCAGGTAGTTGGAGTAAAGGAGCATGTGTCAACTTATCTTTCAATACCGAGAAGGCTTCTTCCCGTGCGGTACCCCAAAGAAAAGGCACATCTTTCTTTGTAAGCTCATTGAGAGGTGCAGCAATGGTGCTGAAATCTCTCACAAAACGCCTATAGAATCCAGTGAGGCCAAGAAAACTCCTCACTTGTGTGACCGTTTTGGGCTGCGGCCAACTCTCAATAGCTTCAATCTTGGCTTTATCAACTTCAATTCCCTGTGGAGTAACAACATAGCCAAGAAAAGATATTCGGTCGGTGCAAAAGGTGCACTTCCCACGGTTACCAAACAAACGTGCATCACGTAGAGCAATAAAAACAGCACATAAATGTTCCAAATGTTCTTCCAAAGATCTGCTATAAATCAATATGTCATCAAAGTAAACTACCACAAATCTTCCAATGAAAGCACGTAAAACTTCGTTCATTAATCTCATGAAAGCACTAGGTGCATTAGTTAACCCAAAAGGCATGACTAACCACTCATATAATCCAAACTTAGTTTTAAATGCTGTTTTCCATTCATCACCCAATTTCATACGAATTTGATGGTATCCACTACGCAAATCAACTTTGGAGAATATTTTAGAGCCACTCAATTCATCAAGCATATCATCGAGCCTAGGAATAGGATGACGATAACGAATAGTAATATTATTAATGCCTCTACAATCAATGCACATATGCGACGTACCATCCTTTTTCGGTACTAAAATGATAGGAACAACACAAGGACTAAGAGATTCGCGTATATAACCTTTGTCGAGAAGCTCTTGTACTTGACGCATAATCTCCTTCGTCTCCTCTGGATTGGTACGGTATGGTGCACGGTTTGGCAGTGAAGCACCGGGAATTAAGTCAATCTGATGCTCAATCCTCGAATAGGCGGTAATCCCGGTGGCACGTCTTGTGGAAAGACGTCAGCGAACTCCTGCAAAATGTTAGTGACAGCAGGAGGCAAAGAGGAAGGCACGTCCTCGAATGAAAATAATGCCTCTTTGCACACAAAAGCATAGCAAACAGATTTGCTGAAATCTAGCTCATCAATATCAGATTTGGTGGCAAATAAACATGCACTTTTCAATCTAGCTCAAATTCTTACCAGTTCTTACCCAGCAGCAGGCGGTGATCGGCAACCGTTGTAGTCAAAAACTCTCAAAGTTTGGATAGAGCGATTACCAGGGAGAGTCAAACGCACGACGTAGATGTATGTGGAGCTGGGAAGGCTTATAATATGGTAGCAAAAAGGGTCAGCAATAATCAATTCAGAGATGCAAAGTTGAATAAACGCTCAATGACGGTACTGTGCTGGTCCTAGGCTAGACTGTGCTAGAGACGCGAGCCTAGAACACCAACAAAATCACGGCGCGGCACGTAAACAAGGGAAAAGCACACCCTGGATTTTTTTTCGCTCTTTTTTTTGCGCTGTTTTTTTTTTTGCGCTGTTTTTTTTTGCGAAAAATCACTATAATGGCGAGTGTCTCAAAACTCTTCCTAGGTCAAACTGACAGGATGGGCACGAAATTTTTTTCGACCAATTTTTTCTTTCGACTGCCCGGACCCAAAAACTGGAAACGGGTCAAAAAAACTTCCTATAATGGCACCTGTCTCAAAACACTCAGAAACACCTAAAATAGGATAGCCAGAATTTTTTTCGAAAAATGCGTTTTCGAAAAAATTTGGGCCTAAACGGAGGGTGGTTTCCGGACTCTTTTTTTCCGAAACCTACTCCGGCAAGGAAACACGAATCGGAATCTAGATGGATCTCGAAAACAAACCTAATATGACAAGAACTCGGATTGGTGGTGGATATATGGTAGTAGATGGCAGCGGTAGTGGTATATGACAGCGGTAGTGGTATATGGATACAGATTCGAAGCGGTGGCGGATAAGCAGCGGCGGTAGATGGCACGGGTGATGATGATGGTGCGGCGGCGGCGTGACAACTTATGACCAGAACTCGAAACTCTAAAAGACTAGACTCTAAGACCAGCAACTAGACACGACGATGCAACCGCAAATTCAACAAAGCAAAACCCTAAAAAGATTATGCAAAGGCTCAGATTGGTTCGGATATGATGAACTAACCCTAATTTTTTTTTGTGGCTTTTTCGTGGACTGTAGGTATGAAGAACAGACTCAATCTAAACTACGAAAAACTGTAAAATCTCACCGAGCAACCTGGAAATCTGATACCACTTGATAGAGGCAAAGGTGTCCCGTCTTTCAATGAGATGATGGATATCGCTTTGGTGGCAGTCGACTTTGACGATCCGACTACGAACGTGCGAGGATGTCGCGCCTTAGCAATCGCTAAACCAACTCCGAGAGGTTATTGACCACGCCGGAGCACGATCAACCTGACCACGAGGGTCTGTTTCCTGCGAGCAAACGAAGAACAAGCAAGAAACTGAGATTGCAATCTGGATATGGCGAATATAAGATGAAAGCTTTATTGATCAAGGTGGGGTTCTGTGACGCCTTTGTCTGGTTGTTGAACACAAACGAAGTACGCGAAGTTGCAGCTATGGCGAACTTTTAATCTAAACAAAACCCAAAGTCTAAACGATGCCCTAAGGGCTGTATATATGGAGGAAGAGGGGGGAATTTCGTGACCCTTGGTGGAGGGGTCCGAAATCAACCCTATCTCTTGTTTCCCCACACATACGGACTCTAAAAATAGCCTATACTTATGTATTTCGAAATTACATGGGCCTGGCCCAATAATAAGGTGAAGCAGCACCTATAATAGCCTCGGGACGAAATTTATGAAGTGGCATCTTGTATATTTCGTCCAAGGCTTCATGCACCCATTATGGTGGCTTCAAAGTCCTGAAATCATCACTTGTAACTCCGTTCTTGTTCCCCTTGCGCATGCCATCATCTCCATGCTTTTTCTTAATCCAATGTTCATCCTTCTCCAAGCTAAGCCCTTCATTTGTAAGCAAAACAAATGTATCCAATTTAGGCAGCATCATATTCTCATGAACATTAGAACCATTACCAAGAAACGAAAGTACCTGGTAATTTAGTTGGCGTGCGCGAGCTCTAGTAATTGGTCCAGTATTTATAGCAGCAGGGGTTGTGGGTGTAACAATTGTATTGATGTCCTCATCAGGACATAATCTTGGAACTCAAGGGATGCCATCGTGATCTTCTTCTCTTCTTTGAAATTGTGCAAATGGAAGATCTTGTTGTAACGCCCCGAGACCGATGTGCCAGGTGTCGTCCAGTTATTCGCTGTCGTTGCCATGTCATTTGCTTGCGTGTTGCATCTTATCATGTCATCATGTGCATTGCATCATCATGTTTTCAAAACTTGCAGCCATCCCGGCCTCCTCGTTCTCTCCGTTGTCCGTTCTGAGCCCTACCACACTTGCACGCGCCCGCGACATGTCCGAAATAGCATTTTATAAGTGGCCGGAAAATGTTCTCGGAATGGGATGAGAGTTGACGTGTGGTCTTATTATAGGGTAGGTAGACCGCCTCTCAAGTTTCATCGCATCCGGAGATCGTTTGATGCCCCAACGGATAACTATAGCGGCAGTATAGCCAGTCTAACGTCGGACGTTTTCGGTCTCCGGAAACAGTCGCCGGGCCTCCCTCTCTTCTCTTCTCTTAGCTCGAGACCGTCTACACAGCTCACTACCTACCGCCAGGTCTAACCTAACGTCTCTCGTCAGCCCGTAGCCCTCCTCGCGTGCGTCCAAAAGTTGTCCCGAACCCGACCCGGACTGTCGCCACCGTTGTGTCCGGATCATCCCCAAACATCTGCAAAACATCACCATTTTCTTTTTTGGACTCCCTAGCTATTTTATCCGGAATCGTCCGATTGCGATCGTAGGGTCGAGATAGCCCCTAACCTAATCCATGATGTATATATATATTTTCCACCCCTAGTCTAATTTCAGACCAAATCTCTAATTTCTAGGGATCCTCCTAGCCGCCGCCGCACTCATTCCCCACCTCGGGATCCTCTCATTCCCCCTGCACCAACCACCAGCCATCTCCCCTCGATCCATCGATCCACCCAACTGTTCGCAGCCTCCCTCACCTTTTGGATCGGTAGGAACCGCGCCTGGATCCCCTCCCTCTTGGGTCTTCCTTGGAGCCAGCTGTCCCCGCCGGTGATGAGCAGCAGCGCCAACAGGACCTCTCCGTGCGCCGCCAGATCCAGGCCGGGCCTCCTCACGCCCTCCTTCCTCCCGTTCTTCTTGCCTCTGTCTCTAACCTCTCTCTCTCAGATACGCATGAGCAGCGCCATGGACTCCTCCAGCCGACGCCATGGACGCCAAGTTCCTGCTGCGGCCCTCCTCCAATTCGCCGCCTCGTCCCCAAGCAAGCTCGCCAGTGTCATCCGTCGTCCTCGCCCCCGCGCGGGTTCTGCGCCTTGCTGCCGCGGGAGTCCTCCTCTGCTTCTCATTCGCCCGCCCCGCGCCATGTATGCAGCTTCTGCAGCAGCCAGTCGCCGCTGCATCGTGCCGCCGCCTGCTTCGCCCCAGATCCAGACGCCCATCACCGGAGCCGCGCCATCCCGCTGCTCGCCAGAGTCCCACGCGCCCCTTGCATCGTCGCTGCCTTCTGGCGGGCATGAGCTCGATCCCCTGCTTCCCTGCGTCGATGGAAACAGACGCGTTGACTGTGACTGGGCCGGCCTCGCCTCGCTTTTGCAGCTCCCACCTCTTCACCGAACGGCCCAAGGCCCATGGTGAGTCCAGATCCAGCGCCCCTCTTTTTTTCCCTTCCCCCTATCGGGCCAACCTCTGTTTCGGCCCAGGACATTTTTTTCCCTGAACGAATTTATCTATTATTCTGGAGAACACTAGTTTGCAGAAAAGTCCCTCTAGATCATGCATATAATATCTCACAAACCGTGCATCGGTTTAAAATAAGTTATATATGAAACTTGCTTAGAATTTTGTCTAGATTCATAATATCCAACTTTCATCTATGTTTGAAATGTTTAAAATGCTGTTTGATTAAATTTGCTCCTATGTCATGTTAAAATGCTTTTATTCATAACTAAATGACCGTAACTCGGATTTTAATAAACTTTATATGTAAATGGGGTAGAAAATTGCCTAGTTTAACATGATGACTTCACCTTGCATGTTTAACAACTCTAAAATTGTGTTTAGGGCAGAACAGGACCTAACCTAATATATGCACATGAGGAGTTTCCGGATTTGTTGTTCGTTGCTTCCGGCCTCATTTAACCTTGACTAGATGTGTAGTTTATTTATGCTTCATCTCTTGCCATGCTAACAACATTTAATCTTGTTGGGTACATAAACGAGAGAACTAAATAAGTCATGTGGTGTTTTCTTCAATATGCAACTCCGTTGCATAATGAGCTCCACTTAATTTGTAGGATTGTTTGTGCACTTTACCATGCCATGCTTCATTAAACCGGACATGCATCATGCTTGATTGTGCATCATGCCATGTTAATGTCGTGATTGTTTACTATGTTGTTTGCTTCTTTCCAGTGTTGCTTCTTCGGGTTGGTTCTGATAACGCCGCGTTTGTGAGGAACCGTTCGACTACGTCCGTTTGTCTTCTTCATGGACTCGTTCTTCTTCCTTGCGGGATCTCAGGCAAGATGACCATACCCTTGAAATCACTTCTATCTTTGCTTGCTTAGTTGCTCGCTCTTTTGCTATGCCTATGCTGCGATACCTACCACTTGCTTATCATGCCTCCCATATTGTTAAGCCAAGCCTCTAACCCACCTTGTCCTAGCAAACCGTTGTTTGGCTATGTTACCGCTTTGCTCAGCCCATCTTATAGCGTTGTTAGTTGCAGGTGAAGATTGAAGTTTGTTCCTTGTTGGAACATGGAGATGTTGTTCCTTGTTGGAACATGTTTACTTGTTGGGATATCACAATATATCTTATTTAATTAATGCATCTATATACTTGGTAAAGGGTGGAAGGCTCGGCCTCTCGCCTAGTGTTTTGTTCCACTCTTGCCGCCCTAGTTTCCGTCATATCGGTGTTATGTTCCTGGATTTTGTGTTCCTTATGCGGTTGGGTAATAATGGGAACCCCTTGACAGTTCGCCTTGAGTAAAACTCCTCCAGCAATGCCCAACATTGGTTTTACCATTTGCCACCTACCCTTTTCTTTCCCTTGGGTTCTCAGACTCAAGGGTCATCATCATTTTAACCCCCCCGGGCCAGTGCTCCTCTAAGTGTTGGTCCACCTGTCAGCTGCCAGTGGCCACCAGGGGCAACTCTGGGCTGGCCTACCCGTACCTAGGACAATCTGAGTGTGCCCTGAGAAAGAGATATGTGCAGCTCCTATCGGGATTTGTCGGCACATTCGGGCAGTGTTGCTGGATTTGTTTTAACTTGTCGAAGTGTCTTGAAGAACCGGGATGCCGAGTCTGATCGGAATGTCTCGGGAGGAGGTCTATTCCTTCGTTGACCGTGAGAGCTTGTCATGGGCTAAGTTGGGACACCCCTATAGGGATTTGAACTTTCGAAAGCCGTGCCCGCGGTTATGGGCAGATGGGAATTTGTTAATGTCCGGTTGTAGATAACTTGAACCTTAACTTAATTAAAATGAATCAACAGTGTGAGTTACCGTGATGGTCTCTTCTCAGCGGAGTCCGGGAAGTGAACACGGTATTGGAGTAATGCTTGCGCAGCTTGTTCTCTAGATTCTCGTTTGCACTTTGCCCTCTCTTCTCGCTCTCTTTTGCGAACAGGATAGCCACCATATATGCTAGTCGCTTGCCGCAGCTCCACATATTTGCCTTGCCTTACCTATTAAGCTTGAATAGTCTTGATCGCGAGGGTGCGAGATTGCTGAGTCCCCGTGGCTCACAGATACTTCCAAAATCAGTTTGCAGGTGCCGACATTACTGAGCAGGTGACGCAACCAAGCTCAAGGAGGAGCTCGATGAAGATCTTGTCCTTTGTGTTGTTTCGTTCTAGTTGATCACTAGTGGAGCCCAGTTGGGGTCGATCGGGGACCTTGTCGCATTGATGAGGACATCAATACCATTGTTACACCCACAGCCCCTACTGTTACATATACTGGACCAATTACTAGAGCTCGCGCACGCCAATTAAATTACCAGGTACTTTCGTTTCTTGGTAATGATTCTAATGTTCATGAGATTATGATGCTGCCTAAATTGGATACATTTGTTTTGCTTACAAATGAAGGGCCTAGCTTGGAGAAGGATGAACATTGGAGCTAGAACACACATGGAGTTGATGGCATGCACAAGGGGATCAAGAACGGAGTTACAAGTGATGATTTCAGGACTTTGAAGGCGCCATAAGGAGTGCATGAAGCCTTGGACGAAATATACAAGATGCCACTTCATAATATTCGTCCATAGGTTATTCTAGGTGCTGCGTCACCTTATTAATGGGCCAGGCCCATGTAATTTCGAAATACTTAAGTATAGGCTATTTTTAGAGTCCGTATGTGTGGGGAAACAAGAGTTAGGGTTGGTTTCGGACCCCACCCTCAAGGGCCACGAAATTCCCCCCTCTTCCTCCATATATACAGCCCTTAGGGCGTCGTTTAGACTTTGGGTTTTGTTTAGATTAAAAGTTCGCCATAGCTGCAACTTCGCGTACTTCGTTTGTGTCCAACGACCAGACCAAGACGTCACAGAACCCCACCTTGATCAATAAAGCTTTCATCTTATATTCGCAATATCCCGATTGCAATCTCAGTTTCTTGCTTGTTCTTCGTTTGCTCGCAGGAAACAGACCCTCGTGGTCAGGTTGATCGTGCTCCGGCGTGGTCAATAACCCTCGGAAGTTGGTTTAGCGATTGCTAAGGCGCGACGTCTCGCACGTTCGTAGTCGGATCGTCAAGGTCGACTCCCACAGAAAACGATAGCCACCATCTCATCGAAACATCGGGACACCTTAGCCTCTATCAAGTGGTATCAGATTTCCAGGTTGCTCGGTGAGATTTTACAGTTTTTCGTAGATTAGATCGAGTCTGTTCTTCATACCTACAGTCCACGAAAAAGCCAGAAAAAAAATTAGGGTTAGTTCATCATATCCGAACCAATCTGAGCCTTTGCATAATCTTTTTAGGGTTTTTGCTTTGTTGAATTTGCGGTTGCATCGTCGTGTCAAGTTGCTGGTCTTAGAGTCTAGTCTTTTAGAGTTTCGAGTTCTGGTCATAAGTTGTCACGCCGCCGCCGCACCATCATCATCGCCCATCTACCACTTTTGCTTATCCGCCACCGCTCTGAATCCATATCCATATACCACCACCAATCCGTATCCATATACCACCACCAATCTGTATCCATATACCACCACCGCTACCATATACCACCACCGCTGCCGTATACCACAACCATATATCCACCACCAATCCGAGTTCTTCTCATATTAGGTTTGCTCTTGAGATCAATCTACATTCTGATTCGTGTTTCCTTGCCTGCGTAGGTCTCGGAAAAAAAAGAGTCTGGAGAACCCCGGGCAGTTTTTAGGCCAAAATTTTCACGGGCAAATTTTTTTCCCTATCCTATTTTTAGGCTTTTCTGAGTCTTTTGAGCCACGTGCCATCATAGTGATTTTTTGTCGCACTTTTTCATCGTCGCTGCCCTGATTTCCGAAAAAAAAGTGAAAAAATTTTCCGTGCCCATCCTATCAGTTTGACGAGGGAAGAGTTTTGAGACACTCGCCATTATAGTGATTTTTCGCAAAAAAAGAGCGCAAAAAAAGGAGCGCAAAAAAAAGAGCGAAAAAAAAGAGTTCCAGAGTGTGCTTCTCCCTTATTTACGTGCAGCGCCGTGATTTTGTTAGTGTTCTAGGCTCGCGTCTCTAGCACGGTCTAGCCTAGGACCAGCACAGTACCGTCGTTGAGCGTTTATTCAACTTTGCATCTCTGAATTGATTAGTGCTGACCCTTTTTGCTACCATACTATAAGCCTTCCCAGCTCCACCTACATCTACGTCGTGCATTTGACTCTCCCTGGCAATCGCTCTATCCAAGCTTTTGAGAGTTTTGACTACAACGGTTGCCGATCACCGCCTGCTGCTGGGTAAGAACTGGTAAGAATTTGAGATTTGCTTGACGGATTTGTGACACCCGCCACCACCACCACTTGTTAGTAGTCTGTAGGATCATATTCTTGTGTGTTTCTATTGCTGCTAACCATGCCAGGATCACAAGCCGACGAGACTGACTGGGAGAACTTGACGAACAAGGAGCTTCATGATACGTTTCAGCAAATGATGAGTGGACAGGTGCAAGATGTGATAAACAGATTTGAAGAGGCCATGGAGAAGATAGATGGCATGGAGAAGACGTTTGAAACAAAGCTCGATAACAAGTTTGCTGAATTGCTTTCGCGTTTTCCACCACCACCACCGGCTGCTCCTGCCGCACCTCTGCAACAACAGCAACAACATCGACTACCTCCACGTCGGGAAACAGCCCTCCGCCGAGCGAGCCGTGTCCCTCTTCAGTCGGGCCAAACTGCTGGTGCTGCTGTTGATACTTCTGTGGCTCCTACTGCTGATGTGGAGGAGGATGATTATGTGGGAGATTATGAGGATGAGGTTGATCAAAATCAGAACTACGTGCCACCACCAGCACAGCAACCACCAGGTCGTCCACATGCAAATAATGGCAATGGTAGGGCTCACCCTCAGGTACGAGATCATGACCATCTCCCTAAACTAAAATTGAATATTCCACCATTTGAGGGTAGATATGTTCCTGATATATATCTTACTTGGGAGTTAGAAACTGAACAACGATTTACATGTTTACAATATCCCGAGGAGAGACGTGTTCCTGCTGCTGTTTGTGCATTCACTAGTTTTGCATGTGTTTGGTGGTCTGAGCATTGTAGATTATATCCTATTCCGGCTACTTGGGCTGCTTTGAAAACTGCTATGCGTACTCGTTGGGTTCCACCATATTATCAACGTGAATTACTTCAAAAATTGCAGCGCTTAAGACAGGGAAAAAATTCTGTAGAAGAATATTATCAGGAATTACAAACTGGCATGATTAGATGTGGTATTGTTGAGGAGAATGAAGCTATGCTTGCACGTTTTATGGGTGGATTAAATAGAGAGATTCAGACGATTCTAGAGTATAAGGAGTATACTAATATCACTCGTTTATTCCATCTTGCTTGTAAAGCTGAACGTGAAGTGCAGGATCGACAGGCATTGGCGCGGACTAACTTTTCTGCAGGTCGACCTTCATCATGGACACCACGTGCATCATCTACTTCCACACGTTCTGCTACACCGGCGCCTCCGTCGGCTGCCACCTCCAACCGTGATACAATAAAGCAGGCACAATCACCACTATCTGCCAAGAGCACACCTTCTGGGCCTGCAAAGAGCTCTTCTTCATCCATGGCATCAACAGGGCAAACACATGATATTATTTGTCGACGTTGCAAGGGTGGAGGTCATTATGCGAGAGAATGCCCATCTAAGCGTGTGATGATTGTTACTGAGGATGGTGGGTATGAGTCCGCTAGTGACTATGATGAGGAGACTTTGGCTCTTATTACACGTGAAGAACACGGTGGAGACGATTCTGATCATGAGACGCAATACATGGCTCCTGAAGATGCTGACAGGTATGAATGTTTAGTTGCTCAACGTGTTTTGAGTGTGCAGGTTACACAAGCTGAGCAAAATCAGAGGCATAATTTGTTCCATACAAAGGGAGTTGTGAAGGAACGTTCTGTTCGCGTGATCATAGATGGAGGGAGCTGCAATAACTTGGCTAGCATGGAGATGGTGGAGAAGCTATCTCTCACCACAAGACCACATCCACATCCTTACTACATCCAATGGTTCAACAACAGCGGCAAGGTTAAGGTAACACGTACTGTTCGTGTGCATTTTAGTATCTCTACATATGCTGATTATGTTGATTGTGATGTGGTACCTATGCAAGCATGTTCCTTATTACTTGGTAGACCATGGCAATTTGATAAAAATTCTGTACACCATGGTAGAAACAATCAGTATACTCTTGTTCATAACGATAAAAATATTACTTTGCTTCCTATGACTCCTGATTCCATTTTGAAAGATGATATTAATAGAGCTAATAAAGCAAAACAGGAGACAAATAAGAGTGAAAATCAGATTGTGGCAAAAGAATTTGAGCACCAAATGAAGCCTAATAATAAACCATCTACTGTTGTTTCTGAAATTAAATTGAAAAGTGCATGTTTACTTGCCACCAAATCTGATATTGATGAGCTAGATTTTAGCAAATCTGTTTGCTATGCTTTTGTGTGCAAAGAGGCATTATTTTCATTCGAGGACGTGCCTTCCTCTTTGCCCCCTGCTGTCACTAACATTTTGCAGGAGTTCGCTGACGTCTTTCCACAAGACGTGCCACCGGGATTACCACCTATTCGAGGGATTGAGCATCAAATTGACTTAATTCCCGGTGCTTCGCTACCCAACCGTGCACCATACCGTACCAATCCAGAGGAGACGAAGGAGATTATGCGTCAAGTACAAGAACTGCTCGACAAAGGTTATATACGCGAATCCCTTAGTCCTTGTGCTGTTCCTATCATTTTAGTGCCGAAAAAGGATGGTACGTCGCGTATGTGCGTTGATTGTAGAGGCATTAATAATATTACTATTCGTTATCGTCATCCTATTCCTAGGCTAGATGATATGCTTGATGAATTGAGTGGCTCTACAATATTCTCCAAAGTTGATTTGCGTAGTGGATACCATCAAATTCGTATGAAATTGGGTGATGAATGGAAAACAGCATTTAAAACTAAGTTTGGATTATATGAGTGGTTAGTCATGCCTTTTGGGTTAACTAATGCACCTAGTACTTTCATGAGGTTAATGAACGAAGTTTTACGTGCTTTCATTGGACGATTTGTGGTAGTTTACTTTGATGACATATTGATTTATAGCAAATCTTTGGAGGAACATTTGGAACATTTACGTGCTGTTTTTATTGCTCTACGTGATGCACGTTTGTTTGGAAACCTTGGAAAGTGCACCTTTTGCACCGACCGAGTATCTTTTCTTGGCTATGTTGTTACTCCACAGGGAATTGAAGTTGATAAAGCCAAGATTGAAGCTATTGAGAGTTGGCCGCAGCCCAAAACGGTCACACAAGTGAGGAGTTTCCTTGGCCTCGCTGGTTTCTATAGGCGTTTTGTGAGAGATTTCAGCACCATTGCTGCACCTCTCAACGAGCTTACAAAGAAGGATGTGCCTTTTGTTTGGGGTACCGCACAGGAAGAAGCCTTCACGGTATTGAAAGATAAGTTGACACATGCTCCTTTACTCCAACTTCCTAATTTCAATAAGACTTTTGAGCTTGAATGTGATGCTAGTGGAATTGGATTAGGAGGTGTGTTATTACAAGATGGAAAACCTGTTGCATACTTTTCTGAAAAATTGAGTGGGCCTAGTCTGAACTATTCTACTTATGATAAAGAATTATATGCTCTTGTTCGGACCTTAGAAACATGGCAACATTATTTATGGCCCAAGGAATTTGTTATACATTCTGATCATGAATCTTTGAAACACATTAAAAGTCAAGCAAAACTGAACCGTAGACATGCTAAATGGGTTGAATTCATTGAGACTTTCCCTTATGTCATTAAACACAAGAAGGGTAAAGAAAATGTTATTGCTGATGCCTTGTCTCGTCGTTATACTATGCTTTCACAACTTGACTTTAAAATATTTGGTTTGGAGACCATCAAAGATCAATATGTTCATGATGCTGAATTTAAAGATGTATTGCAGAATTGTAAGGAAGGGAGAACTTGGAACAAGTTCGTTCTTAACGATGGATTTGTGTTTCGTGCTAACAAGCTATGCATTCCAGCTAGCTCCGTTCGTCTTTTGTTGTTGCAGGAGGCGCATGGAGGAGGATTAATGGGACACTTTGGCGTCAAGAAGACGGAGGATATACTTGCTACACATTTCTTTTGGCCAAAGATGAGACGGGATGTTGAGCGTTTTGTTGCTCGCTGCACTACATGTCAAAGAGCTAAGTCACGACTCAATCCTCATGGTTTATATATGCCTTTGCCTGTACCTAGTGTTCCTTGGGAGGATATATCTATGGACTTTGTTTTAGGTTTACCTCGAACAAAGAAGGGGAGGGATAGCATATTTGTTGTCGTGGATAGGTTCTCGAAAATGGCACACTTTATACCATGTCATAAAAGCGATGATGCTGTTAATGTTGCTGATTTGTTCTTTCGTGAAATTATTCGCTTACATGGTGTGCCAAATACTATTGTTTCAGATCGTGATACTAAATTTCTTAGCCACTTTTGGAGATGTTTATGGGCTAAGTTGGGGACTAAGCTGCTTTTTAGTACTACTTGTCACCCCCAAACTGATGGACAAACTGAAGTAGTCAATAGAACATTGTCTACTATGCTTAGGGCTGTTTTGAAGAATAACAAGAAAATGTGGGAAGAATGCTTGCCTCATATTGAATTTGCTTATAATCGTTCATTGCATTCTACTACTAAGATGTGCCCTTTTGAAATTGTGTATGGTTTCCTACCTCGTGCACCTATTGATTTGTTGCCTCTTCCATCTTCAGAGAAGGTTAATTTTGATGCTAAAGAACGTTCTGAATTGATTTTAAAAATGCATGAGTTAACTAAGGAAAACATTGAGCGTATGAATGCTAAATATAAACTTGCTGGAGATAAGGGTAGAAAACATGTTGTGTTTGCGCCTGGAGATCTTGTTTGGTTACATTTGCGTAAAGATAGATTTCCTAATCTGCGCAAATCAAAGCTAATGCCACGTGCTGATGGTCCTTTTAAGGTGTTAGAGAAAATAAATGATAATGCATATAAACTTGAGCTACCTGTAGATTTTGGGGTTAGTCCCACTTTTAACATTGCAGATTTGAAGCCTTATTTGGGTGAGGAAGATGCGCTTCCGTCGAGGACGACTTCATTTCAAGAAGGGGAGGATGATGAGGACATCAATACCATTGTTACACCCACAGCCCCTACTGTTACATATACTGGACCAATTACTAGAGCTCGCGCACGCCAATTAAATTACCAGGTACTTTCGTTTCTTGGTAATGATTCTAATGTTCATGAGATTATGATGCTGCCTAAATTGGATACATTTGTTTTGCTCACAAATGAAGGGCCTAGCTTGGAGAAGGATGAACATTGGAGCAAGAACACGCATGGAGTTGATGGCATGCGCAAGGGGATCAAGAACGGAGTTACAAGTGATGATTTCAGGACTTTGAAGCCGCCATAAGGAGTGCATGAAGCCTTGGACGAAATATACAAGATGCCACTTCATAATATTCGTCCATAGGCTATTCTAGGTGCTGCGTCACCTTATTAATGTGCCAGGCCCATGTAATTTCGAAATACTTAAGTATAGGCTATTTTTAGAGTCCGTATGTGTGGGGAAACAAGAGTTAGGGTTGGTTTCGGACCCCACCCTCAAGGGCCACGAAATTCCCCCCTCTTCCTCCATATATACAGCCCGTAGGGTGTCGTTTAGACTTTGGGGTTTTGTTTAGATTAAAAGTTCGCCATAGCTGCAACTTCGCGTACTTCGTTTGTGTCCAACGACCAGACCAAGACGTCACAGAACCCCACCTTGATCAATAAAGCTTTCATCTTATATTCACAATATCCCGATTGCAATCTCAGTTTCTTGCTTGTTCTTTGTTTGCTCGCAGGAAACAGACCCTCGTGGTCAGGTTGATCGTGCTCCGGCATGGTCAATAACCCTCGGAAGTTGGTTTAGCGATTGCTAAGGCGCGACGTCTCGCACGTTCGTAGTCGGATCGTCAAGGTCGACTCCCACAGAAAATGATAGCCACCATCTCATCGAAACATCGGGACACCTTAGCCTCTATCACGCATTTGGGGTTCTTCTTTTATTTTGGTTCCGTAGTCGGACTTTGATTGTATTTGGATGATGTAATGCTTTATTCATGTATTGTGTGAAGTGGCAATTGTAAGCCAACTATGTATCTCTTTCCCTTATGTATTACAGGGTTGTGTGAAGATTACCTCACTTGCGACATTGCTTTCAATGCAGTTATGCCTCTAAGTCGTGCTTCGACATGTGGGAGATATAGCCGCATCAAGGGCGTTACACTTGTCAACCTTCAATGCCCATGAAAGGTACTCTTCGGGACCGTTGCTTCCGTTGAACTTGGGCATGGTGAACTTGAGTTTGCCATAACGTTGGTCTTTATTGTGTTGGGGTCGGGGATGATGACACCCATGTTGTTGATGATTGTGCAACTCGTGGTGCTCTTGGCGCGGAGGGTTGTTATCGTCATGTTGTTCTTGTCGTGGAGGATCTCCAATGTCTTCATGCTCTTGATTGACTTGTTGTTCTTGGCGAGCTTGTGGAGGAGCTTGTCGAGCTCGAGGAGGAACTTGTCGATGCACGCGAGCTTGAAATCTTCGTTCTTGAATTTCTTCGCGAAATGCTTCCTCTTGTTCACGGGCTTGTCGGCTTCGGTCGGCAACGGCTCGACTCGAATCGCGTAGAGCTTGTTGCACCGCAAGTGCTTGAGCGTCACGGAGTTGTTGTTCTTGATGTTGTGCCTCGGCATCTTGAGCATTTTGGTGTAGACGCGCTCGCTCCTCCTCTTCATGTTGGTGTTGTCGTTGCCGTTCTCGTGCTAGCGCAAAGGCCTCTTGAGTTTGACATAGTCGGCGCTCTTGAGAGTCGGTTTCTCGTAGGGGATTGAGGCTTGCTTGACGGTCGGTGCGCGCAGCTCGACAAAGAGTGTTCGATGTCGGTGTACTTGAGCTGGAGAGGGTGAAGTCGGAGTGGCGGCTTGAACGGCTCCTTCTTGAAGTGGAAGACGAGCGGTTCAGCAACAAAGCACGAATTTCTTCCATCCTTGCATCATTCTCCTGCTTGTGATCGTCGAGCTCGTGGTCGAAGTAGTCCCCTGTATGTTGCTCGGAAAGTCGCAAGTCGGCGGCAAGGATGTCGATGCGTTCACTCATAGCTTGTTGCTCTTGATGCAAAGCACGTTGTGCACCAAATAGGTGACTCTTGGTGACGAAGGAGTTCATGTCGTCGTCTTGCTCCATGAAGAGTGGATTGGTAGAAGTACTTGGCCTATCCATCATTCCAAGACAAATGTGAGTGGTAGAAAGAGAAGAACGAGTACCAAATGTACCTTGACCGAAGTTGAAAGTGGGTCGAGGATCACTCCAAAGTAGGACAAGGAAATAGCACAATTGGTATGAGTTCTTGTCGGTTTGTCATACCTACACAAGTAAAAGCTTTTGGTGGAGCTTGGTTAGGATGGTGGCACAAAATTTGATGCAATTTTAAGTGAGCTTCAATAATGTTGGAAAAGATTCGCAAGATGCAATGTAACAAGTAGACCAAGCATATAAGGTACACGGAAACACATACGCAAAAAGATAAGTGGGGTTGTGCAACCAAGGGTGAGCCAAAATGTGGAATCCACAAAAATGCTCTTGTTGCACAACACTAGAGAGACGCTAGCACAATTGCACAATAGGCGGATACAAGAACTTGTGCACAACCTACTTAGCAAAAATGCAACGACTTCTATCCCAAATATGTTCTATGCAAGGTGTTGCTATGATATGATCCAAGATGATCGAGTATGACAATATTAATGTTGAAAGATGCTATGGTTCTTGCTTAAAAGCTCTTTGCTTATCTTTTCTCTTTGCTTAAAAGCTTGTTTGGCTCTTTGATGTTTGAGCTCTTTTCTCATGCAATGCTTGACGAACCAAGATAGCAAATGAGTATGCGATGACAACTTTGTGACATAAGAGATGATACCAAGATATGCAACAATGATGTATGTATGCTATGGGAAGTATGATCACTAATCTGCACAAGTCTCGTTGCCGGCAATACTCAATGGCTAGTCTCGATGGGTAAGCAATGCAAAGGAGTAAGGCTATGATGGCTATCAATGTAATGGCAAGAATGATATGTCCAATACCAATATGAGGTTACCGGTCTTGCTTCCGGTATGGTGTAAAAATGGTGGCACGAATACCAAGTCGTAGTCGAGGTGGTCGTTGTTGATGACGCGTTCGTGGCGAAGATGAGCGGCGGTGATGTCGATGTCGAACCGTACCTAGATAGCCGAAACACAAAAGGATACGGTACCGCAACTCAAATTCTCAAACCTCGAAGTAGAAATTGTGTCGGAGAGCGAAACGGTCCAAAAATGGTTGAGTTATGCGGAAGTATATATGGTATATGGTGAGCACCGGAACAAAATTTGGTGGAAATTGGGGCGGTGGATGGGTATGTGGCTGCCAGGGGCCGGATGTCCGGGCGGGGCCGGATGTCCGGGCTCTACGGGCCGGATGTCCGGGCTCTAGATCCGGGGATGAACGGGATGAACACCGCGTGGGGAGGTTAAATCCGGGCGAAAATTCGGAGGAATTTGTGGAAGGAAATTGGGGGAAAAAGGATGGTAAGCTAGATCAACTCAAAACAAAACAAATCCACGGATCCAAACCAACAAAATCTCAACACACCAACAAATCACAAAAAAAATTTGGGGCTATTTTTGGTGGGGAATTTTCGAATTAGGATGAAAAACAACAAAACAAGGCTAGAAACACAACGGGGAGGCTCCGAAATCGTGATCAACGTGGCTCTAGATACCAAGATGATGTAGGGTAGAACCCTAATCACCCGATCTTTCATGAAACGAGCGGATCCTGCGAAGAACACGAGGAACACAAGGAGGGAAACGGGGGAAATCACAAGGGGAAACACAAGAGGAACACTCAAACTAACAAGAACAAGTCACACATGTGCTAGATCCTCGGATACATAGAACAATACACGGTCCACGGACAACTAGGGACGATACAAAGGGTAACCGGTTCTTCTCCGTGAGGAGGTCTTGATGTTCTCCCCTAAAGAGGGGTCTTGAATCCGCTTGGGGGATCTTCTCCGGTGGAGGCTCGAATCTCCGAGGAGAAGGTAACCAAGTGGATGAGAAAAGCTCTCTCACAAATATTAGCTAAACATTTGCTAACCCTAGATAGTTGTACGGGATAGAGTATATATAGTCTAGGGGGAGAAGGGGATACACGGGCCTCAGCCCTTTACTGTGCGTAGACAGGGAGGCCGGACGTCCGAGCGTTGGGCCGGATGTCCAGGCGATGCCGGATGTCCGGGCTGGGGGGCCGGATGTCCGGGCTAGAGCGGTGACATTTGTTGCTCTCGAGTTCGGAGCGGCCGGATTTCCGGGCCGGTGGCCGGATGTCCGGGAGCTCGGGAGGGGCCGGATGTTCGGGCTGCCGGGGCCGGATGTCCGGGGCCTGTAGCCTTCTGCGGCTGGGTTGCTGTAGAGGAAGGCGCTCCAGGGGCCGGATGTCCGGGGCCTTGGCCGGATGTCAGGGACTGGGAGATGCTCTTGGCTCCTTCCGTTGGTTCTCCTCATCCGTGGACTTCGGGATTTGTACATCTTCATGCGCATCTTCGGGAGGACCTTCTTGGTACCTAATCATGCACAACACCTCGGACTTTGGTAGTAGCCATGTCTCATGCATATAAAGTGGAAGTTCGGAGAGGAGTGGGTTCACCTTATCTTCGATAGCTTTGGCTCGGGCTCGTGTCATTGGTCCAAGTGGTGCCGTTGGAGGTATGGGTGCGTCCATGGGGATGATCTTGGGATGCTCCGCATCACCAGTTGCATTCCTGATGTTGAAAAAAGGCCTGTGTAGTACAATACAACCTAACATGGTGTGACAACCTGTTTTTTTGCCCTCCTTTATTGGCCCCATTTTCATTTGGTTTGATTTTGAAATTTGGAGATTTTGAATCTTTTCATATGGACTTAAACACTCGGCTACCTTTGGCTTTCACCCAAGTGCCTCATTTCCCCCTCTAATCATCATTCACTCTCTTGTTCTACCCAAAATAATATTTGGAATATTTTTCTTTAATGAAAAATATTCATTTTCCCCTCCAAAACCCTAGCTAGTTAAATGAGCTCCAAAGCAACCCAATTTTTCTTGCCCACAAAAATCTGAGAAAATTCACAAATATTCTTTGAACCCTAGGGCACCTTCCCGAGCAAAAATATTGTGCCACTTTTTGGAATATTTTTGCTACAGAAAATATTTTCTGTTCTGGACAGAAATGGTGGTTTCTACAGCAACTACCATTTTACTTGCTCCATTGTGCCTGATTTTTCTTGTGCATCATCACCTTAGTAGATGATTGCTAGCCTCCAAAGCACAGCCTCCAACTCCTAGCCATTCAACCTCTGTAACCTCTCAAAGTTACTGATCAGAAACTTACCTAATGTGTGAAATCTTTTCTACTGCACTTGGAGTCAAACCAAAGCATGGTAATCTTCAAAACTACCACGAACAACAAGCCAGACATGATCTTTGGACGTTGCTCAGCCTGAGGGCAGAGTTCATCCAGTGACCACGCGTGTCCATGATGCCAGCCTGCGTGTCGACGCGCTCTGAGTGCCGCCGAGCACTCTGTTTCGCGTGTGCTCGCTTCCCCGACTGCCGTGGCGTGCCAAACCGCGCCACCATCCTCGTCTCAACTCTCTTAACTCCCCCTGGCACTCGCCGCCGCCGGTGCTTGCCGCAGCGAGCACGGGCGCGGTCCGGCCAACATAACAGTGCGGTGCGCAATGTGCTCGTCGCCGTCTCCTCGATCTTGTGCTCATCTCCATTTGCCCACATTCCCCGCGTGAGCTGCGTCGCCTTCTCCTTCTCTCACTGACGCCGCTCGTCGTCGGGCGTAGTGTCCTGGTGTCATCGGCAGAGCCCGATCCACTCCTCGCCGCTCGCCTATAAATGGAGCCACCCCCAGCCTCATCGATCACCATCCTCCACTCCCACACACTCCACAAACGTGTAGATAGCCGTAGCCTGGCCGGGCAGGCCGCGGGCCGCCGTCCCCGAGCTCAAGCTCACCGGCGATCCTCTCAGGTCGCCATGGTAGCTCCAGCCTCTCCCAGGCCTGGGCGACCCTTCCAGAGCCTCCGCCGCTCTTCGGTGAACCCGTTCCGACCACTTAGAGCCCCTAGAGTAGCCGTAGTTCATCGTCGTCTTCGTCTCTGACGACCTCCGCTCCCTGCCTCCGCTTGCGAGGTCGAATCCGATGCCGTCCGGCAACCCCTAGCTATGCTACGTGTACGGGTAGGTGCACCTCGATCCCCTCTCTCGATCTCGCCCTCTTGTTTTGGCCAAGGAGCCCTCGTCGCCGGCGTGAGCTCTGGCGAAGCTGCAACCCCCTCTGTTTCCTTCTCCCCCTCCACCTCACCTGACTAGCGGGGCCTGCTAGTTAGCCACTCAGTATGCGCGCGAAGCGGTACGAGTGGTGGCGCCCTGAGGCTTTACGCCTTCGACGTCACCCCCTAGTTTGATTTATCTAAATTCAAATTCAATTAATTTCCAGAGAGCTTCAAACAACTATAACTCTTCAACCATAAGTCCAAATGAATTGATTCTTTTTTGCATTGTGTTCTTTGCAAAGAAATCTAACAACTCATCAAAAATGAGATTTTTCTGACCTGTCTAGAATTTCTGGTGATTTTCAGAAGGGTTGTTGATTTTTTCTTCTTGTGTTTAAAATTATTTTCAAAGGGTGAGGCTTGTCTTGAGGATCACCAGAGGGCTTGTGAACCTCATCTGCACTAAGGCAAGCCACAACAACATTTTCATGGTGCCATTTCAATATTTATGATTTTCTTACTTGAATGAAAGAGTTAAACTATGCATTTAAATAACTATTATGTTATTGATATTCTGTTAAGTACTTGTTTTAGTTAATATGCTTGATTTACAGAATGTTTGAAACTAAATTAGTTGGTAAAGAAAATAGGATTCATTTGTGATGACAAAAGAATAATTTTGTTATGCATTGGAGTAATTACTTGAAGTTATTTTCTTGCATGAGTAAAATAATAAAAATTTGCTAGAAAATATTCTGTTTAAAGTGAGGATTATTTTAACCAGAAAAGTGGCATGAGTTGTTGATGTTTATGCTTAGTGTGAATAAAGTGGACTCAGTCATTTCCGTTAATATGTGATGCACATGTTAGTGTTGCATTTCATGGCATACTATGACACCGGTTATTTTTTGTCGGAGTAATGGGCCACGGTTAGGCTAACCCAAGCCCCAGAACCTTTTGAGACATCGGGGCAAGCTGCGCCCCTCAAGACCCCAGGACGAGGAGCCGCCTTCTGAGAAGTCGGCGGCAAGGCGACCGACTGCCCACTCGCGGCCGAGTCCCGGGGACGACTTCAGAATAAGCCGACTCCTGACTAGCGACTTCCAGAAAAGCCGGCTTTGGGAAGTCGGCCCGCGACTCCAACAAACCCCCTGTCCTCATCAAGAGGGACGGGACAGGGGAGTGGCTACAGTGAAGACTGCTCACACCCCTTTCCAGAGGCAGGCATGGCTACAGTACGTCGTACTCGCGGAGATCTCCGTGCGGCGTGGCACTGTTGGCATGCCAGCCCTGCCATCAGCACCGGTGGACCAAATCCTGCGCCCACGACGGCTTGTCCGTACGACCTTGGGGCAACGGATCCCACCAGCCAGCGGGACCCCAGAAGACGGCAAGTGCGCCACCAGTCGGACTCGTTGGGAGTCGCCCCCCGGGAGTCGGCCAGCTCCTCCCCCGGGGCCCACGCGCCATTAACCAGATGTGATGGAGAGTGGCAATAGTGATCGCCCACCAGGCGGCAGGGCTGTTGCCACGACTCCATGACGAAGCCCGCGTCATTAGAAGCACGACTACAGTAATCAGCAGCCGGCAAGACCCGCCCGCGGCGGACGCGGCCTGTTGGCTCCGTACTTAGCCAGTCGGCAGGGCCCACCAGTCGGCGGGCCCCACCAGTCGGCAGAGAAGACGGAGGCCGAAGGCACTGACGGCTGGGCCCGCGCCCAGCCGGATTACCATTGTACCCCTAGGGGGTAGGCCTATATAAACCCCCCAGGGCACCCATGCAAAGGGTTGGAATCCATTAGCTCTGGACCAGATCATATAGGAGGGAGAGAGCTAGCCTTGCCCTCTCCTGCCTCCAGGAAACACCTCAAGGAGCAATCGTGTAAACACTTTGCCATAGTGATCATGCGGAGACCCCGTAGAGTAGCAGTAGGGGTATTATCTCCCCGGAGAGCCCTGAAGCTGGGTAAGATTTGCCGGCGTGCATGTCTACGCCTCATACCGTTTCCAGGCACCGGCGACGTTCTACTCGCCCCCACCATGATAAGCCATCCTTTGGCATATGTCGCACCCAACCCCCGACATTTGGCGCCCACCGTGGGGCCTGGTGCACCATCGTCCGGAGACCTGTTCTGGACGGGAACCCTTTTCCTCCCTGGCGAGCACAGCCAGCCAGGCACGCCAGACGGAGTTTGCGCCGACGCGCTGCACGGCGTTGAGATCGCCTGCGCCGCTAGCCGCCTCGCCGAACTTGTCGGCGAGGTTCGCATCTCCGACGAACCTGCATCCGACGCAGGCACCGGCGGCTCCGAGAACCTCCTCGCAGGCCTCCTCGATCAACTCCACGTCACCGGCGAGCCTGCCGTAGACTTGGAGTCTGTAGGTTCCACCGACCCGATGCTGGTCGACTTCGACACTGCGTCGCTCGACGCGTTCCCCACTAATGTGGTGGTCTATGACGAACCTCTCCCTCGTGCGGAGAGCGACATAAGCACCGTCACCGAGGTGCTCGTCATCAATCATGACGAGCTTCCCGGCGGAGGAGTGCATGATCCTCTTGGCGTGGCACTACAAGACCTGACTGCGCCCATTCCGGAAGACGCTGACGCGGAGACGTTGGAGGCGCGCCGCCTTCAGCTCGTCGAAGGTGCAAAGAAGCTGGCTAGCATGAGACGCTTGTCAAAAGCCTACCAGCGAGAGATGGATTGCGCTGTTGGTGGCTCGCCAGCCCCGGCTGGGTCCAGCCATCTTGGCACGGTCCAGCAGCGCGACGCAGCCATCGCCGACCTGTTCGGGGCAAGACGCCCTGTGTATGCTACACCTGTGGAGAACATTCGAGCCGCCCAGGCGGCGGCGGACGAGCTGGACAATTTCGAGGGCGAAGAGCGCCGCCTGATGATGGAGCGAGTCTAGCGGCTCCTCGACGCGGCTGCCACGTAGAACGAGGCCGGCTGCGGCACAGAGGCGCCGCAGCGGCAAAATGACGACCTTCGCCAAGACCAAGGCGCGACGTCTCGGACGCCGACTGGCGGTGCCCGAGGAAGAAAGGACAAGGATCCGACTATCAGCCACAGTCGGACTCACATTACCATAGAGCGCGACCGAGACGGCTGCCCGAGAGCAGTGGAACGACGGGACGACTGTCCGCCTCCTCCTCCTCGCAAGGAAAGGCGAGTCTCCCCGCCGCCTGTTGATCATCCGACTCTCGGCGACCGCCTTGGCCGCCGAGAGGGAGTTGGGGAAAACGACGCCCGCCACTGGATCGACCGGCTTCACCGATCCCTGGCGCTGGAAGAAGAAGACGAGTTGGGTCCACCTTGCTTCGGGCCCCGCATTTGAGACGAGCCCTTTCCCAAAGGGTTCACGCTCCCAAGAGACACGCCCAAGTACACCGGCTCCGTGAAGCCGGAAGACTGGCTAGTCGGCTACTCCATGGCTGTCAGTATAGCGAACGGCAACAAGCGTGTCGCCGTAAAATACGTTCCGCTCATGCTCCAGGGCACGGCCCGGACATGGCGGAACAGCCTGAAACCCCGCAACATCAACAGTTGGGTCGACTTCACCGAAGCATTCATCCGCAACTTCACCAGCACGTACAAGCGTCCTCCCAAGCCTCGTCAGCTCTCCTTGTGCATGCAAGGTCCCGACGAGTCGACTTGCGACTACCTCACGCATTGGGCCGAGCTTCGGAACTCCTGCGAGGGCGCGTACGAGGTGCAGGCTATCGAGTACTTCACCACCGGGTGCAGAGAAGGCACCCTCCTCAAGCACAAGCTCCTCTACGATGAGCCACAAACCCTCAACGAGCTGCTGATCATAGCAGACAAGTACGCCACGGCCGACTCCTCCATGAAGGCGGAAATTCAAGTCAGCGCAACTGGCAAAGTGGCCCCTCAAGCTCCAAGAACTCCGGTGGGAGATGCCAGTCGGCGACAACAGTAGAGCGACCACAAGCACAAGGCCCCGCAGCCGGCTTCCAGCAGCCGACAGGTCGCGACGGTTGAAGCCCAGCAGCCGGATGGGCAGCCTCCGCCCAAGCGACAGAAAGGTGGCAAGCCCAACTGGTTGCCAGCCTTCTCATACGAGCAGACTCTGGATGGACCTTGCAAGTTCCATAGCGGCGCAAAGCCGTTGAATCACTGATAGAGGCAAAGGTGTCCCGTCTTTCGATGAGATGATGGATATCGCTTTGGTGGCAGTCGACTTTGACGATCCGACTACGAACGTGCGAGGACGTCGCACCTTAGCAATCGCAAAACCAACTCCGAGAGGTTATTGACCACGCCGGAGCACGATCAACCTGACCACGAGGGTCTGTTTCCTGCGAGCAAACGAAGAACAAGCAAGAAACTGAGATTGCAATCTGGATATTGCGAATATAAGATGAAAGCTTTATTGATCAAGGTGGGGTTCTGTGACGCATTTGTCTGGTCGTTAAACACAAACGAAGTACGCGAAGTTGCAGCTATGGCGAACTTTTAATCTAAACAAAACCCGTCGTATAAACGATGCCATAAGGGCTGTATATATGGAGGAAGAGGCGGGGAATTTCGTGGCCCTTGGTGGAGGGGTCCGAAATCAACCCTATCTCTTGTTTCCCCACACATACGTACTCTGAAAATAGCCTATACTTATGTATTTCGAAATTACATGGGCCTGGCCCAATAAAAAGGTGACGCAGCACCTATAATAGCCTCGGGACAAAATTTATGAAGTGGCATCTTGTATATTTCGTCCAAGGCTTCATGCACCCATTATGGTGGCTTCAAAGTCCTGAAATCATCACCTGTAACTCCGTTCTTGTTCCCCTTGCGCATGGCATCATCTCCATGCTTGTTCTTGCTCCAATGTTCATCCTTCTCCAAGCTAGGCCCTTCATTTGTAAGCAAAACAAATGTATCCAATTTAGGCAGCATCATATTCTCATGAACATTAGAATCATTACCAAGAAACGAAAGTACCTGATAATTTAATTGGCGTGCGCGAGCTCTAGTAATTGGTCCCGTATATGTAGCGGTAGGGGCTGTGGGTGTAACAATGGTATTGATGTCCTCATCAGAAACCAGCGAGGCCAAGGAAACTCCTCACTTGTGTGACCGTTTTGGGCTGCGGCCAACTCTCAATAGCTTCAATCTTGGCTTTATCAACTTCAATTCCCTGTGGAGTAACAACATAGCCAAGAAAAGATACTCGGACGGTGCAAAAGGTGCACTTTCCAAGGTTTCCAAACAAACGTGCATCACGTAGAGCAATAAAAACAGCACGTAAATGTTCCAAATGTTCCTCCAAAGATTTGCTATAAATCAATATGTCATCAAAGTAAACTACCACAAATCGTCCAATGAAAGCACGTAAAACTTCGCTCATTAACCTCATGAAAGTACTAGGTGCATTAGTTAACCCAAAAGGCATGACTAACCACTCATATAATCCAAACTTAGTTTTAAATGCTGTTTTCCATTCATCACCCAATTTCATACGAATTTGATGGTATCCACTATGCAAATCAACTTTGGAGAATATTGTAGAGCCACTCAATTCATCAAGCATATCATCTAGCCTAGGAATAGGATGACGATAACGAATAGTAATATTATTAATGCCTCTACAATCAACGCACATACGCGACGTACCATCCTTTTTCGGCACTAAAATGATAGAAACAACACAAGGACTAAGGGATTCGCGTATATAACCTTTGTCGAGCAGTTCTTGTACGTGACGCATAATCTCCTTCGTCTCCTCTGGATTGGTACGGTATGGTGCACGGTTGGGTAGCGAAGCACCGGGAATTAAGTCAATTTGATGCTCAATCCCTCGAATAGGTGGTAATCCCGGTGGCACGTCTTGTGGAAAGACGTCAGTGAACTCCTGCAAAATGTTAGTGACAGCAGGGGGCAAAGAGGAAGGAACGTCCTCGAATGAAAATAATGCCTCTTTTTACACAAAAGCATAGCAAACAGATTTGCTAAAATCTAGCTCATCAATATCAGATTTGGTGGCAAGTAAACATGCACTTTTCAATTTAATTTCAGAAACAACAGTAGATGGTTTATTATTAGGCTTCATTTGGTGCTCAAATTCTTTTGCCACAATCTGATTTTCACTCTTATTTGTCTCCTATTTTGCTTTATTAGCTCTATTAATATCATCTTTCAAAATGGAATCAGGAGTCATAGGAAGCAAAGTAATATTTTTATCGTTATGAACAAGAGTATACTGATTGTTTCTACCATGGTGTACAGAATTTTTATCAAATTGCCATGGTCTACCAAGTAATAAGGAACATGCTTGCATAGGTACCACATCACAATCAACATAATCAGCATATGTAGAGATACTAAAATGCACACGAACAGTACGTGTTACCTTAACCTTGCCGCTGTTGTTGAACCATTGGATGTAGTAAGGATGTGGATGTGGTCTTGTGGTGAGAGATAGCTTCTCCACCATCTCCATGCTAGCCAAGTTATTGCAGCTCCCTCCATCTATGATCACGCGAACAGAACGTTCCTTCACAACTCCCTTTGTATGGAACAAATTATGCCTCTGATTTTGCTCAGCTTGTGTAACCTGCACACTCAAAACACGTTGAGCAACTAAACATTCATACCTGTCAGCATCTTCAGGAGCCATGTATTGCGTCTCATGATCAGAATCGTCTCCACCGTGTTCTTCAGGTGTAATAAGAGCCAAAGTCTCCTCATCATAGTCACTAGCGGACTCATACCCACCATCCTCAGTAACAATCATCACACGCTTAGATGGTCATTCTCTCGCATAATGACCTCCACCCTTGCAACGTCGACAAATAATATCATGTGTTTGCCCTGTTGATGCCATGGATGAAGAAGAGCTCTTTGCAGGCCCAGAAGGCGTGCTCTTGGCAGATAGTGGTGATTGTGCCTGCTTTATTGTATGACGGTTGGAGGTGGCAGCCGACGGAGGCGCTGTGTAGCAGAACGTGTGGAAGTAGATGATGCACGTGGTGTCCATGATGAAGGTCGACCTGCAGAAAAGTTAGTCCGCGCCAATGCCTGTCGATCCTGCACTTCACGTTCAGCTTTACAAGCAAGATGGAATAAACGAGTGATATTAGTATACTCCTTATACTCTAGAATCGTCTGAATCTCTCTATTTAATCCACCCATAAAACGTGCAAGCATAGCTTCATTCTCCTCAACAATACCACATCTAATCATGCCAGTTTGTAATTCCTGATAATATTCTTCTACAGAATTTTTTCCCTGTCTTAAGCGCTCAATTTTTGAAGTAATTCACATTGATAATATGGTGGAACCCAATGAGTATGCATAGCAGTTTTCAAAGCAGCCCAAGTAGCCGGAATAGGATATAATCTACAATGCTCAGACCACCAAACACATGCAAAACTAGTGAATGCACAAACAGCAGCAGGAACACGTCTCTCCTCGGGATATTGTAAACATGTAAATCGTTGTTCAGTTTCTAACTCCCAAGTAAGATATATATCAGGAACATATCTACCCTCAAATGGTGGAATATTCAATTTTAGTTTAGGGAGATGGTCATGATCTCGTACCTGAGGGTGAGCCCTACCATTGCCATTATTTGCATGTGGACGACCTGGTGGTTGCTGTGCTGGTGGTGGCACGTAGTTCTGATTTTGATCAACCTCATCCTCATAATCATCCTCCTCCACATCAGCAGTAGGAGCCACAGAAGTATCAACAGCAGCACCAGCAGTTTGGCTTGACTGAAGAGGGACATGGCTCGCTTGGCGGAGGGCTGTTTCCCGACGTGGAGGTAGTCGATGTTGTTGCTGTTGTTGCAGAGGTGCGGCAGGAGCAGCCGGTGGTGGTGGTGGAAAACGCGAAAGCAATTCAGCAAACTTGTTATCGAGCTTTGTTTCAAACGTCTTCTCCATGCCATCTATCTTCTCCATGGCCTCTTCAAATCTGTTTATCACATCTTGCACCTGTCCACTCATCATTTGCTGAAACGTATCATGAAGCTCCTTGTTCGTCAAGTTCTCCCAGTCAGTCTCGTCGGCTTGTGATCCTGGCATGGTTAGCAGCAATAGAAACACACAAGAATATGATCCTACAGACTACTAACAAGTGGTGGTGGTGGCGGGTGTCACAAATCCGTCAAGCAAATCTCAAATTCTTACCAGTTCTTACCCAGCAGCAGGCGGTGATCGGCAACCGTTGTAGTCAAAACTCTCAAAAGCTTGGATAGAGTGATTGCCAGGGAGAGTCAAACGCACGATGTAGATGTATGTTGAGCTGGGAAGGCTTATAGTATGGTAGCAAAAAGGGTCAGCAATAATCAATTCAGAGATGCAAAGTTGAATAAATGCTCAACGACGGTACTGTGCTGGTCCTAGGCTAGACCGTGCTAGAGACGCGAGCCTAGAACACTAACAAAATCACGGCGCTGCACGTAAATAAGGGAAAAGCACAGTCTGGAACTCTTTTTTTTCGCTCTTTTTTTGCGCTCCTTTTTTTTGCGCTCCTCTTTTTTTTTGCGAAAAATCACTATAATGGCGAGTGTCTCAAAACTCTTCCCTCGTCAAACTGATAGGATGGGCACGGAATTTTTTTTTCACTTTTTTTCGAAAATCAGGGCAGCGACGATGAAAAAGTGCGACAAAAAATCACTATGATGGCACGTGGCTCAAAAGACTCAGAAAAGCCTAAAAATAGGATAGGGAAAAAATTTGCCCGTGAAAATTTTGGCCTAAAAACTGCCCGGGGGTCTCCAGACTCTTTTTTTTTCCGAGACCTACGCAGGCAAGGAAACACGAATCAGAATTTAGATTGATCTCAAGAACAAACCTAATATGAGAAGAACTCGGATTGGTGGTGGATATATGGTTGTGGTATATGGCAGCGGTGGTGGTATATGGTAGCGGTGGTGGTATATGGATACAGATTGGTGGTGGTATATGGATACGGATTGGTGGTGGTATATGGATATGTATTTAGAGCGGTGGCTGATAAGCAAAAGTGGTAGATGGGCGATGATGATGGTGCGGCGGCGGCGTGACAACTTATGACCAGAACTCGAAACTCTAAAAGACTAGACTCTAAGACCAGCAACTTGACATGACGATGCAACCGCAAATTCAACAAAGCAAAAACCCTAAAAAGATTATGCAAAGGCTCAGATTGGTTCGGATATGATGAACTAACCCTAATTTTTTTTCTGGCTTTTTCGTGGACTGTAGGTATGAAGAATAGACTCGATCTAATCTACGAAAAACTGTAAAATCTCACCGAGCAACCTGGCTCTGATACCACTTGATAGAGGCTAAGGTGTCCCGATGTTTCGATGAGATGGTGTCTATCGTTTTCTGTGGGAGTCGACCTTCACGATCCGACTACGAACGTGCGAGACGTCGCGCCTTAGCAATCGCTAAACCAACTTCCGAGGGTTATTGACCACGCCGGAGCACGATCAACCTGACCACGAGGGTCTGTTTCCTGCGAGCAAACGAAGAACAAGCAAGAAACTGAGATTGCAATCGGGATATTGCGAATATAAGATGAAAGCTTTATTGATCAAGGTGGGGTTCTGTGACGTCTTGGTCTGGTCGTTGGACACAAACGAAGTACGCGAAGTTGCAGCTATGGCGAACTTTTAATCTAAACAAAACTCAAAGTCTAAACGACGCCCTAAGGGCTGTATATATGGAGGAAGAGGGGGGGGGATTTCGTGGCCCTTGAGGGTGGACTCCGAAACCAACCCTAACTCTTGTTTCGCCACACATACGGACTCTAAAAATAGCCTATACTTAAGTATTTCGAAATTACATGGGCCTGGCCCATTAATAAGGTGACGCAGCACCTAGAATAGCCTATGGACGAATATTATGAAGTGGCATCTTGTATATTTCGTCCAAGGCTTCATGCACTCCTTATGGCGGCTTCAAAGTCCTGAAATCATCACTTGTAACTCCGTTCTTGATCCCCTTGCGCATGCCATCAACTGCATGCGTGTTCTTGCTCCAATGTTCATCCTTCTCCAAGCTAGGCCCTTCATTTGTTAGCAAAACAAATATATCCAATTTAGGCAACATCATAATCTCATGAACATTAGAATCATTACCAAGAAACGAAATTACCTGGTAATTTAATTGGCGTGCGCGAGCTCTAGTAATTGGTCCAGTATATGTAACAGTAGGGGCTGTGGGTGTAACAATGGTATTGATGTCCTCATCATCCTCCCCTTCTTGAAATGAAGTCGTCCTCGATGGAAGCGCATCTTCCTCACCCAAATAAGGCTTCAAATCTGCAATGTTAAAAGTGGGACTAACCCCAAAATCTACAGGTAGCTCAAGTTTATATGCATTATCATTTATTTTCTCTAACACCTTAAAAGGACCATCAGCACGTGGCATTAGCTTTGATTTGCGCAGATTAGGAAATCTATCTTTACGCAAATGTAACCAAACAAGATCTCCAGGCGCAAACACAACATGTTTTCTACCCTTATCTCCAGCAAGTTTATATTTAGCATTCATACGCTCAATGTTTTCCTTAGTTAACTCATGCATTTTTAAAATCAATTCAGAACGTTCTTTAGCATCAAAATTAACCTTCTCTGAAGATGGAAGAGGCAACAAATCAATAGGTGCACGAGGTAGGAAACCATACACAATTTCAAAAGGGCACATCTTAGTAGTAGAATGCAATGAACGATTATAAGCAAATTCAATATGAGGCAAGCATTCTTCCCACATTTTCTTGTTATTCTTCAAAACAGCCCTAAGCATAGTAGACAATGTTCTATTGACTACTTCAGTTTGTCCATCAGTTTGGGGGTGACAA
Source organism: Triticum aestivum (assembly GCF_018294505.1). Taxonomy (NCBI): domain Eukaryota; kingdom Viridiplantae; phylum Streptophyta; class Magnoliopsida; order Poales; family Poaceae; genus Triticum; species Triticum aestivum. Next base: position 218,229,487 of record NC_057794.1, on the reverse strand, counting down.
GTAGTACTAAAAAGCAGCTTAGTCCCCAACTTAGCCCATAAACATCTCCAAAAGTGGCTAAGAAATTTAGTATCACGATCTGAAACAATAGTATTTGGCACACCATGTAAGCGAATAATTTCACGAAAGAACAAATCAGCAACATTAACAGCATCATCGCTTTTATGACATGGTATAAAGTGTGCCATTTTCGAGAACCTATCCACGACAACAAATATGCTATCCCTCCCCTTCTTTGTTCGAGGTAAACCTAAAACAAAGTCCATAGATATATCCTCCCAAGGAACACTAGGTACAGGCAAAGGCATATATAAACCATGAGGATTGAGTCGTGACTTAGCTCTTTGACATGTAGTGCAGCGAGCAACAAAACGCTCAACATCCCGTCTCATCTTTGGCCAAAAGAAATGTGTAGCAAGTATATCCTCCGTCTTCTTGACGCCAAAGTGTCCCATTAATCCTCCTCCATGCGCCTCCTGCAACAACAAAAGACGAACGGAGCTAGCTGGAATGCATAGCTTGTTAGCACGAAACACAAATCCATCGTTAAGAACGAACTTGTTCCAAGTTCTCCCTTCCTTACAATTCTGCAATACATCTTTAAATTCAGCATCATGAACATATTGATCTTTGATGGTCTCCAAACCAAATATTTTAAAGTCAAGTTGTGAAAGCATAGTATAACGACGAGACAAGGCATCAGCAATAACATTTTCTTTACCCTTCTTGTGTTTAATGACATAAGGGAAAGTCTCAATGAATTCAACCCATTTAGCATGTCTACGGTTCAGTTTTGCTTGACTTTTAATGTGTTTCAAAGATTCATGATCAGAATGTATAACAAATTCCTTGGGCCATAAATAATGTTGCCATGTTTCTAAGGTCCGAACAAGAGCATATAATTCTTTATCATAAGTAGAATAGTTCAGACTAGGCCCACTCAATTTTTCAGAAAAGTATGCAACAGGTTTTCCATCTTGTAATAACACACCTCCTAATCCAATTCCACTAGCATCACATTCAAGCTCAAAAGTCTTATTGAAATTAGGAAGTTGGAGTAAAGGAGCATGTGTCAACTTATCTTTCAATACCGTGAAGGCTTCTTCCTGTGCGGTACCCCAAACAAAAGGCACATCCTTCTTTGTAAGCTCGTTGAGAGGTGCAGCAATGGTGCTGAAATCTCTCACAAAACGCCTATAGAAACCAGCGAGGCCAAGGAAACTCCTCACTTGTGTGACCGTTTTGGGCTGCGGCCAACTCTCAATAGCTTCAATCTTGGCTTTATCAACTTCAATTCCCTGTGGAGTAACAACATAGCCAAGAAAAGATACTCGGTCGGTGCAAAAGGTGCACTTTCCAAGGTTTCCAAACAAACGTGCATCACGTAGAGCAATAAAAACAGCACGTAAATGTTCCAAATGTTCCTCCAAAGATTTGCTATAAATCAATATGTCATCAAAGTAAACTACCACAAATCGTCCAATGAAAGCACGTAAAACTTCGTTCATTAACCTCATGAAAGTACTAGGTGCATTAGTTAACCCAAAAGGCATGACTAACCACTCATATAATCCAAACTTAGTTTTAAATGCTGTTTTCCATTCATCACCCAATTTCATACGAATTTGATGGTATCCACTACGCAAATCAACTTTGGAGAATATTGTAGAGCCACTCAATTCATCAAGCATATCATCTAGCCTAGGAATAGGATGACGATAACGAATAGTAATATTATTAATGCCTCTACAATCAACGCACATACGCGACGTACCATCCTTTTTCGGCACTAAAATGATAGGAACAACACAAGGACTAAGGGATTCGCGTATATAACCTTTGTCGAGCAGTTCTTGTACTTGACGCATAATCTCCTTCGTCTCCTCTGGATTGGTACGGTATGGTGCACGGTTGGGTAGCGAAGCACCGGGAATTAAGTCAATTTGATGCTCAATCCCTCGAATAGGTGGTAATCCCGGTGGCACGTCTTGTGGAAAGACGTCAGCGAACTCCTGCAAAATGTTAGTGACAGCAGGGGGCAAAGAGGAAGGCACGTCCTCGAATGAAAATAATGCCTCTTTGCACACAAAAGCATAGCAAACAGATTTGCTAAAATCTAGCTCATCAATATCAGATTTGGTGGCAAGTAAACATGCACTTTTCAATTTAATTTCAGAAACAACAGTAGATGGTTTATTATTAGGCTTCATTTGGTGCTCAAATTCTTTTGCCACAATCTGATTTTCACTCTTATTTGTCTCCTGTTTTGCTTTATTAGCTCTATTAATATCATCTTTCAAAATGGAATCAGGAGTCATAGGAAGCAAAGTAATATTTTTATCGTTATGAACAAGAGTATACTGATTGTTTCTACCATGGTGTACAGAATTTTTATCAAATTGCCATGGTCTACCAAGTAATAAGGAACATGCTTGCATAGGTACCACATCACAATCAACATAATCAGCATATGTAGAGATACTAAAATGCACACGAACAGTACGTGTTACCTTAACCTTGCCGCTGTTGTTGAACCATTGGATGTAGTAAGGATGTGGATGTGGTCTTGTGGTGAGAGATAGCTTCTCCACCATCTCCATGCTAGCCAAGTTATTGCAGCTCCCTCCATCTATGATCACGCGAACAGAACGTTCCTTCACAACTCCCTTTGTATGGAACAAATTATGCCTCTGATTTTGCTCAGCTTGTGTAACCTGCACACTCAAAACACGTTGAGCAACTAAACATTCATACCTGTCAGCATCTTCAGGAGCCATGTATTGCGTCTCATGATCAGAATCGTCTCCACCGTGTTCTTCACGTGTAATAAGAGCCAAAGTCTCCTCATCATAGTCACTAGCGGACTCATACCCACCATCCTCAGTAACAATCATCACACGCTTAGATGGGCATTCTCTCGCATAATGACCTCCACCCTTGCAACGTCGACAAATAATATCATGTGTTTGCCCTGTTGATGCCATGGATGAAGAAGAGCTCTTTGCAGGCCCAGAAGGTGTGCTCTTGGCAGATAGTGGTGATTGTGCCTGCTTTATTGTATCACGGTTGGAGGTGGCAGCCGACGGAGGCGCCGGTGTAGCAGAACGTGTGGAAGTAGATGATGCACGTGGTGTCCATGATGAAGGTCGACCTGCAGAAAAGTTAGTCCGCGCCAATGCCTGTCGATCCTGCACTTCACGTTCAGCTTTACAAGCAAGATGGAATAAACGAGTGATATTAGTATACTCCTTATACTCTAGAATCGTCTGAATCTCTCTATTTAATCCACCCATAAAACGTGCAAGCATAGCTTCATTCTCCTCAACAATACCACATCTAATCATGCCAGTTTGTAATTCCTGATAATATTCTTCTACAGAATTTTTTCCCTGTCTTAAGCGCTGCAATTTTTGAAGTAATTCACGTTGATAATATGGTGGAACCCAACGAGTACGCATAGCAGTTTTCAAAGCAGCCCAAGTAGCCGGAATAGGATATAATCTACAATGCTCAGACCACCAAACACATGCAAAACTAGTGAATGCACAAACAGCAGCAGGAACACGTCTCTCCTCGGGATATTGTAAACATGTAAATCGTTGTTCAGTTTCTAACTCCCAAGTAAGATATATATCAGGAACATATCTACCCTCAAATGGTGGAATATTCAATTTTAGTTTAGGGAGATGGTCATGATCTCGTACCTGAGGGTGAGCCCTACCATTGCCATTATTTGCATGTGGACGACCTGGTGGTTGCTGTGCTGGTGGTGGCACGTAGTTCTGATTTTGATCAACCTCATCCTCATAATCTCCCACATAATCATCCTCCTCCACATCAGCAGTAGGAGCCACAGAAGTATCAACAGCAGCACCAGCAGTTTGGCCCGACTGAAGAGGGACACGGCTCGCTCGGCGGAGGGCTGTTTCCCGACGTGGAGGTAGTCGATGTTGTTGCTGTTGTTGCAGAGGTGCGGCAGGAGCAGCCGGTGGTGGTGGTGGAAAACGCGAAAGCAATTCAGCAAACTTGTTATCGAGCTTTGTTTCAAACGTCTTCTCCATGCCATCTATCTTCTCCATGGCCTCTTCAAATCTGTTTATCACATCTTGCACCTGTCCACTCATCATTTGCTGAAACGTATCATGAAGCTCCTTGTTCGTCAAGTTCTCCCAGTCAGTCTCGTCGGCTTGTGATCCTGGCATGGTTAGCAGCAATAGAAACACACAAGAATATGATCCTACAGACTACTAACAAGTGGTGGTGGTGGCGGGTGTCACAAATCCGTCAAGCAAATCTCAAATTCTTACCAGTTCTTACCCAGCAGCAGGCGGTGATCGGCAACCGTTGTAGTCAAAACTCTCAAAAGCTTGGATAGAGCGATTGCCAGGGAGAGTCAAACGCACGACGTAGATGTATGTGGAGCTGGGAAGGCTTATAGTATGGTAGCAAAAAGGGTCAGCAATAATCAATTCAGAGATGCAAAGTTGAATAAACGCTCAACGACGGTACTGTGCTGGTCCTAGGCTAGACCGTGCTAGAGACGCGAGCCTAGAACACTAACAAAATCACGGCGCTGCACGTAAATAAGGGAAAAGCACACTCTGGAACTCTTTTTTTCGCTCTTTTTTTGCGCTCCTTTTTTTTGCGCTCCTCTTTTTTTTGCGAAAAATCACTATAATGGCGAGTGTCTCAAAACTCTTCCCTCGTCAAACTGATAGGATGGGCACGAAATTTTTTTTCACTTTTTTTCGGAAATCAGGGCAGCGACGACGAAAAAGTGCGACAAAAAATCACTATGATGGCACGTGGCTCAAAAGACTCAGAAAAGCCTAAAAATAGGATAGGGAAAAAAATTTGCCCGTGAAAATTTTGGCCTAAAAACTGCCCGGGGGTCTCCAGACTTTTTTTTCCGAGACCTACGCAGGCAAGGAAACACGAATCAGAATTTAGATTGATCTCAAGAACAAACCTAATATGAGAAGAACTCGGATTGGTGGTGGATATATGGTTGTGGTATATGGCAGCGGTGGTGGTATATGGTAGCGGTGGTGGTATATGGATACAGATTGGTGGTGGTATATGGATACGGATTGGTGGTGGTATATGGATATGGATTCAGAGCGGTGGCGGATAAGCAAAAGTGGTAGATGGGCGATGATGATGGTGCGGCGGCGGCGTGACAACTTATGACCAGAACTCGAAACTCTAAAAGACTAGACTCTAAGACCAGCAACTTGACACGACGATGCAACCGCAAATTCAACAAAGCAAAAACCCTAAAAAGATTATGCAAAGGCTCAGATTGGTTCGGATATGATGAACTAACCCTAATTTTTTTCTGGCTTTTTCGTGGACTGTAGGTATGAAGAACAGACTCGATCTAATCTACGAAAAACTGTAAAATCTCACCGAGCAACCTGGAAATCTGATACCACTTGATAGAGGCTAAGGTGTCCCGATGTTTCGATGAGATGGTGGCTATCGTTTTCTGTGGGAGTCGACCTTGACGATCCGACTACGAACGTGCGAGACGTCGCGCCTTAGCAATCGCTAAACCAACTTCCGAGGGTTATTGACCACGCCGGAGCACGATCAACCTGACCACGAGGGTCTGTTTCCTGCGAGCAAACGAAGAACAAGCAAGAAACTGAGATTGCAATCGGGATATTGCGAATATAAGATGAAAGCTTTATTGATCAAGGTGGGGTTCTGTGACGTCTTGGTCTGGTCGTTGGACACAAACGAAGTACGCGAAGTTGCAGCTATGGCGAACTTTTAATCTAAACAAAACCCAAAGTCTAAACGACGCCCTAAGGGCTGTATATATGGAGGAAGAGGGGGGAATTTCGTGGCCCTTGAGGGTGGGGTCCAAAACCAACCCTAACTCTTGTTTCCCCACACATACGGACTCTAAAAATAGCCTATACTTAAGTATTTCGAAATTACATGGGCCTGGCCCATTAATAAGGTGACGCAGCACCTAGAATAGCTTATGGACGAATATTATGAAGTGGCATCTTGTATATTTCGTCCAAGGCTTCATGCACTCCTTATGGCGGCTTCAAAGTCCTGAAATCATCACTTGTAACTCCGTTCTTGATCCTCTTGCGCATGCCATCAACTCCATGCGTGTTCTTACTCCAATGTTCATCCTTCTCCAAGCTAGGCCCTTCATTTGTAAGCAAAACAAATGTATCCAATTTAGGCAGCATCATAATCTCATGAACATTAGAATCATTACCAAGAAACGAAAGTATCTGGTAATTTAATTGGCGTGCGCGAGCTCTAGTAATTGGTCCAGTATATGTAACAGTAGGGGCTGTGGGTGTAACAATGGTATTGATTTCCTCATCATCCTCCCCTTCTTGAAATGAAGTCGTCCTCGACGGAAGCGCATCTTCCTCACCCAAATAAGGCTTCAAATCTGCAATGTTAAAAGTGGGACTAACCCCAAAATCTACAGGTAGCTCAAGTTTATATGCATTATCATTTATTTTCTCTAACACCTTAAAAGGACCATCAGCACGTGGCATTAGCTTTGATTTGCGCAGATTAGGAAATCTATCTTTACGCAAATGTAACCAAACAAGATCTCCAGGCGTAAACACAACATGTTTTCTACACTTATCTCCAACAAGTTTATAATTAGCATTCATACTGATAGAGGCAAAGGTGTCTCGTCTTTCGATGAGATGATGGATATCGCTTTGGTGGAAGTCGACTTTGACGATCCGACTACGAACGTGCGAGGACGTCGCGCCTTAGCAATCGCTAAACCAACTCCGAGAGGTTATTGACCACGCCGGAGCACGATCAACCTGACCACGAGGGTCTGTTTCCTGCGAGCAAACAAAGAACAAGCAAGAAACTAAGATTGCAATCTAGATATTGCGAATATAACATGAAAGCTTTATTGATCAAGGTGGGGTTCTGTGACGCCTTTGTCTGGTCGTTGAACACAAAGGAAGTACGCGAAGTTGCAGCTATGGCGAACTTTTAATCTAAACAAAACCCAAAGTCTAAACGATGCCCTAAGGGCTGTATATGTGGAGGAAGAGGGGGGAATTTCGTGGCCCTTGGTGGAGGGGTCCGAAATCAACCCTATCTCTTGTTTCCCCACACATACAGACTCTAAAAATAGCCTATACTTATGTATTTCGAAATTACATGGGCCTGGCCCAATAATAAGGTGACGCAGCACCTAAAATAGCCTCGGGACGAAATTTATGAAGTGGCATCTTGTATATTTCGTCCAAGGCTTCATGCACCCATTATGGTGGCTTCAAAGTCCTGAAATCATCACTTGTAACTCCGTTCTTGTTCCCCTTGCGCATGCCATCATCTCCATGCTTGTTCTTGCTCCAATGTTCATCCTTCTCCAAGCTAGGCCCTTCATTTGTAAGTAAAACAAATGTATCCAATTTAGGCAGCATCATATTCTCATGAACATTAGAATCATTACCAAGAAATGAAAGTACCTGGTAATTTAGTTGGCGTGCACGAGCTCTAGTAATTGGTCCAGTATGTATAGCAGCAGGGGCTGTGGGTGTAACAATTGTATTGATGTCCTCATCATCCTCCCCTTCTTGAAATGAAGTCGTCCTCGACGGAAGTTCATCTTCCTCACCCAAATAAGGCTTCAAATCTGCAATGTTAAAAGTGGGACTAACCCCAAAATCTGCAGGCAGCTCAAGTTTATATGCATTATCATTTATTTTCTCTAACACCTTAAAGGGACCATCAGCACGTGGCATTAACTTTGATTTGCGCAAATCAGGAAATCTATCCTTACGCAAATGTAACCAAACAAGATCTCCAGGTGCAAACACAACATGTTTTCTACCCTTATCTCCAGGAAGTTTATATTTAGCATTCATACGCTCAATGTTTTCCTTAGTTAACTCATGCATTTTTAAAATCAATTCAGCACGTTGTTTAGCATCAAAATTAACCTTCTCCGAAGATGGAAGAGGCAACAAATCAATAGGTGCACGAGGTAGGAAACCATACACAACTTCAAAAGGGCACATCTTAGTAGTAGAATGCAATGAACGATTATAAGCAAATTCAATATGAGGCAAGCATTCCTCCCACATTTTCTTATTATTCTTCAAAACAGCCCTAAGCATAGTAGACAACGTTCTATTGACTACTTCAGTTTGTCCATCAGTTTGGGGGTGACAAGTAGTACTAAAAAGCAGTTTAGTCCCCAACTTAGCCCATAAACATCTCCAAAAGTGGCTAAGAAATTTAGTATCACCATCTGAAACAATAGTATTTGGCACACCATGCAAGCGAATAATTTCACGAAAGAACAAATCAGCAACATTAACAGCATCATCACTTTTATGACATGGTATAAAGTGTGCCATTTTCGAGAATCTATCCACGACAACAAATATGCTATCCCTCCCCTTCTTTGTTCGAGGTAAACCTAAAACAAAGTCCATAGATATATCCTCCCAAGGAACACTAGGTACAGGCAAAGGCATATATAAACCATGAGGATTGAGTCGTGACTTAGCTTTTTGACATGTAGTGCAGCGAGCAATAAAACGCTCAACATCCCGTCTCATCTTTGGCCAAAAGAAATGTGTAGCAAGTATGTCCTTCGTCTTCTTCACGCCAAAGTGTCCCATTAATCCTCCTCCATGCGCCTCCTGCAACAACAAAAGACGAACGGAGCTATCTGGAATGCATAGCTTGTTAGTACGAAACACAAATCCATTGTTAACAAATAACGTGTTCCACATTCTTCCTTCTTTACAATTATGCATTACATCTTCAAAATCAGCATCATGCACATATTGATCTTTGATGGTCTCCAAACCAAATATTTTGAAGTCAGGTTGTGAAAGCATAGTATAGCGACGAGACAATGCATCAGCAATAACATTTTCTTTTCCCTTCTTGTGTTTAACGACATAAGGGAAAGTCTCAATGAATTCAACCCATTTAGCATGTCTACGATTCAGTTTAGCTTGACTTTTACTATGTTTCAAAGATTCATGATCAGAATGTATAACAAATTCTTTGGGCCATAAATAATGTTGCCATGTTTCTAAAGTCCGAACAAGAGCATATAATTCTTTATCATAAGTAGAATAATTCAGACTAGGCCCACTCAATTTTTCAGAAAAGTATGCAACAGGTTTGCCATCTTGTAATAACACACCTCCTAATCCAATTCCACTAGCATCACATTCAAGCTCAAAAGTCTTATTAAAATCAGGAAGTTGGAGTGAAGGAGCATGTGTCAACTTATCTTTCAATACCGTGAAGGCTTCTTCCTGTGCGGTACCCCAAAGAAAAGGCACATCTTTCTTTGTAAGCTCATTGAGAGGTGCAGCAATGGTGCTGAAATCTCTCACAAAACGCCTATAGAATCCAGCGAGGCCAAGAAAACTCCTCACTTGTGTGACCGTTTTGGGCTGCGGCCAACTCTCAATAGCTTCAATCTTGGCTTTATCAACTTCAATTCCCTGTGGAGTAACAACATAGCCAAGAAAAGATACTCGGTCGGTGCAAAAGGTGTACTTCCCAAGGTTACGAAACAAACGTGCATCACGTAGAGCAATAAAAACAGCACGTAAATGTTCCAAATGTTCTTCCAAAGATCTGCTATAAATCAATATGTCATCAAAGTAAACTACCACAAATCGTCCAATGAAAGCACGTAAAACTTCCTTCATTAATCTCATGAAAGTACTAGGTGCATTAGTTAACCCAAAAGGCATGACTAACCACTCATATAATCCAAACTTAGTTTTAAATGCTGTTTTCCATTCATCTCCCAATTTCATACGAATTTGATGGTAGCCACTACGCAAATCAACTTTGGAGAATATTGTAGAGCCACTCAATTCATCAAGCATATCATCTAGCCTAGGAATAGGATGACGATAACGAATAGTAATATTATTAATGCCTCTACAATCAACACACATACGTGATGTACCATCCTTTTTCGGCACTAGAATAATAGGAACAGCACAAGGACTAAGGGATTCGCGTATATAACCTTTGTCGAGAAGCTCTTGTGCTTGACGCATAATCTCCTTCGTCTCCTCTGGATTGGTACGGTATGGTGCACGGTTTGGCAGTGAAGCACCGGGAATTAAGTCAATCTGATGCTCAATCCCTCGAATAGGCGGTAATCCCGGTGGCACGTCTTGTGGAAAAACATCAGCGAACTCCTGCAAAATGTTAGTGACAGCAGGAGGCAAATAGGAAGGCACGTCCTCGAATGAAAATAATGCCTCTTTGCACACAAAAGCATAGCAAACAGATTTGCTGAAATCTGGCTCATCAATATCAGATTTGGTGGCAAATAAACATGCACTTTTCAATTTAATTTCAGGAGCAACACTAGATGGTTTATTATTAGGCTTCATTTGTTGCTCAAATTCTTTTGCCACAATCTGATTTTCACTCTTATTCTTCTCCTGTTTTGCTTTATTAGCTCTATTAATATCATCTTTCAAAATGGAATCAGGAGTCATAGGAAGCAAAATAATATTTTTATCCTTATGAACAAGAGTATAGTGATTGTTTCTACCATGGTGTACAGAATTTTTATCAAATTGCCATGGTCTACCAAGTAATAAGGAACATGCTTGCATAGGTACCACATCACAATCAACATAATCAGCATATGTAGAGATACTAAAATGCACACGAACAGTACGTGTTACCTTAACCTTGCCGCTGTTGTTGAACCATTGGATGTAGTAAGGATGTGGATGTGGTCTTGTGGTGAGAGAAAGCTTCTCCACCATCTCCATGCTAGCCAAGTTGTTGCAGCTCCCTCCGTCTATTATGACGCGCACAGAACGTTCCTTCACAAGTCCCTTGGTATGGAACAAATTGTGCCTCTGATTTTGCTCAGCTTGTGTGACCTGCACACTCAAAACACGTTGAGCAACTAAACATTCATACCTGTCAGCGTCTTCAGGAGCCATGTATTGCGTCTCATGATCAGAATCATCTCCACCATGTTCTTCACGTGTAATAAGAGCCAATGTCTCCTCATCATAGTCACTAGCGGACTCATATCCACCACCCTCGATAGCAATCATCACACGCGGAGATTTGCATTCTCTCGCATAATGACCTCCTCCCTTACAACGACGACAAATAATATCACTTGTGTGCCCTGTTGATGCCCTGGAAGAAGAAGAACTCTGTGCAGGCCCGGCAGGTGCGCTCTTGGCAGATAATGGTGGTTGTTCCTGTTTTCTTGTATCACGACTGTAGGAGGCACCTGAGTGAGGTGCTGGTGCAGTTGAAGTAGAAGATGCACGCGGTGTCCATGATGAAGGTCGGCCTGCAGAAAAGTTAGTTCGCGCCAATGCTTGTCGATCCTGCACTTCACGTTCAGCTTTACAAGCAAGATGGAATAAACGAGTGATATTAGTATACTCCTTATAGTCTAGAATGGTCTGAATCTCTCTATTTAATCCACCCAGAAAACGTGCAAGCATAGCCTCATTCTCCTCAACAATACCACATCGAATCATGCCAGTTTGTAATTCCTGATAATATTCTTCTACAGAATTTTTTCCTTGTCTTAAACGCTGCAATTTTTGAAGCAATTCACGTTGATAATATGGTGGAACCCAACGCGTACGCATAGCAGTTTTCAAAGCAGCCCAAGTAGTTGGAATAGGATATATCTACAATGTTCAGACCACCAGACACATGCAAAACCAGTGAAAGCACAAACAACAGCAGCAACCCGTCTCTCCTCGGGATATTGTAAACATGTAAAACGTTGTTCAGTTTCTAACTCCCAAGTAAGATATATATCAGGAACATATCTACCCTCAAATGGTGGAATATTCAATTTCAGTTTAGGAATATGGACATCATCTCGTACCTGAGGTGGTGGTGCAGGCCTACCATTACGAATATATACCTGAGGTCGACCTGCTGGTGGTGGTGCTGGTGGTTGCACGTAGTTCTGATTTTGAGCAACCTCATCCTCATAATCTCCCACATAATCATCCTCCTCCGCATCAGCAGCAGGAGCCACAGAAGTATCAACAGCAGCACCAACAGTTTGGCCAAACGCAAGAGGAACACGGCTCGCTCAGCGGAGGTCTATTTCGCGACGTGGAGGTAGTCGTTGTTGTTGTTGTTGGAGAGGTGCGTTAGGTGCAGCGGGTGATGGTGGTGGAAGACGCGCGAGCAATTCATTAAACTTGTTATCGAGCTTTGTTTCAAACGTCTTCTCCATGCCATCTATCTTCTCCATGGCCTCTTCAAATCTGTTTAGCACGTCTTGCACCTGTCCACTCATCATTTGCTGAAATTTATCATGCAAATCCTTATTCGTCATGTTCTCCCAGTCAGTCTCCTCGGCTTGTGATCCTGGCATGGTTAGCAGTAATAGAAACACACAAGAATATGATCCTACAGACTACTAACAAGAGGTGGTGGTGGGTGTCACAAATCCGTCAAGAAAATCTCAAATTCTTACCAGTTCTTACCCAGCAGCAGGCGGTGATCGGCAACCGTTGTAGTCAAAAAATCTCAAAGCTTGGATAGAGCGATTACCAGGGAGAGTCAAACGCACGACGTAGATGTATGTGGAGATGGGAAGGCTTATAATATGGTAGCAAAAAGGGTCAACAATAATCAATTCAGAGATGCAAAGTTGAATAAACGCTCAACGACGGTACTGTGCTGGTCCTAGGCTAGACTGTGCTAGAGACGCGAGCCTAGAACACCAACAAAATCACGGCGCGGCACGTAAACAAGGGAAAAGCACACTTTGGAATTTTTTTTCGCTCTTTTTTTTGTGCTCTTTTTTTTTGCGAAAAATCACTATAATGGCGAGTGTCTCAAAACTCTTCCTAGCTCAAACTGACAGGATGGGCACGAAATTTTTGCAACCAATTTTTTTTATCGACTGCCCGGACCCAAAAACTAGAAACGGGTCAAAAAAAACTTCCTACAATGGCACGTGTCTCAAAACACTCAGAAACACCTAAAAATAGGATAGCCAGAATTTTTTTCGAAAAATGCGTTTTCGAAAATTTTTGGGCCTAAACGGAGCGTGGTTTCCGGACTCTTTTTTTTCCGAAACCTACTCCAGCAAGGAAACACGAATCGGAATCTAGATGGATCTCGAAAACAAACCTAATATGACAAGAACTCGGATTGGTGGTGGATATATCGTGGTAGATGGCAGCGGTGGTGGTATATGACAGCTATGGTGGTATATGGATACGGATTCGAAGCGGTGGCGGATAAGCGGTGGTGGTAGATGGCAGGGGTGATGATGATGGTGCGGCGGCGGCGTGACAACTTATGACCAAAACTCGAAACTCTAAAAGACTAGACTCTAAGACCAGCAACTAGACACGACGATGCAACTGCAAATTCAACAAAGCAAAACCGTAAAAAGATTATGCAAAGGCTCAGATTGGTTCGGATATGATGAACTAACCCTAATTTTTTGTGTGGCTTTTTCGTGGACTATAGGTATGAAGAACAGACTCGATCTAAACTACGAAAAACTGTAAAATCTCACTGAGCAACCTGGAAATCTGATACCACTTGATAGAGGCAAAGGTGTCCCGTCTTTCGATGAGATGATGGATATCGCTTTGGTGGAAGTCGACTTTGACGATCCGACTACGAACGTGCGAGGACGTCGCGCCTTAGCAATCGCTAAACCAACTCCGAGAGGTTATTGACCACGCCGGAGCACGATCAACCTGACCACGAGGGTCTGTTTCCTGCGAGCAAACGAAGAAAAAGCAAGAAACTAAGATTGCAATCTAGATATTGCGAATATAAGATGAAAGCTTTATTGATCAAGATGGGGTTCTGTGACGCCTTTGTCTGGTCGTTGAACACAAACGAAGTACGCGAAGTTGCAGCTATGGCGAACTTTTAATCTAAACAAAACCCAAAGTCTAAACGATGCCCTAAGGGCTGTATATATGGAGGAAGAGGGGGGAATTTCGTGGCCCTTGGTGGAGGGGTCCGAAATCAACCCTATCTCTTGTTTCCCCACACATACGGACTCTAAAAATAGCCTATACTTATGTATTTCGAAATTACATGGGCCTGGCCCAATAATAAGGTGACGCAGCACCTAAAATAGCCTCGGGACGAAATTTATGAAGTGGCATCTTGTATATTTCGTCCAAGGCTTCATGCACCCATTATGGTGGCTTCAAAGTCCTGAAATCATCACTTGTAACTCCGTTCTTGTTCCCCTTGCGCATGCCATCATCTCCATGCTTGTTCTTGCTCCAATGTTCATCCTTCTCCAAGCTAGGCCCTTCATTTGTAAGTAAAACAAATGTATCCAATTTAGGCAGCATCATATTCTCATGAACATTAGAATCATTATCAAGAAACGAAAGTACCTGGTAATTTAGTTGGCGTGCACGAGCTCTAGTAATTGGTCCAGTATGTATAGCAGCAGGGGCTGTGGGTGTAACAATTGTATTGATGTCCTCATCACATACGCTCAATGTTTTCCTTAGTTAACTCATGCATTTTTACAATCAATTTAGAACGTTCTTTAGCATCAAAATTAACCTTCTCTGAAGATGGAAGAGGCAACAAATCAATAGGTGCACGAGGTAGGAAACCATACACAATTTCAAAAGGGCACATCTTAGTAGTAGAATGCAATGAACGATTATAAGCAAATACAATATGAGGCAAGCATTCTTCCCACATTTTCTTGTTATTCTTCAAAACAGCCCTAAGCATAGTAGACAATGTTCTATTGACTACTTCAGTTTGTCCATTAGTTTGGGGGTGACAAGTAGTACTAAAAAGCAGCTTAGTCCCCAACTTAGCCCATAAACATCTCCAAAAGTGGCTAAGAAATTTAGTATCACGATCTGAAACAATAGTATTTGGCACACCATGTAAGCGAATAATTTCACGAAAGAACAAATCAGCAACATTAACAGCATCATCGCTTTTATGACATGGTATAAAGTGTGCCATTTTCGAGAACCTATCCACGACAACAAATATGCTATCCCTCCCCTTCTTTGTTTGAGGTAAACCTAAAACAAAGTCCATAGATATATCCTCCCAAGGAACACTAGGTACAGGCAAAGGCATATATAAACCATGAGGATTGAGTCATGACTTAGCTCTTTGACATGTAGTGCAGCGAGCAACAAAACGCTCAACATCCCGTCTCATCTTTGGCCAAAAGAAATGTGTAGCAAGTATATCCTCCGTCTTCTTGACGCCAAAGTGTCCCATTAATCCTCCTCAATGCGCCTCCTGCAACAACAAAAGACGAACGGAGCTAGCTGGAATGCATAGCTTGTTAGCACGAAACACAAATCCGTCGTTAAGAACGAACTTGTTCCAAGTTCTTCCTTCCTTACAATTCTGCAATACATCTTTAAATTCAGCATCATGAACATATTGATCTTTGATGGTCTCCAAACCAAATATTTTAAAGTCAAGTTGTGAAAGCATAGTATAACGACGAGACAAGGCATCAGCAATAACATTTTCTTTACCCTTCTTGTGTTTAATGACATAAGGGAAAGTGTCAATGAATTCAACCCATTTAGCATGTCTACGGTTCAGTTTTGCTTGACTTTTAATGTGTTTCAAAGATTCATGATCAGAATGTATAACAAATTCCTTGGGCCATAAATAATGTTGCCATGTTTCTAAGGTCCGAACAAGAGCATATAATTCTTTATCATAAGTAGAATAGTTCAGACTAGGCCCACTCAATTTTTCAGAAAAGTATGCAACAGGTTTTCCATCTTGTAATAACACACCTCCTAATCCAATTCCACTAGCATCAAATTCAAGCTCAAAGGTCTTATTGAAATTAGGAAGTTGGAGTAAAGGAGCATGTGTCAAATTATCTTTCAATACCGTGAAAGCTTCTTCCTGTGCGGTACCCCAAACAAAAGGCACATCCTTCTTTGTAAGCTCGTTGAGAGGTGCAGCAATGGTGCCGAAATCTCTCACAAAACACCTATAGAAACCAGCGAGGCCTGGAGATCTTGTTTGGTTACATTTGCGTAAGGATAGATTTCCTGATTTGCGCAAATCAAAGTTAATGCCACGTGTTGATGGTCCCTTTAAGGTGTTAGAGAAAATAAATGATAATGCATATAAACTTGAGTTGCCTGCAGATTTTGGGGTTAGTCCCACTTTTAACATTGCAGATTTGAAGCCTTATTTGGGTGAGGAAGATGAACTTCCGTCGAGGAGGACTTCATTTCAAGAAGGGGAGGATGATGAGGACATCAATACAATTGTTACACCCACAGCCCCTGCTGCTATACATACTGGACCAATTACTAGAGCTCATGCACGCCAACTAAATTACCAGGTACTTTCGTTTCTTGGTAATGATTCTAATGTTCATGAGAATATGATGCTGCCTAAATTGGGTACATTTGTTTTGCTTACAATTGAAGGGCCTAGCTTGGAGAAGGATGAACATTGGAGCAAGAACAAGCATGGAGATGATGGCATGCGCAAGGGGAACAAGAACGGAGTTACAAGTGATGATGTCAGGACTTTGAAGCCACCATAATGGGTGCATGAAGCCTTGGACGAAATATACAAGATGCCACTTCATAAATTTCGTCCCGAGGCTATTTTAGGTGCTGCGTCACCTTATTATTGGGCCAGGCCCATGTAATTTCGAAATACATAAGTATAGGCTATTTTTAGAGTCCGTATGTGTGGGGAAACAAGAGATAGGGTTGATTTCGGACCCCTCCACCAAGGGCCACGAAATTCCCCCCTCTTCCTCCATATATACAGCCCTTCGGGCATCGTTTAGACTTTGGGTTTTGTTTAGATTAAAAGTTCGCCATAGCTGCAACTTCGCGTACTTCGTTTGTGTTCAACGACCAGACAAAGGCGTCACAGAACCCCACCTTGATCAATAAAGCTTTCATCTTATATTCGCAATATCCAGATTGCAATCTCAGTTTCTTGCTTGTTCTTCGTTTGCTCGCAGGAAACAGACCCTCGTGGTCAGGTTGATCGTGCTCCGGCGTGGTCAATAACCTCTCGGAGTTGGTTTAGCGATTGCTAAGGCGCGACGTCCTCGCACGTTCGTAGTCGGATCGTCAAAGTCGACTTCCACCAAAGCGATATCCATCATCTCATCGAAAGACGAGACACCTTTGCCTCTATCAGATGGTCTCCAAACCAAATATTTTAAAGTCAAGTTGTGAAAGCATAGTATAACGACGAGACAAGGCATCAGCAATAACATTTTCTTTACCCTTCTTGTGTTTAATGACATAAGGGAAAGTCTCAATGAATTCAACCCATTTAGCATGTCTACGGTTCAGTTTTGCTTGACTTTTAATGTGTTTCAAAGATTCATGATCAGAATGTATAACAAATTCCTTGGGCCATAAATAATGTTGCCATGTTTCTAAGGTCCGAACAAGAGCATATAATTCTTTATCATAAGTAGAATAGTTCAGACTAGGCCCACTCAATTTTTCAGAAAAGTATGCAACAGGTTTTCCATCTTGTAATAACACACCTCCTAATCCAATTCCACTAGCATCACATTCAAGCTCAAAGGTCTTATTGAAATTAGGAAGTTGGAGTAAAGGAGCATGTGTCAAATTATCTTTCAATACCGTGAAAGCTTCTTCCTGTGCGGTACCCCAAACAAAAGGCACATCCTTCTTTGTAAGCTCGTTGAGAGGTGCAGCAATGGTGCCGAAATCTCTCACAAAACGCCTATAGAAACCAGCGAGGCCTGGAGATCTTGTTTGGTTACATTTGCGTAAGGATAGATTTCCTGATTTGCGCAAATCAAAGTTAATGCCACGTGCTGATGGTCCCTTTAAGGTGTTAGAGAAAATAAATGATAATGCATATAAACTTGAGCTGCCTGCAGATTTTGGGGTTAGTCCCACTTTTAACATTGCAGATTTGAAGCCTTATTTGGGTGAGGAAGAT
The DNA here is from genome assembly GCF_018294505.1 of Triticum aestivum. Taxonomy (NCBI): domain Eukaryota; kingdom Viridiplantae; phylum Streptophyta; class Magnoliopsida; order Poales; family Poaceae; genus Triticum; species Triticum aestivum. The sequence continues at coordinate 218,211,538 of NC_057794.1, read as the reverse complement.
GAACTTCCGTCGAGGACGACTTCATTTCAAGAAGGGGAGGATGATGAGGACATCAATACAATTGTTACACCCACAGCCCCTGCTGCTATACATACTTGACCAATTACTAGAGCTCATGCACGCCAACTAAATTACCAGGTACTTTCGTTTCTTGGTAATGATTCTAATGTTCATGAGAATATGATGCTGCCTAAATTGGATACATTTGTTTTGCTTACAAATGAAGGGCCTAGCTTGGAGAAGGATGAACATTGGAGCAAGAACAAGCATGGAGATGATGGCATGCGCAAGGGGAACAAGAATGGAGTTACAAGTGATGATGTCAGGACTTTGAAGCCACCATAATGGGTGCATGAAGCCTTGGACGAAATATACAAGATGCCACTTCATAAATTTCGTCCCGAGGCTATTTTAGGTGCTGCGTCACCTTATTATTGGGCCAGGCCCATGTAATTTCGAAATACATAAGTATAGGCTATTTTTAGAGTCCGTATGTGTGGGGAAACAAGAGATAGGGTTGATTTCGGACCCCTCCACCAAGGGCCACGAAATTCCCCCCTCTTCCTCCATATATACAGCCCTTAGGGCATCGTTTAGACTCTGGGTTTTGTTTAGATTAAAAGTTCGCCATAGCTGCAACTTCGCGTACTTCGTTTGTGTTCAACGACCAGACAAAGGCGTCACAGAACCCCACCTTGATCAATAAAGCTTTCATCTTATATTCGCAATATCCAGATTGCAATCTCAGTTTCTTGCTTGTTCTTCGTTTGCTCGCAGGAAACAGACCCTCGTGGTCAGGTTGATCGTGCTCCGGCGTGGTCAATAACCTCTCGGAGTTGGTTTAGCGATTGCTAAGGCGCGACGTCCTCGCACGTTCGTAGTCGGATCGTCAAAGTCGACTTCCACCAAAGCGAAATCCACCATCTCATCGAAAGACGGGACACCTTTGCCTCTATCAATTCCAGCTAGCTCCGTTCGTCTTTTGTTGTTGCAGGAGGCGCATGGAGGAGGATTAATGGGACACTTTGGCGTGAAGAAGACGGAGGACGTACTTGCTACACATTTCTTTTGGCCAAAGATGAGACGGGATGTTGAGCGTTTTATTGCTCGATGCACTACATGTCAAAAAGCTAAGTCACGACTCAATCCTCATGGTTTATATATGCCTTTGCCTGTACCTAGTGTTCCTTGGGAGGATATATCTATGGACTTTGTTTTAGGTTTACCTCGAACAAAGAAGGGGAGGGATAGCATATTTGTTGTCGTGGATAGATTCTCGAAAATGGCACACTTTATACCATGTCATAAAAGCGATGATGCTGTTAATGTTGCTGATTTGTTCTTTCGTGAAATTATTCGCTTGCATGGTGTGCCAAATACTATTGTTTCAGATCGTGATACTAAATTTCTTAGCCACTTTTGGAGATGTTTATGGGCTAAGTTGGGGACTAAACTGCTTTTTAGTACTACTTGTTGATAGAGGCAAAGGTGTCCCGTCTTTCGATGAGATGGTGGATTTCGCTTTGGTGGAAGTCGACTTTGACGATCCGACTACGAACGTGCGAGGACGTCGCACCTTAGCAATCGCTAAACCAACTCCGAGAGGTTATTGACCACGCCGGAGCACGATCAACCTGACCACGAGGGTCTGTTTCCTGCGAGCAAACGAAGAACAAGCAAGAAACTGAGATTGCAATCTGGATATTGCGAATATAAGATGAAAGCTTTATTGATCAAGGTGGGGTTCTGTGACGCCTTTGTCTGGTCGTTGAACACAAACGAAGTACGCGAAGTTGCAGCTATGGCGAACTTTTAATCTAAACAAAACCCAAAGTCTAAACGATGCCCTAAGGGCTGTATATATGGAGGAAGAGGGGGGAAATTTCGTGGCCCTTGGTGGAGGGGTCCGAAATCAACCCTATCTCTTGTTTCCCCACACATACGGACTCTAAAAATAGCCTATACTTATGTATTTCGAAATTACATGGGCCTGGCCCAATAATAAGGTGACGCAGCACCTAAAATAGCCTCGGAACGAAATTTATGAAGTGGCATCTTGTATATTTCGTCCAAGGCTTCATGCACCCATTATGGTGGCTTCAAAGTCCTGAAATCATCACTTGTAACTCCGTTCTTGTTCTTGCTCCAATGTTCATCCTTCTCCAAGCTAGGCCCTTCATTTGTAAGCAAAACAAATGTATCCAATTTAGGCAGCATCATATTCTCATGAACATTAGAATCATTACCAAGAAACGAAAGTACCTGGTAGTTTAGTTGGCGTGCACGAGCTCTAGTAATTGGTCCAGTATGTATAGCAGCAGGGGCTGTGGGTGTAACAATTGTATTGATGTCCTCATCATCCTCCCCTTCTTGAAATGAAGTCGTCCACGACGGAAGTTCATCTTCCTCACCCAAATAAGGCTTCAAATCTGCAATGTTAAAAGTGGGACTAACCCCAAAATCTGCAGGCAGCTCAAGTTTATATGCATTATCATTTATTTTCTCTAACACCTTAAAGGGACCATCAGCACGTGGCATTAACTTTGATTTGCGCAAATCAGGAAATCTATCCTTACGCAAATGTAACCAAACAAGATCTCCAGGTGCAAACACAACATGTTTTCTACCCTTATCTCCAGCAAGTTTATATTTAGCATTCATGCGCTCAATGTTTTCCTTAGTTAACTCATGCATTTTTAAAATCAATTCAGCACGTTGTTTAGCATCAAAATTAACCTTCTCTGAAGATGGAAGAGGCAACAAATCAATAGGTGCACGAGGTAGGAAACCATACACAACTTCAAAAGGGCACATCTTAGTAGTAGAATGCAATGAACGATTATAAGCAAATTCAATATGAGGCAAGCATTCCTGATGAGGACATCAATACAATTGTTACACCCACAGCCCCTGCTGCTATACATACTGGACCAATTACTAGAGCTCGTGCACGCCAACTAAATTATCAGGTACTTTCGTTTCTTGGTAATGATTCTAATGTTCATGAGAATATGACGCTGCCTAAATTGGATACATTTGTTTTGCTTACAAATGAAGGGCCTAGCTTGGAGAAGGATGAACATTGGAGCAAGAACAAGAATGGAGTTACAAGTGATGATTTCAGGACTTTGAAGCCACCATAATGGGTGCATGAAGCCTTGAACGAAATATACAAGATGCCACTTCATAAATTTCGTCCCGAGGCTATTTTAGGTGCTGCGTCACCTTATTATTGGGCCAGGCCCATGTAATTTCGAAATACATAAGTATAGGCTATTTTTAGAGTCCGTATGTGTGGGGAAACAAGAGATAGGGTTGATTTCGGACCCCTCCACCAAGGGCCACGAAATTCCCCCCTCTTCCTCCATATATACAGCCCTTAGGGCATCGTTTAGACTTTGGGTTTTGTTTAGATTAAAAGTTCGCCATAGCTGCAACTTCGCGTACTTCGTTTGTGTTCAACGACCAGACAAAGGCGTCACAGAACCCCACCTTGATCAATAAAGCTTTCATCTTATATTCGCAATATCCAGATTGCAATCTCAGTTTCTTGCTTGTTCTTCGTTTGCTCGCAGGAAACAGACCCTCGTGGTCAGGTTGATCGTGCTCCGGCGTGGTCAATAACCTCTCGGAGTTGGTTTAGCGATTGCTAAGGCGCGACGTCCTCGCATGTTCGTAGTCGGATCGTCAAAGTCGACTTCCACCAAAGCGATATCCATCATCTCATCGAAAGACGGGACACCTTTGCCTCTATCAGATGGTCTCCAAACCAAATATTTTAAAGTCAAGTTGTGAAAGCATAGTATAACGACGAGACAAGGCATCAGCAATAACATTTTCTTTACCCTTCTTGTGTTTAATGACATAAGGGAAAGTCTCAATGAATTCAACCCATTTAGCATGCCTATGGTTCAGTTTTGCTTGACTTTTAATGTGTTTCAAAGATTCATGATCAGAATGTATAACAAATTCCTTGGGCCATAAATAATGTTGCCATGTTTCTAAGGTCCGAACAAGAGCATATAATACTTTATCATAAGTAGAATAGTTCAGACTAGGCCCACTCAATTTTTCAGAAAAGTATGCAACAGGTTTTCCATCTTGTAATAACACACCTCCTAATCCAATTCCACTAGCATCACATTCAAGCTCAAAGGTCTTATTGAAATTAGGAAGTTGGAGTAAAGGAGCATGTGTCAAATTATCTTTCAATACCGTGAAAGCTTCTTCCTGTGCGGTACCCCAAACAAAAGGCACATCCTTCTTTGTAAGCTCGTTGAGAGGTGCAGCAATGGTGCCGAAATCTCTCACAAAACGCCTATAGAAACCAGCGAGGCCAAGGAAACTCCTCACTTGTGTGACCGTTTTGGGCTGCGGCCAACTCTCAATAGCTTCAATCTTGGCTTTATCAACTTCAATTCCCTGTGGAGTAACAACATAGCCAAGAAAAGATACTCGGTCGGTGCAAAAGGTGCACTTTCCAAGGTTTCCAAACAAACGTGCATCACGTAGAGCAATAAAAACAGCACGTAAATGTTCCAAATGTTCCTCCAAAGATTTGCTATAAATCAATATGTCATCAAAGTAAACTACCACAAATCGTCCAATGAAAGCACGTAAAACTTCGTTCATTAACCTCATGAAAGTACTAGGTGCATTAGTTAACCCAAAAGGCATGACCAACCACTCATATAATCCAAACTTAGTTTTAAATGCTGTTTTCCATTCATCACCCAATTTCATATGAATTTGACGGTATCCACTACGCAAATCAACTTTGGAGAATATTGTAGAGCCACTCAATTCATCAAGCATATCATCTAGCCTAGGAATAGGATGACGATAACGAATAGTAATATTATTAATGCCTCTACAATCAACGCACATACGTGACGTACCATCCTTTTTCGGCACTAAAATGATAGGAACAACACAAGGACTAAGGGATTCGCGTATATAACCTTTGTCGAGCAGTTCTTGTACTTGACGCATAATCTCCTTCGTCTCCTCTGGATTGGTACGGTATGGTGCACGGTTGGGTAGCGAAGCACCGGGAATTAAGTCAATTTGATGCTCAATCCCTCGAATAGGTGGTAATCCCGGTGGCACGTCTTGTGGAAAGACGTCAGCGAACTCCTGCAAAATGTTAGTGACAGCAGGGGGCAAAGAGGAAGGCACGTCCTCGAATGAAAATAATGCCTCTTTGCACACAAAAGCATAGCAAACAGATTTGCTAAAATCTAGCTCATCAATATTAGATTTGGTGGCAAGTAAACATGCACTTTTCAATTTAATTTCAGAAACAACAGTAGATGGTTTATTATTAGGCTTCATTTGGTGCTCAAATTCTTTTGCCACAATATGATTTTCACTCTTATTTGTCTCCTGTTTTGCTTTATTAGCTCTATTAATATCATCTTTCAAAATGGAATCAGGAGTCATAGGAAGCAAAGTAATATTTTTATCGTTATGAACAAGAGTATACTGATTGTTTCTACCATGGTGTACAGAATTTTTATCAAATTGCCATGGTCTACCAAGTAATAAGGAACATGCTTGCATAGGTACCACATCACAATCAACATAATCAGCATATGTAGAGATACTAAAATGCACACGAACAATACGTGTTACCTTAACCTTGCCACTGTTGTTGAACCATTGGATGTAGTAAGGATGTGGATGTGGTCTTGTGGTGAGAGATAGCTTCTCCACCATCTCCATGCTAGCCAAGTTATTGCAGCTCCCACCATCTATGATCACACGAACAGAACGTTCCTTCACAACTCCCTTTGTATGGAACAAATTATGCCTCTGATTTTGCTCAGCTTGTGTAACCTGCACACTCAAAACACGTTGAGCAACTAAACATTCATACCTGTCAGCATCTTCAGGAGCCATGTATTGCGTCTCATGATCAGAATCGTCTCCACCGTGTTCTTCACGTGTAATAAGAGCCAAAGTCTCCTCATCATAGTCACTAGCGGACTCATACCCACCATCCTCAGTAACAATCATCACACGCTTAGATGGGCATTCTCTCGCATAATGACCTCCACCCTTGCAACGTCGACAAATAATATCATGTGTTTGCCCTGTTGATGCCATGGATGAAGAAGAGCTCTTTGCAGGCCCAGAAGGTGTGCTCTTGGCAGATAGTGGTGATTGTGCCTGCTTTATTGTATCACGGTTGGAGGTGGCAGCCGACGGAGGCGCCGGTGTAGCAGAACGTGTGGAAGTAGATGATGCACGTGGTGTCAATGACGAAGGTCGACCTGCAGAAAAGTTACTCCGCGCCAATGCGTGTCGATCCTGCACTTCACGTTCAGCTTTACAAGCAAGATGGAATAAATGAGTGATATTAGTATACTCCTTATACTCTAGAATCGTCTGAATCTCTCTATTTAATCCACCAATAAAACGTGCAAGCATAGCTTCATTCTCCTCAACAATACCACATCTAATCATGCCAGTTTGTAATTCCTGATAATATTCTTCCACAAAAAATTTTCCCTGTCTTAAGCGCTGCAATTTTTGAAGTAATTCACGTTGATAATATGGTGGAACCCAACGAATACGCATAGCAGTTTTCAAAGCAGCCCAAGTAGCCGGAATAGGATATAATCTACAATGCTCAGACCACCAAACACATGCAAAACTAGTGAATGCACAAACAGCAGCAGGAACACGTCTCTCCTCGGGATATTGTAAACATGTAAATCGTTGTTCAGTTTCTAACTCCCAAGTAAGATATATATCAGGAACATATCTACCCTCAAATGGTGGAATATTCAATTTTAGTTTACGGAGATGGTCATGATCTCGTACCTGAGGGTGAGCCCTACCATTGCCATTATTTGCATGTGGACAACCTGGTGGTTGCTGTGCTGGTGGTGGCATGTAGTTCTGATTTTGATCAACCTCATCCTCATAATCTCCCACATAATCATCCTCCTCCACGTCAGCAGTAGGAGCCACAGAAGTATCAACAGCAGCACCAGCAGTTTGGCCCGACTGAAGAGGGACACGACTCGCTCGGCGGAGGGCTGTTTCCCGACGTGGAGGTAGTCGATGTTGTTGCTGTTGTTGCAGAGGTGCGGCAGGAGCAGCCGGTGGTGGTGGTGGAAGACGCGAAAGCAATTCAGAAAACTTGTTATCGAGCTTTGTTTCAAACGTCTTCGCCATGCCATCTATCTTCTCCATGGCCTCTTCAAATCTGTTTATCACATCTTGCACCTGTCCACTCATCATTTGCTGAAGCGTATCATGAAGCTCCTTGTTCGTCAAGTTCTCCCAGTCAGTCTCGTCGACTTGTGATCCTGGCATGGTTAGCAGCAATAGAAACACACAAGAATATGATCCTACAGAATACTAACAAGTGGCGGTGGCGGCGGGTGTCACAAATCTGTCAAGCAAATCTCAAATTCTTACCAGTTCTTACCCAGCAGCAGGCGGTGATCGGCAACCGTTGTAGTCAAAACTCTCAAAAGCTTGGATAGAGCGATTGCCAGGGAGAGTCAAACGCACGACGTAGATGTATGTGGAGCTGGGAAGGCCTATAGTATGGTAGCAAAAAGGGTCAGCAATAATCAATTCAGAGATGCAAAGTTGAATAAACGCTCAACGACGGTACTGTGCTGGTCCTAGGCTAGACCGTGCTAGAGACGCGAGCCTAGAACACTAACAAAATCACGGCGCTGCACGTAAATAAGGGAAAAGCACACTCTGGAACTCTTTTTTTCCCTCTTTTTTTGCGCTCCTTTTTTTTGCGCTCCTCTTTTTTTTTGCGAAAAATCACTATAATGGCGAGTGTCTCAAAACTCTTCCCTCGTCAAACTGATAGGATGGGCACGGATTTTTTTTTCACTTCTTTTTCGGAAATCAGCGCAGCGACGACGAAAAAGTGCGACAAAAATCACTATGATGGCACGTGGCTCAAAAGACTCAGAAAAGCCAAAAAATAGGATAGGGAAAAAAATTTGCCCGTGAAATTTTTGGCCAAAAAACTGCCCGGGGGTCTCCAGACTCTCTTTTTTTTTCCGAGATCTACGCAGGCAAGGAAACACGAAACGTAATTTAGATTGATCTCAAGAACAAACCTAATATGAGAAGAACTCGGATTGGTGGTGGATATATGGTTGTGGTATATGGCAGCGGTGGTGCTATATGGTAGCGGTGGTGGTATATGGATATAGATTGGTGGTGGTATATGGATACGGATTGGTGGTGGTATATGGATGGATTCAGAGCGGTGGCGGATAAGCAAAAGTGATAGATGGGCGATGATGATGGTGCGGTGGCAGCGTGACAACTTATGACCAGAACTCGAAACTCTAAAAGACTAGACTCTAAGACCAGCAACTTGACACGATGATGCAACCGCAAATTCAACAAAGCAAAAACCCTAAAAAGATTATGCAAAGGCTCAGATTGGTTCGGATATGATGAACTAACCCTAATTTTTTTTTCTGGCTTTTTCATGGACTGTAGGTATGAAGAACAGACTTGATCTAATCTATGAAAAACTGTAAAATCTCACCGAGCAACCTGGAAATCTGATACCACTTGATAGAGGCTAAGGTGTCCCGATGTTTCGATGAGATGGTGGCTATCATTTTCTGTGGGAGTCGACCTTGACGATCCGACTACGAACGTGCGAGACGTCGCGCCTTAGCAATCGCTAAACCAACTTCCGAGGGTTATTGACCACGCCGGAGCACGATCAACCTGACCACGAGGGTCTGTTTCCTGCGAGCAAACGAAGAACAAGCAAGAAACTGAGATTGCAATCGGGATATTGCAAATATAAGATGAAAGCTTTATTGATCAAGGTGGGGTTCTGTGACGTCTTGGTCTGGTCGTTGGACACAAATGAAGTACGCGAAGTTGCAGCTATGGCGAACTTTTAATCTAAACAAAACCCAAAGTCTAAACGACGCCCTAAGGGTTGTATATATGGAGGAAGAGGGGGGAATTTCGTGGCCCTTGAGGGTGGGGTCTGAAACCAACCCTAACTCTTGTTTCCCCACACATACGGACTCTAAAAATAGCCTATACTTAAGTATTTCGAAATTACATGGGCCTGGCCCATTAATAAGGTGACGCAGCACCTAGAATAGCCTATGGACGAATATTATGAAGTGGCATCTTGTATATTTCGTCCAAGGCTTCATGCACTCCTTATGGCGGCTTCAAAGTCCTGAAATCATCACTTGTAACTCCGTTCTTGATCCCCTTGCGCATGCCATCAACTCCATGCGTGTTCTTGCTCCAATGTTCATCCTTCTCCAAGCTAGGCCCTTCATTTGTAAGCAAAACAAATGTATCCAATTTAGGCAGCATCATAATCTCATGAACATTAGAATCATTACCAAGAAACGAAAGTACCTGGTAATTGAATTGGCGTGCGCGAGCTCTAGTAATTGGTCCAGTATATGTAACAGTAGGGGCTGTGGGTGTAACAATGGTATTGATGTCCTCATCAGGTCCAGTATATGTAACAGTAGGGGCTGTGGGTGTAACAATGGTATTGATGTCCTCATCAACAGTGCTCCCCTAAAGAAGCGCCTGAGTTGGCGTCCACGGAGCCCTCAGAGGGGATGTGACAGGGACGTTCTTTACCTAATGGGCCGGATAAGATTGTTAGCTCATTCCGGACTGACCATGATCGGGGTCATGGCCGCATGCATCATGCGAGGGGTGCAGTCGCTTCAGTATAGAGGCCGCCCCATGTGGGACTGCAACGGGGAGGACGATGCCACCCGCTACGGCCGTAAGGGGCCGGATTCGGCTGCCGCTCTAATAAAGACCTTGTCCGCTTTGTACAAGGGAGAAGAGGAGGAATTTCTCCGCGTCAACCTATAGGGTGGATTTTCTATGTACAATCCCCCAAGTTGGGTAAGTGGACACTTTTACTTGCCCATCCGTTTTATGTTCCCATCGTTAAATATTCAGTCTAACAACTTCAACGCAGGAACTGCGCCAGGCTGTTAAAGAAATATAAACAACCCTCCTCCACAACCCGAGGATCCGGGACGGTCCCTCGACCCGGCCTCTCAAGAGGATCCGGACTTATCTGTGGAGCTGATTGCTGGGGTGTTTCATCAATTGAGCAAGGACAACGCCTTGGTGGCCATTACGGCCGATTACCCAGGGCTACTCCCAGCCTCACAGGTAACTGAGACCGAAGTCCCAGCACTTTGAAAAGGGATCTATCCTCGCGTGTTTTCGATTGCCGTATGAAAACCGTGTTTTGCAGGGGAGGTCCTTGAGACAGGGGGCCGAGCCTGCGGCGAGTAGCCAACGAGGGGCGGCAAGGCCCCGCAGGCTGAAAAGAAGTGTGGTCCGGACTGAGATGCCGGCGCAAAGGTATAGCGCGCCATCTTATTCCCAGGTGTTATTCCTTTAAGTCATATTAATGCTCGTGCTCTCTTTGGGACGAAGAGACCTCGCCGGACTATATCCGGAGGGGTTGCCAATCGTGCCTCCACCAGCCAGGCTCCAAAGCCTGGTCCGAAAGCGGAGGCGAACACAAGGCGCGCACCGGACGCTCCTCCGACAGAGGATGCGGACAGGCTGTCTGCCACCAATTCCGAGGTGGAGAGTGCCATGAACCACAGGCGTCGCCAGACAGTTCTTCGCGACGCTTGTTTTTCCCAAGAGGCATTGGATGCCTTCAATTCGGGAGATGCGTTCCTCCGTGCCGCTCAAAATGGTCTAGACAAAGCCACGGAGCAGTATGTAAAAGACATACGGGTATGAAAATTTTGGTAAATATATATATACCAGTAGCCCCCGAGACTTGAAATAGTTAGAATAACTGATTTAAGGATCATTTGTTATGCAGGTTCTTACAGAAAAGAATATCCTACTGTCCCAGGAGCTGGAAGAGTGCAAAGCCCAACTTGAGGCCGCATTAGCCGTGGCAGGGGAGCCCAAGGAGACCCCCTCTGGTAATATACGCTTCGAAAGATAAGTATTTTGCGAAGTGCGGCATGGGTGCAAATCTGACAAATGAAATTGCAGATGGTGCCGGATTAAATCCGGAAGAGCAACAACTCTGACGCCAGCTGAAGGCTGGTGAGAGCGTGCTGACAATGGTGAGGCGGGAGAAGAACGATCTCCAAGATGCCAACACCAAGCTGGGCGTTGAACTAAAGGATGTTCGTGCCCAGCTGTTGGACTCCGTGAAGGAGAATCAGCGGCTTCGATGCGGCATATATAGTAAGTGCTTAAACGAACTTTGAAAAAAGAGTTCGGCAAGGAAGTCGACTAACAGAGTAATGTTTGTAGGTATGCTAACATGTCGTCCTGCAGAGGAAATGCCCGGTTCTACGGGTGACCTTCTTCCCGAGCTCTCACAACTGCACAAGCGAGTTCGGCAGGTGATGCAAAGCATCGCCCAGGCCTTGTGGCCATCCGTCTCCATGCCCGAAGGCCTTGGAGAGCTTGTAGAGAAGCTGAAGGGAGCGCGGCGGCGCTTCCGATTGTGGAAGATGTCGGCCTGCCATCAAGGCGCCAGGGAGGCCTGGGCCATGGTGAACACGCGGTACACGAAGGCTGACCCAAACCACATGGCCGAGGTCGGACCCGTGGGGCCCGATGGGAAGGAGATCCCTGTGAGCTTAGTATACAGCCAAGTAGAATTGGCCGCAAAGTATTCCCAACAGGACTGTAAACTAGATGGCCTATTAGATGGTATTGAAGAGGAATACAACCAGTCACATTGACTATGTAATTATAATTGACATGTGTAATGCCTTCTAGCCGGATTGTAGATCGTTTGTCATGGCCGACCTTTTCGCTTCAACCTCGGGACCTGACGGTTCGGAGTGTGTCCGAATACCCTCGCGGTTATATAAGAACCGGGGTATGCATGGAGACCAGGTGTAGGGGTCATTAGTGCTTGAACAGACAAGTGCCCAACTAGTTATGTTATATTACATGGTTAGTAAGAAACATCTCCAGGGAGAATAGTTCCGTTAGGGGTTCCTTTCCCTAGGAGGCATGCCCTAAAGTGCATGTCCATTCTGCGAAAAGAGACGCAGGAAAAACATCTGGGGGCGTATAGATAAATAAAAAAAGATCATCTTTAGTTCACCGACCGAATATTCCCCTAAGAACGCTAGCTTTCGGCTTCACCCAGTCTGAGGTACACATCCGGCTGACCCGATAGTAACAATCGCAGAGGTGCTCCCTTTACCACCAAGCCGAACAATCGGGAACATAGGGGTAAGCACAGGAACCAGGCAACCCAGCTTGGCCAAAACTTAAGTCACATCGATGCATATACTTGCGAATAAAAGGTACATGCGGAAGTGTGACACATGTGTTGGGCATGAAGCCCGTATAAATAAGCTTCTGTTTAAAGAAGCCCCCAGGTTTAATGAGCGCGGATAGCGCGTCACTTTATGAGCATTTAAAGGATATAGGAGAGAGAGAGAGGAGAAGGAGAGAAATGTAAGACAGAAAGTATATAAAAAATGGACAGAGGAAGGAAACGAACACAGAGTCCGGCGCTAGGCATAGAATCTTCAAAGACGGGCTGCGTTCCATGGGTTCGGCTCGAGTCGGTTATCCGATGCATCTCGCAGGCGGTACGCTCCACCAGTCAGGACTTGGTCAATTATGAAGGGACCTTCCCACTTGGGCTTGAGTTAGTCCTTTTTCTTGTCCGGCAGACGTAGAACTAATTCGCCAACGTTGTAGTTTTTGGCCCGTACTTCTCTGCTTTGGTATCTTCGAGCCTGCTGTTGATAGAATGCGGAACGGGCTTTTGCCACATCACGCTGTTCCTCCAAGGCGTCCAAACTGTCCTGCCGATCGAGCTCGGCTTCTCTTTCTTCGTACATGCGCACTAGAGGTGAGTCATGAATTATGTCGCAGGGCAAAACTGCCTCTGCGCCGTACACCATGAAGAATGGTGTGTATCCGGTGGTGCGATTCGGCGTGGTCCGCAGCCCCCAGAGTACGGAGTCGAGCTCCTCTACCCAGTGCGTATTAGATTCCTTAAGGGACCGCACTAATCTGGGTTTGATGCCGCTCATGATAAGACCATTTGCATGTTCGACCTGGCCGTTAGTTTGTGGGTGATAGACGGAAGCATAATCGAGCTTGATGCCCATGTTTTTGTACCAGAGTTTTACCTCGTCGGCCGTAAAGTTCATGCCATTATCAGTGATGATGCTGTGGTGATGAGGACATCAATACAATTGTTACACCCACAGCCCTTGTTGCTATAAATACTGGACCAATTACTAGAGCTCGCGCACGCCAACTAAATTACCAGGTACTTTCGTTTCTTGGTAATGATTCTAATGTTCATGAGAATATGGTGCTGCCTAAATTGGATACATTTGTTTTGCTTACAAATGAAGGGCCTAGCTTGGAGAAGGATGAACATTGGATTAAGAACAAGCATGGAGATGATGGCATGCGCAAGGGGAACAAGAACGGAGTTACAAGTGATGATTTCAGGACTTTGAAGCCACCATAATGGGTGCATGAAGCCTTGGACGAAATATACAAGATGCCACTTCATAAATTTCGTCCCGAGGCTATTATAGGTGCTGCATCACCTTATTATTGGGCCAGGCCCATGTAATTTCGAAATACATAAGTATAGGCTATTTTTAGAGTCCGTATGTGTGGGGAAACAAGAGATAGGGTTGATTTCGGACCCCTCCACCAAGGGCCACGAAATCCCCCCCCCCCTCTTCCTCCATATATACAACCCTTAGGGCATCGTTTAGACTTTGGGTTTTGTTTAGATTAAAAGTTCGCCATAGCTGCAACTTCGCGTACTTCGTTTGTGTTCAACGACCAGACAAAGGCGTCACAGAACCCCACCTTGATCAATAAAGCTTTCATCTTATATTCGCAATATCCAGATTGCAATCTCATTTTCTTGCTTGTTCTTCGTTTGCTCGCAGGAAACAGACCCTCGTGGTCAGGTTGATCGTGCTCCGGCGTGGTCAATAACCTCTCGGAGTTGGTTTAGCGATTGCTAAGGCGTGACGTCCTCGCACGTTCGTAGTCGGATCATCAAAGTCGACTGCCACCAAAGCGATATCCATCATCTCATCGAAAGACGGGACACCTTTGCCTCTATCAAGTGGTATCAGATTTCCAGGTTGCTCGGTGAGATTTTACAGTTTTTCGTAGTTTAGATCGAGTCTGTTCTTCATACCTACAGTCCATGAAAAAGCCACAAAAAAAATTAGGGTTAGTTCATCATATTCGAACCAATCTGAGCCTTTGCATAATCTTTTTAGGGTTTTGCTTTGTTGAATTTGCGGTTGCATCGTCGTGTCTAGTTGCTGGTCTTAGAGTCTAGTCTTTTAGAGTTTCGAGTTCTGGTCATAAGTTGTCACGCTGCCGCCGCACCATCATCATCGCCCCTGCCATCTACCACCACCGCTTATCCGCCACCGCTTCGAATCCGTATCCATATACCACCACCGCTGTCATATACCACCACCGCTGCCATCTACTACCATATATCCACCACCAATCCGAGTTCTTGTCATATTAGGTTTGTTTTCGAGATCCATCTAGATTCCGATTCGTGTTTCCTTGCCAGAGTAGGTTTCGGAAAAAAAAGAGTCCGGAAACCACCCTCCGTTTAGGCCCAAAATTTTTCGAAAACGCATTTTTCGAAAAAATTTCTGGCTATCCTATTTTTAGGTGTTTTTGAGTGTTTGGAGACAGGTGCCATTATAGGAAGTTTTTATTTGACCCGTTTCCAGTTTTTGGGTCCGGGCAGTCGAAAAAAAAAATTGGTCGAAAAAATTTCGTGCCCATCCTGTCAGTTTGACCTAGGAAGAGTTTTGAGACACTCGCCATTATAGTGATTTTTCGCAAAAAAAAGCAGCGCAAAAAAAGAGCGCAAAAAAAAGAGCGAAAAAAAAAATCCAGAGTGTGCTTTTCCCTTGTTTACGTGTCGCGCCGTGATTTTGTTGGTGTTCTAGGCTCGCGTCTCTAGCACAGTCTAGCCTAGGACCAGCACAGTACCGTCGTTGAGCGTTTATTCAACTTTGCATCTATGAATTGATTATTGGTGACCCTTTTTGCTACCATATTATAAGCCTTCCCAGCTCCACATACATCTACGTCGTGCGTTTGACTCTCCCTGGTAATCGCTCTATCCAAGCTTTGAGAGTTTTTGACTACAACGGTTGCCGATCACCGCCTGGTAAGAACTGGTAAGAATTTGAGATTTGCTTGACGGATTTGTGACACCCACCACCACCTCTTGTTAGTAGTCTGTAGGATCATATTCTTGTGTGTTTCTATTGCTGCTAACCATGCCAGGATCACAAGCCGATGAGACTGACTGGGAGAACATGACGAATAAGGATTTGCATGATAAATTTCAGCAAATGATGAGTGGACAGGTGCAAGATGTGCTAAATAGATTTGAAGAAGCCATGGAGAAGATAGATGGCATGGAGAAGACGTTCGAAACAAAGCTCGATAACAAGTTTAATGAATTGCTCGCGCGTCTTCCACCACCACCACCCGCGGCACCTAACGCACCTCTCCAACAACAACAACGACGACTACCTCCACGTCGCGAAACAGATCTCCGCCGAGCGAGCCGTGTTCCTCTTGCGTTTGGCCAAACTATTGGTGCTGCTGTTGATACTTCTGTGGCTCCTGCTGCTGATGCGGAGGAGGATGATTATGTGGGAGATTACGAGGATGAGGTTGCTCAAAATTAGAACTACGTGCAACCACTTGGACCACAACCACCAGGTCATCCACATGCAAATAATCACAATGGTAGGGCTTTCCCTCAGGTACGAGATCATGACCATCTTCCTAAACTGAAATTGAATATTCCACCTTTCGAGGGTAGATATGTTCCTGATATATATCTTACTTGGGAGTTAGAAACTGAACAACGATTTACATGTTTACAATATCCTGAGGAGAGACGGGTTGCCGCTGCTGTTTGTGCTTTCACTAGTTTTGCATGTGTATGGTGGTCTGAACATTGTAGATTATATCCTATTCCAACTACTTGTGCTGCTTTGAAAACTGCTATGCGTACTCGTTGGGTTCCACCATATTATCAACGTGAATTGCTTCAGAAATTACAGCGCTTAAGACAAGGAAAAAATTCTGTAGAAGAATATTATCAGGAATTACAAACTGGCATGATTAGATGTGGTATTGTTGAGGAGAATGAAGCAATGCTTGCACGTTTTCTGGGTGGATTAATGATAGAGGCAAAGGTGTCCCGTCTTTCGATGAGATGATGGATATCGCTTTGGTGGAAGTCGTCTTTGACGATCCGACTACGAATGTGCGAGGACGTCGCGCCTTAGCAATCGCTAAACCAACTCCGAGAGGTTATTGACCACACATACGGACTCTAAAAATAGCCTATACTTATGTATTTCGAAATTACATGGGCCTGGCCCAATAAAAAGGTGACGCAGCACCTATAATAGCCTCGGGACAAAATTTATGAAGTGGCATCTTGTATATTTCGTCCAAGGCTTCATGCACCCATTATGGTGGCTTCAAAGTCCTAAAATCATCACTTGTAACTCCGTTCTTGTTCCCCTTGCCCATAGCATCATCTCCATGCTTGTTCTTGCTCCAATGTTCATCCTTCTCCAAGCTAGGCCCTTCATTTGTAAGCAAAACAAATGTATCCAATTTAGGCAGCATCATATTCTCATGAACATTAGAATCATTACCAAGAAATGAAAGTACCTGATAATTTAATTGGTGTGCGCGAGCTCTAGTAATTGGTCCCGTATATGTAGTAGTAGGGGCTGTGGGTGTAACAATGGTATTGATGTCCTCATCATCCTCCCCTTCTTGAAATGAAGTCGTCCTCGACGGAAGCTCATCTTCCTCACCCAAATAAGGCTTCAAATCTGCAATGTTAAAAGTGGGACTAACCCCAAAATCTGCAGGCAGCTCAAGTTTATATGCATTATCATTTATTTTCTCTAACACCTTAAAGGGACCATCAGCACGTGGCATTAGCTTTGATTTGTGCAAATCAGGAAATCTATCCATTCGCAAATGTAACCAAACAAGATCTCCAGGTGCAAACACAACATGTTTTCTACCCTTATCTCTAGCAAGTTTATATTTAGCATTCATACGCTCAATGTTTTCCTTAGTTAACTCATGCATTTATAAAATCAATTCAGCACGTTGTTTAGCATCAAAATTAACCTTCTTCGAAGAGGGAAGAGGCAACAAATCAATAGGTGCACGAGGTAGGAAACCATACACAACTTCAAAAGGGCACATCTTAGTAGTAGAATGCAATGAACGATTATAAGCAAATTCAATATGAGGCAAGCATTCCTCCCACATTTTCTTATTATTCTTCAAAACAGCCCTAAGCATAGTAGACAACGTTCTATTGACTACTTCAGTTTGTCCATCAGTTTGGGGTGACAAGTAGTACTAAAAAGTAGTTTAGTCCCCAACTTAGCCCATAAACATCTCCAAAAGTGGCTAAGAAATTTAGTATCACGATCTGAAACAATAGTATTTGGCACACCATGCAAGCGAATAATTTCACGAAAGAACAAATCAGCAACATTAACAGCATCATTGCTTTTATGACATGGTATAAAGTGTGCCATTTTCGAGAATCTATCCACGACAACAAATATGCTATCCCTCCCCTTCTTTGTTCGAGGTAAACCTAAAACAAAGTCCATAGATATATCCTCCAAGGAACACTAGGTACAGGCAAAGGCATATATAAACCATGAGGATTGAGTCGTGACTTAGCTTTTTGACATGTAGTGCAGCGAGCAATAAAACGCTCAACATCCTGTCTCATCTTTGGCCAAAAGAAATGTGTAGCAAGTACGTCCTCCGTCTTCTTCACGCCAAAGTGTCCCATTAATCCTCCTCCATGCGCCTCCTGCAACAACAAAAGACGAACGGAGCTAGCTGGAATGCATAGCTTGTTAGCACGAAACACAAATCCATCGTTAACGACAAACTTGTTCGACATTCTACCTTCTTTACAATTCTGCATTACATCTTTAAAATCAGCATCATGCACATATTGATCTTTGATGGTCTCCAAACCAAATATTTTGAAGTCAAGTTGTGAAAGCATAGTATAGCGACGAGACAATGCATCAGCAATAACATTTTCTTTTCCCTTCTTGTGTTTAGTGACATAAGGGAAAGTCTCAATGAATTCAACCGATTTAGCATGTCTACGATTCAGTTTAGCTTGACTTTTAATATGTTTCAAAGATTCATGATCAGAATGTATAACAAATTCTTTGGGCCATAAATAATGTTGCCATGTTTCTGAAGTCCGAACAAGAGCATATAATTCTTTATCATAAGTAGAATAATTCAGACTAGGCCCACTCAATTTTTCAGAAAAGTATGCAACAGGTTTGCCATCTTGTAATAACACACCTCCTAATCCAATTCCACTAGCATCACATTCAAGCTCAAAAGTCTTATTAAAATCAAGAAGTTGGAGTAAAGGAGCATGTGTCAACTTATCTTTCAATACCGAGAAGGCTTCTTCCTGTGCGGTACCCCAAAGAAAAGGCACATCTTTCTTTGTAAGCTCATTGAGAGGTGCAGCAATGGTGCTGAAATCTCTCACAAAACGCCTATGGAATCCAGCGAGGCCAAGAAAACTCCTCACTTGTGTGATCGTTTTGGGCTGCGGCCAACTCTCAATAGCTTCAATCTTGGCTTTATCAACTTCAATTCCCTGTGGAGTAACAACATAGCCAAGAAAAGATACTCGGTCGGTGCAAAAGGTGCACTTCCCAAGGTTACCAAACAAACGTGCATCACGTAGAGCAATAAAAACAGCACGTAAACGTCCCAAATGTTCTTCCAAAGATCTGCTATAAATCAATATGTCATCAAAGTAAACTACCACAAATCGTCCAATGAAAGCACGTAAAACTTCGTTCATTAATCTCATGAAAGTACTAGGTGCATTAGTTAACCCAAAAGGCATGACTAACCACTCATATAATCCAAACTTAGTTTTAAATGCTGTTTTCCATTCTTCTCCCAATTTCATACGAATTTGATGGTATCCACAACGCAAATCAACTTTGGAGAATATTGTAGAGCCACTCAATTCATCAAGCATATCATCGAGCCTAGGAATAGGATGACGATAACGAATAGTAATATTATTAATGCCTCTACAATCAACACACATACGTGATGTACCATCCTTTTTCGGCACTAGAATAATAGGAACAGCACAAGGACTAAGGGATTCGCGTATATAACCTTTGTCGAGAAGCTCTTGTACTTGACGCATAATCTCCTTCGTCTCCTCTGGATTGGTACGGTATGGTGCACGGTTTGGCAGTGAAGCACCGGGAATTAAGTCAATCTGATGCTCAATCCCTCGAATAGGCGGTAATCCCGGTGGCACGTCTTGTGGAAAGACGTCAGCGAACTCCTGCAAAATGTTAGTGACAGCAGGAGGCAAAGAGGAAGGCATGTCCTTGAATGAAAATAATGCCTCTTTGCACACAAAAGCATAGCAAACAGATTTGCTGAAATCTAGCTCATCAATATCAGATTTGGTGGCAAATAAACATGCACTTCTCAATTTAATTTCAGAAGCAACACTAGATGGTTTATTATTAGGCTTCATTTGTTGCTCAAATTCTTTTGCCACAATCTGATTTTCACTCTTATTCTTCTCCTGTTTTGCTTTATTAGCTCTATTAATATCATCTTTCAAAATGGAATCAGGAGTCATAGGAAGCAAAGTAATATTTTTATCCTTATGAACAAGAGTATAGTGATTGTTTCTACCATCATGTACAGAATTTTTATCAAATTGCCATGGTCTACCAAGTAATAAGGAACATGCTTGCATAGGTACCACATCACAATCAACATAATCAGCATATGTAGAGATACTAAAATGCACACGAACAGTACGTGTTACCTTAACCTTGCCGCTGTTGTTGAACCATTGGATGTAGTAAGGATGTGGATGTGGTCTTGTGGTGAGAGAAAGCTTCTCCACCATGTCCATGCTAGCCAAGTTGTTGCAGCTCCCTCCGTCTATTATGACGCGCACAGAACGTTCCTTCACAACTCCCTTGGTATGGAACAAATTGTGCCTCTGAATTTGCTCAGCTTGTATGACCTGCACACTCAAAACACGTTGAGCAAATAAACATACATACCTGTCAGCGTCTTCAGGAGCCATGTATTGCGTCTCATGATCAGAATCATCTCCACCATGTTCTTCACGTGTAATAAGAGCCAAAGTCTCCTCATCATAGTCACTAGCGGACTCATATCCACCATCCGCGGTAGCAATCATCACACGCGGAGATTTGCATTCTCTCGCATAATGACCTCCTCCCTTACAACGACGACAAATAATATCACTTGTATGCCCTGTTGATGTTATGGAAGAAGAAGAACACTGTGCAGGCCCCGCAGGTGCGCTCTTGGCAGATAATGGTGGTTGTGCCTGTTTTCTTGTATCACGGCTGGAGGTGGCACCTGATGGAGGTGCTGGTGCAGTTGAAGTAGAAGATGCACGTGGTGTCCATGATGAAGGTCGGCCTGCAGAAAAGTTAGTTCGCGCCAATGCTTGTCGATCCTGCACTTCACGTTCATCTTAACAAGCAAGATGGAATAAACGAGTGATATTAGTATACTCCTTATACTCTAGAATCGTCTGAATCTCTCTATTTAATCCACCCAGAAAACATGCAAGCATAGCTTCATTCTCCTCAACAATACCACATCTAATCATGCCAGTTTGTAATTCCTAATAATATTCTTCTACAGAATTTTTTCCTTGTCTTAAGCGCTGTAATTTTTGAAGCAATTCACGTTGATAATATGGTGGAACCCAACGAGTACGCATTGCAGTTTTCAAAGCAACCCAAGTAGTTGGAATAGGATATAATCTACAATGTTCAGACCACCATACACATGCAAAACTAGTGAAAGCACAAACAGCAGCGGCAACCCGTCTCTCCTCGGGATATTGTAAACATGTAAATCGTTGTTCAGTTTCTAACTCCCAAGTAAGATATATATCAGGAACATATCTACGCTCGAAAGGTGGAATATTCAATTTCAGTTTAGGAAGATGGTCATGATCTCGTACCTGAGGGAAAGCCCTACCATTGGGATTATTTGCATGTGGACGACCTGGTGGTTGTGGTGCAGGTGGTTGCACGTAGTTCTGATTTTGAGCAACCTCATCCTCTTAATCTCCCACATAATCATCCTCCTCTGCATCAGCAGCTGGAGCCACAAAAGTATCAACAGCAGCACCAACAGTTTGGCCAAACGCAAGAGGAACACGGCTCGCTCGGCGGAGGTCTGTTTCGCGACGTGGAGGTAGTCGTTGTTGTTGTTGTTGGAGAGGTGCGTTAGGTGCAGCGGGTGGTGGTGGTGGAAGACGCGCGGGCAATTCATTAAACTTGTTATCAAGCTTTATTTCGAACGTCTTCTCCATGCCATCTATCTTCTCCATGGCCTCTTCAAATCTGTTTAGCACATCTTGCACCTGTCCACTCATCATTTGCTGAAATTTATCATGCAAATCCTTATTCGTCATGTTCTCCCAGTCAGTCTCGTCAGCTTGTGATCCTGGCACGGTTAGCAGCAATAGAAACACACAAGAATATGATCCTACAGACTACTAACAAGAGGTGGTGGTGGGTGTCACAAATCCGTCAAGCAAATCTAAAATTCTTACCAGTTCTTACCCAGCAGCAGGCGGTGATCGGCAACCGTTGTAGTCAAAAACTCTCAAAGCTTGGATAGAGCGATTACCAGGGAGAGTCAACCGCACGACGTAGATGTATGTGGAGATGGGAAGGCTTATAATATGGTAGCAAAAAGGGTCAGCAATAATCAATTCAGAGATGCAAAGTTGAATAAACGCTCAACGACGGTACTGTGCTGGTCCTAGGCTAGACTGTGCTAGAGACGCGAGCCTAGAACACCAACAAAATTACGGCGCGGCACGTAAACAAGGGAAAAGCACACTCTGGATTTTTTTTTTGCTCTTTTTTTTGCGGTCTCTTTTTTTTGCGCTGCTTTTTTTTGCGAAAAATGACTATAATGGCGAGTGTCTCAAAACTCTTCCTAGCTCAAACTGACAGGATGGGCACGAAATTTTTTCCGACCAATTTTTTTTTTCTCGACTGCCCGGACCCAAAAACTGGAAACGGGTCAAAAAATACTTCCTATAATGGCACCTGTCTCAAAACACTCAGAAACACCTAAAAATAGGATAGCCAGAAATTTTTTCAAAAAATGCGTTTTCGAAAAATTTTGGGCCTAAACGGAGCGTGGTTTCCGGACTCTTTTTTTTTACGAAACCTACTCCGGCAAGGAAACACGAATCGGAATCTAGATGGATCTCGAAAATAAACCTAATATGACAAGAACTCGGATTGGTGGTGGATATATGTTGGTAGATGGCAGCGGTGGTGGTATATGACAGCGGTGGTGGTATATGGATACGGATTCGAAGCGGTGGCGGATAAGCGGTGGTGGTAGATGACAGGGGTGATGATGATGGTGCGGCGGCGGCGTGACAACTTATGACCAGAACTCGAAACTCTAAAAGACTAGACTCTAAGACCAGCAACTAGACACGACGATGCAACCGCAAATTCAACAAAGCAAAACCCTAAAAAGATTATGCAAAGGCTCAGATTGGTTCGGATATGATGAACTAGCCCTAATTTTTTTTGTGGCTTTTTCGTGGACTGTAGGAATGAAGAACAGACTCGATCTAAACTACGAAAAACTGTAAAATCTCACCGAACAACCTGGAAATCTGATACCACTTGATAGAGGCAAAGGTGTCCCGTCTTTCGATGAGATGATGGATATCGCTTTGGTGGCAGTCGACTTTGACGATCCGACTACGAACGTGCGAGGACGTCGCGCCTTAGCAATCGCTAAACCAACTCCGAGAGGTTATTGACCACGCCGGAGCACGATCAACCTGACCACGAGGGCCTGTTTCCTGCAAGCAAACGAAGAACAAGCAAGAATCTGAGATTGCAATCTGGATATTGCGAATATAAGATGAAAGCTTTATTGATCAAGGTGGGGTTCTGTGACGCCTTTGTCTGGTCGTTGAACACAAACGAAGTACACGAAGTTGCAGCTATGGCGAACTTTTAATCTAAACAAAACCCAAAGTCTAAACGGTGCCCTAAGGGCTGTATATATGGAGGAAGAGAGGGGGAATTTCGTGGCCCTTGGTGGAGGGGTCCGAAATCAACCCTATCTCTGGTTTCCCCACACATACGGACTCTAAAAATAGCCTATACTTATGTATTTCGAAATTACATGGGCCTGGCCCAATAAAAAGGTGACGCAGCACCTATAGTAGCCTCGGGACGAAATTTATGAAGTGGCATCTTGTATATTTCGTCCAAGGCTTCATGCACCCATTATGGTGGCTTCAAAGTCCTAAAATCATCACTTGTAACTCCGTTCTTGTTCCCCTTGCGCATAGCATCATCTCCATGCTTGTTCTTGGTCCAATGTTCATCCTTCTCCAAGCTAGGCCCTTCATTTGTAAGCAAAACAAATGTATCCAATTTAGGCAGCATCATATTCTCATGAACATTAGAATCATTACCAAGAAACGAAAGTACCTGATAATTTAATTGGCGTGCGCGAGCTCTAGTAATTGGTCCCGTATATGTAGCAGTAGGGGCTGTGGGTGTAACAATGGTATTGATGTCCTCATCAATTAAATAGAGAGATTCAGACCATTCTAGACTATAAGGAGTATACTAATATCACTCGTTTATTCCATCTTGCTTGTAAAGCTGAACGTGAAGTGCAGGATCGACAAGCATTGGCGCGAACTAACTTTTCTGCAGGCCGACCTTCATCATGGACACCGCGTGCATCTTCTACTTCAACTGCACCAGCACCTCAATCAGGTGTCTCCTCCAGTCGTGATACAAGAAAACAGGCACAACCACCATTATCTGCCAAGAGCGCACCTGCTGAGCCTGCACAGAGTTCTGCTTCTTCCATGGCATCAATAGGGCACACAAGTGATATTATTTGTCGTCGTTGTAAGGGAGGAGGTCATTATGCGAGAGAATGCAAATCTCCGCGTGTGATGATTGCTACCGCGGATGGTGGATATGAGTCCGCTAGTGACTATGATGAGGAGACTTTGGCTCTTATTACACGTGAAGAACATGGTGGAGATGATTCTGATCATGAGACGCAATACATGGCTCCTGAAGACGCTGACAGGTATGAATGTTTAGTTGCTCAACGTGTTTTGAGTGTGCAGGTCACACAAGCTGAGCAAAATCAGAGGCACAATTTGTTCCATACCAAGGGAGTTGTGAAAGAACGTTCTGTGCGCGTCATCATAGATGGAGGGAGCTGCAACAACTTGGCTAGCATGGAGATGGTGGAGAAGCTTTCTCTCACCACAAGACCACACCCACATCCTTACTACATCCAATGGTTCAACAACAGCGGCAAGGTTAAGGTAACACGTACTGTTCGTGTGCATTTTAGTATCTCTACATATGCTGATTATGTTGATTGTGATGTGGTACTATGCAAGCATGTTCCTTATTACTTGGTAGACCATGGCAATTTGATAAAAATTCTGTACACCATGGTAGAAACAATCACTATACTCTTGTTCATAAGGATAAAAATATTACTTTGCTTCCTATGACTCCTGATTCCATTTTGAAAGATGATATTAATAGAGCTAATAAAGCAAAACAGGAGACAAATAAGAGTGAAAATCAGATTGTGGCAAAAGAATTTGAGCAACAAATGAAGCCTAATAATAAACCATCTAGTGTTGCTTCTGAAATTAAATTGAAAAGTGCATGTTTATTTGCCACCAAATCTGATATTGATGAGCTAGATTTCAGCAAATCTGTTTGCTATGCTTTTGTGTGCAAAGAGGCATTATTTTCATTCGAGGACGTGCCTTCCTCTTTGCCTCCTGCTGTCACTAACAGTTTGCAGGAGTTCGCTGACGTCTTTCCACAAGACGTGCCACCGGGATTACCGCCTATTCGAGGGATTGAGCATCAGATTGACTTAATTCCCGGTGCTTCACTGCCAAACCGTGCACCATACCGTACCAATCCAGAGGAGACGAAGGAGATTATGCGTCAAGTACAAGAGCTTCTCGACAAAGGTTATATACGCGAATCCCTTAGTCCTTGTGCTGTTCCTATTATTCTAGTGCCGAAAAAGGATGGTACATCACGTATGTGTGTTGATTGTAGAGGCATTAATAATATTACTATTCGTTATCGTCATCCTATTCCTAGGCTAGATGATATGCTTGATGAATTGAGTGGCTCTACAATATTCTCCAAAGTTGATTTGCGTAGTGGATACCATCAATTTCGTATGAAACTGGGAGATGAATGGAAAACAACATTCAAAACTAAGTTTGGATTATATGAGTGGTTAGTCATGCCTTTTGGGTTAACTAATGCACCTAGTACTTTCATGATATTAATGAACGAAGTTTTACGTGCTTTCATTGGACTATTTGTGGTAGTTTACTTTGATGACATATTGATTTATAGCAGATCTTTGGAAGAACATTTGGAACATTTACGTGCTGTTTTTTATTGCTCTACGTGATGCACGTTTGTTTGGTAACCTTGGGAAGTGCACCTTTTGCACCGACCGAGTATCTTTTCTTGGCTATGTTGTTACTCCACAGGGGAATTGAAGTTGATAAAGCCAAGATTGAAGCTATTGAGAGTTGGCCGCAACCCAAAACGGTCACACAAGTGAGGAGTTTTCTTGGCCTCGCTGGATTCTATAGGCGTTTTGTGAGAGATTTCAGCACCATTGCTGCACCTCTCAATGAGCTTACAAAGAAAGATGTGCCTTTTCTTTGGGGTACCGCACAGGAAGAAGCCTTCTCGGTATTGAAAGATAAGTTGACACATGCTCCTTTACTCCAACTTCCTGATTTTAATAAGACTTTTGAGCTTGAATGTGATGCTAGTGGAATTGGATTAGAAGGTGTGTTATTACAAGATGGCAAACCTGTTGCATACTTTTCTGAAAAATTGAGTGGGCCTAGTCTGAATTATTCTACTTATGATAAATATTGAGCGTATGAATGCTAAATATAAACTTGCTGGAGATAAGGGTAGAAAACATGTTGTGTTTGCACCTGGAGATCTTGTTTGGTTACATTTGCGTAAGGATAGATTTCCGGATTTGCGCAAATCAAAGTTAATGCCACGTGCTGATGGTCCCTTTAAGGTGTTAGAGAAAACAAATGATAATGCATATAAACTTGAGCTGCCTGCAGATTTTGGGGTTAGTCCCACTTTTAACATTGCAGATTTGAAGCCTTATTTGGGTGAGGAAGATGAACTTCCGTCGAGGACGACTTTATTTCAAGAAGGGGAGGATGATGAGGACATCAATACAATTGTTACACCCACAGCCCCTGTTGCTATAAATACTGGACCAATTACTAGAGCTCGCGCACGCCAACTAAATTACCAGGTACTTTCGTTTCTTGGTAATGATTCTAATGTTCATGAGAATATGATGCTGCCTAAATTGGATACATTTGTTTTGCTTACAAATGAAGGGCCTAGCTTGGAGAAGGATGAACATTGGATTAAGAACAAGCATGAAGATGATGGCATGCGCAAGGGGAACAAGAACGGAGTTACAAGTGATGATTTCAGGACTTTGAAGCCACCATAATGGGTGCATGAAGCCTTGGACGAAATATACAAGATGCCACTTCATAAATTTCGTCCCGAGGCTATTATAGGTGTTGCATCACCTTATTATTGGGCCAGGCCCATGTAATTTCGAAATACATAAGTATAGGCTATTTTTAGAGTCCGTATGTGTGGGGAAACAAGAGATAGGGTTGATTTCGGACCCCTCCACCAAGGGTCACGAAATCCCCCCCCCCTCTTCCTCCATATATACAGCCCTTAGGGCATCGTTTAG
This sequence comes from Triticum aestivum, assembly GCF_018294505.1. Taxonomy (NCBI): domain Eukaryota; kingdom Viridiplantae; phylum Streptophyta; class Magnoliopsida; order Poales; family Poaceae; genus Triticum; species Triticum aestivum. The sequence continues at coordinate 218,184,553 of NC_057794.1, read as the reverse complement.
ACTTTGGGTTTTTTTTAGATTAAAAGTTCGCCATAGCTGCAACTTCGCGTACTTCGTTTGTGTTCAACGACCAGACAAATGCGTCACAGAACCCCACCTTGATCAATAAAGCTTTCATCTTATATTCGCAATATCCAGATTGCAATCTCTGTTTCTTGCTTGTTCTTCGTTTGCTCGCAGGAAACAGACCCTCGTGGTCAGGTTGATCGTGCTCCGGCGTGGTCAATAACCTCTCGGAGTTGGTTTAGCGATTGCTAAGGCGCGACGTCCTCGCACGTTCGTAGTCGGATCGTCAAAGTCGACTGCCACCAAAGCGATATCCATCATCTCATCGAAAGACGGGACACCTTTGCCTCTATCATGTGGGGGACGCCGTAACGGTGCACAACCTCAGATATAAAGTCTATCACCGGTCCGGAATCGGCCGTCTTAACAGGCTTGGCTTCTATCCATTTGGTGAACTTACCCACCATGACCAGTAAGTATTTTTCTTGTGGGTTCCGCCTTTAAGGGGTCCAACCATGTCAAGCCCCTAGACCGCGAAGGGCCAAGTGATGGGGATAGTTTGGAGGGCGGTGGGTGCCATATGGCTTTGGTTTGCAAAAAGCTGGCAACCGACGCATCGTTGGACTAAGTCCTGGGTGTCTGCTCGGGCTATCGGCCAATAAAAGCCTGTACGGAAGGCCTTGCTTACAAGGGACCGAGCTGCAGCGTGATGACCGCCGAGTCCGGCATGAATTTCAGCCAGGAGGTTCCGCCCTTCCTCTTCGGAGATGCACCTTTGAAGGACTCCGGTAGTGCTTTTCTTATAAAGCTCTCCCTCATGGACTTTATAGGCTTTAGATCGCCGCACTATGCAGCGTGCCTCATTTTGGTCCTCGGGGAGTTCCTGCCTAGTAAGGTAGGCGAGGAATGGTTCTGTCCACGGGGCGATGACGGACATTATTACGTGGGCTAAAAGTGTTATTTCATTGGTAGAGCCTCCAATTATGTCAGAGTGTTCGGTGTCGGGCAGTGCGGTTGGGTCCAGGCTGTTATTGCCGGGTTCCCCTTCCCATACTACGGATGGCTTGAATAGCCTTTCCAGGAAGATGTTGGGGGGGGACTACATCGCGTTTTGCGCCGATGCATGCCAGGACATCTGCCGCCTGATTATTTTCCTGGGCTATATGGTGAAATTCGAGCCCTTCGAACCGAGCTGACATTTTTAGGATGGCGTTGCGATAAGCTGTCATTTTTGGATCCTTGGCATCAAAGTCTCCATTTATTTGGGATATTGCGAGGTTCGAGTCCTCGCGCACCTCTAGGCGTTGAATGCCCATGGATACTGCCATCCGGAGACCATGTAAAAGGGCCTCATATTCGGCTGCATTGTTGGAGTCTGTGTACATTATCTGGAGTACATATTGAACTGTGTCTCCTGTGGGGGACGTCAAAATGACACCAGCCCCTAGACCGGCCAACATTTTGGAGCCGTCGAAGTGCATGACCCAATTTGAATATGTGTCGTACTCTTTAGGGAGTTCGGCCTCTGTCCATTCTGCGATGAAGTCGGCCAAAACTTGTGACTTGATAGCTCGCCGTGGCTTGTAAGTTATGTCAAACGGGAGGAGCTCAATGGCCCATTTTGCAATCCGGCCCGTCGCGTCGCGGTTGTTTATAATATCGTTAAGTGGCACGTCTGAGGCTACTGTTATTGAACACTCTTGAAAGTAGTGTCACAGCTTCCGGGATGCCATAAATGCCGTGTACGCAATCTTTTGATAATGCGGGTACCGTGACTTGCACGGAGTAAGGACAGTGGACACATAGTAGACTGGCTTTTGAAGGGGAAATTTGTGTCCGTCCGTTTCTCGTTCGACGACGAGCACTGCGCTTACGACCTGATGGGTTGCTGCAATGTATAATAGCATTGGTTCGCTAATGTTTGGCGCGGCCAAGACTGGGTTTGTTGCCAAGATGGCTTTTATTTCGTCGAGTCCGGCCGTGGCTGCATCCGTCCACTCGAAGTGTTTGGTGTGCCGAAGGAGGCGGTAAAGGGGTAGGGCCTTTTCTCCTAAGCGAGAGATAAAGCAGCTTAGAGCCGCCAGGCATCCGGTTAATTTTTGTATTTGTTTGAGGTCCTTCGGGATATCCAATTGTGACAGAGCTCGGATCTTGGCTGGATTGGCTTCAATTCCTCTACCGGATACAATGAAGCCCAAGAGCTTTCCGGCTGGAACGCCAAAAACGCATTTTTCCGGGTTGAGCTTCATGTCATATGTTCGGAGGTTATCGAATGTTAGCCTCAAGTCATCGACTAGAGATTCGACATGTTTTGTTTTAACGACCACATCATCTACGTATGCCTCCATTGTTTTGCCAATCTGGTTTGCCAGACATGTCTGAATCATGCGCTGATATGTTGCGCCGGCGTTTTTGAGCTCGAAGGGCATTGTGTTGAAGCAGAATGGGCCGTATGGTGTGATGAACACCGTTGCGGCTTGGTCTGACTCTGCCATCTTTATTTGATGGTAGCCGGAGTATGCATCGAGGAAACACAACGAATCGAGTCCTACGGTAGCGTCGATAGTTTGATCGACGCGGGGGAGAGGGAAGGGATCCTTTGGGCAAGCCTTGTTAAGGTCTTTGAAATCAACGCACAGGCGCCAGGATTTGTCCTTCTTTGGTACCATCACCAGGTTTGCTAGCCAGTCCGGGTGTTTTATATCTTTGATGAATCCGGCCTCCAATAGCTTGGCTAGTTCCTCTCCCATGGCCTGTCTCTTAGGTTCGGAAAAATGCCGAAGAGCCTGTTTGACTGGCTTGAATCCTTTTAGGATATTTAAGCTGTGTTCGGCCAGCCTGCGTGGGATTCCTGGCATGTCTGAAGGGTGCCAGGCAAAAATGTCCCAGTTCTCTCATAGGAACTCTCACAGTGCGGCGTCTACATCAGGGTTTAACTATGCCCCGATGGAAGCTGTTTTATTGGGGTCCGTTGGATGGACCTGGAATTTGACTATTTCGTCCGCCGGTTTAAAGGAGGTGGACTTGGATCTTTTATCGAGTATCACATCGTCCCTATTCACCGTGGAGCTCAGTGCAGTCAGTTCCTCAGCCGCTAGGGCTTCGGATAGCGCCTCGAGGGCCAGTGCGGCTGTCTTGTTTTCGGCGCGGAGTGCTATGTCTGGATCACTAGCGAGAGTGATGATTCCGTTAGGCCCGGGCATCTTGAGCTTCATGTACCCGTAATGGGGTATTGCTTGGAAGACTGTAAACGCTTCCCGCCCTAGCAGAGCGTGATATCCGCTATTGAACGGGGCCACCTGGAACGTGACCTCTTCGGACCTGTAATTATCCGGCGTGCCGAACACCACATCTAGTGTGATTTTTCCTGTACAGCACGCTTCCCGACTGGGGATTATTCCTCTAAAGGTTGTGCTGCTTCGCTCAATGCGGTTCCAGTCTATTTCCATTTTTTGAAGGGTTTCCTCATAAATGAGGTTCAATCCGCTGCCGTCATCCATGAGTACCTTGGTAAGACGAAAGCTGTCCACTATTGGACTGAGGACCAATGCGGCTGGTGCTCGGGCTGTTCGGAATTTAGGTTCATCACTGGCGTTAAAAGTAATAGCTGTGTCGCTCCATGGGTTTATTGTTGCTACTTGGTAGACTTCGGCAAGGCTGCGGAGTGTTCTTTTTTGCATATTATTTGATGCGAAAGTCTCGAAGACTATTAATATCGTACTGGTGTCTCTGGGGTGGCTTTCTGTGGCTTCTGGAATTAGAAGATCTTCGCCAATTTTGCCACCTGTCGGAGTATCCAACATGCTCTAAGGCTATGAGTTGGTGTGGCGCTCTCCGCACTGTGAATTTTACAGGGTCCATTAAGCCATCCTTCCAGCACGGTTCCGTGCCCTGTAGAGGGCTTTTGCTTTTTGGTATTGAACCCGGGTGTCTGGCGATGATGCACCCTTTTATTTCGGACTGGGTTTGTATTCAAGGCTGGATTGTCCCAAAATTTTATTTCGGTTTTCCAGGCGCTTTCCACCGCACAGTACTTTCGTACTATGGACGCCAAGTCAGCGAAGCGTGTAATATCATGGCGACTTATGGCGTTGAGGATTCCCTTGTCCGTGCAATTATTGCAGAAGAATGAAATTGCGTCTTCCTCGTGGCAATCCTTTATCCTGTTCATAACCAGGAGGAATTTGGTCGGGAATCCGACATAGCTAGTCCTTAAGATAGATGAAGGGTCGCCACACTGTCCCTCTACCACGGCAACGTGATGGGTGACCTGGGGAGAGTTAATCTCTCTCAGATCGGGTTTAGGCCCAATCTGGTCGTAATCCGTAGCGACTCCCAGGGCGGCGAAGCGATCCAAGAGCTCATTTAGGGAAGAGAGCTCCATTGGATCTAGCTGCTCAGCGAATTCCGAGCTGACGTGAAGATTGCTTTCGATGACCCGAGAGGTCATCGTCGGCGCAGCAGCCGAACGAGCGGTCATAAGGAAACCACCTAGCCTGAGAGTCTGGCCGACAGCCAAAGCTCCCTTAGCAACGGTGCCGTCATTAAAGACGGGATGAGGCATCCTTCCTGATGGCGACGGCACAGAGGAACTCTCAATGAAAGCACCAATGTCGGTGTCAAAACCAGCGGATCTCGGGTAGGGGGTCCCGAACTGTGCGTCTAGGCGGATGGTAACAGGAGGCAAGGGACACAATGTTTTACCCAGGTTCGGGCCCTCTTGATGGAGGTAAAACCCTACGTCCTGCTTGATTAATATTGATGATATGGGTAGTACAAGAGTAGATATACCACGAGATCAGAGAGGCTAAACCCTAGAAGCTAGCCTATGGTATGATTGTTGTTCTTCTACGGACTAAAACCCTCCGGTTTATATAGACACAGGAGAGGGCTAGCGTTACACAGAGTCGGTTACAATGGTAGGAGATCTACATATCTGTATCGCCAAGCTTGCCTTCCACGCCAAGAAAAGTCCCTTCCGGACATGGGACGAAGTCTTCAATCTTATATCTTCATAGTCCAAGAGTCCGGCCGAAGGTATAGTCCGGCTATCCGGACACCCCCTAATCTAGGACTCCCTCAACGAGTCCACGAAGAAGACAAACGGAAGTAGTCGAACTAATCCTCACAAACGCGACATTATCGGAACTAACCCGAAGAAGCAACACCGGAAAGAAGCAAACAACATGGCAAACAACCATCACATGAACATGGCATGATGCACAACCAAGTACGATGCATGTCCGGTTTAAAGAGGCATGGCATGACAATATGCACAAACAACACTACAAGTTAAGTGGAGCTCAATATGCAACTCCATTGCATATTGACGAAACACCACGTGACTTATTTAGTTCTCTCTCGTTTAGGTACTCATCAATATTAAATGTTATTTAACATGGCAAGAGGTGAAGCATAAGAAAACTACCTATCTAGGCAAGTTTAAATGAGGCCAGAACAACAAACAACAATTCCGGAAAAATCCTCATATGCATTTAGCAATTTAATGCAACAACAATTTAAACAGTCTTATGTTGTTATCATGATGTGGATGACATATGCAAGTTTAAAGGAAATGTTGATAAGAGCATTATATGAATCATTAGTCATTGTGGCGGAAACGAAAGGGGTGCCACGGCAACAAATTCGAAAATGGTGCCACGGCAACATATCGGTTCCGGTAGCTCATGGAGATACCAGTGTAAAAGGAAAAGTGACATGAGTGTGTCATGCAAGATGGTGGGGGTGATCCCGGTAACCGGGTTCCCACGGGTTAGCGACAAACGTGGAGGACCGAGCAATCAGCGATTCGACCATGGTGCAAACATGGGCATCTCATACAATACATCACATGCATATGGTCCGCGGGCATCGTTCCGGCGGTTATACCTACGAAGCATGCGTTATCGGAGGGGGTTCGAGTTCATGCGGTGTAGGGGAAGTACACGTTCTCGGGGCGTTTGTAGTGGAAGTAGTCGTTCTCGCATGCTCTAGGGTCGACGGTAGAGGTTCTCGCGATCTCGACAATGGTAGTGGCACATGTTTATCGTAGCACGAGTTTCCGTAGATGTTCGGGGTCATGGAGAGGAACTTGATGCATCATTGAACCTGGCGTCCGAGGAATTCCGCGTAGTCGTACATGAGTCATAGTCGAACTTGACGATTCCGTTACACGGTTCTTCAGAGACGGTAGTTGTTCTCGGTTCGTAGACGAGCTTGATGGATCCAAGGGCTCCGGCCATCGAGGTACTTGGCGCAACGCCGTGTAGTCGTACACATTCCGTAGATGTTCATGTCATCGGTGTCATGGTACTTGGGGTCTTCGGACTTTCCGGTCCCGTTCTTGCGACGACAGTCGTTCACGTTCGTTCGGAGAGGTACTTGGTCTTGCGAAGAGGTACTTGGCGGTATTGGTACTTGGCGTAAATCCACGGAGACGGTCTTGACATGCAACAAGCAACAACGCGGTGTACAGATGCAGCAGTGGTCTTGCCGGTGTCGTGGCCGGAGCAGGGTGGACCTGGCAAGGACCTGCCCTGGGTCGGCGTTGGTCGGTGGTGAGTAGCAGCTCGGGCCGAGGACCCGTAGTGGTGCTGCTCCGCACGAAGGAAGACATACCAGGAGGAGTAGGGGCGCTTGGTCTCTAGTCGGCCATGGCACGGTGCAGGCAGGGTGCGGCTCAGGCTGCTGCTGCTCGCGTGCTCCAGCGCAGGGGGAGCCAGCAGCGAGGAGGCGAAGGGAGCAGGGGAACACAGGGAGGGGGTTTGCGGGCGAGAAACCAGGCACGCGGCAGGGAGCCATGCTACGTGAGGAAGAGGAAGCGGAGATCCGCGACCTGACAGAGGAGCTCGAGGTCGAGGCAATGATACGGAGGAAGGAATCGAGGGGTGCAGGAGGATGGTCGGGGTGCACGGAGTGGTGACGGTCGCCGGAGCTTGAGGGCGCGGGGCCGCGATGTTCGCGATGGTGGCGGTAGGCCTGGTCGAGAGGGAGAGATGGGGAGCGAGGCCTCTCGCGGCGCTAGAGGGAAGGGAACGAGGGAAGGGGAGAGGAGATGGGATCGAACGAGCATCTCCCTGAGCTGACGGCGCAAGGAGGAAACGAAGGAGAGGAGGGGATCGATCGGGATGTGGCTAGGGTTAGGAAGGCGGCTGGGCCAATGGGCCGGCACGGGAGGCTCGGTTGGGCAAATGGGCCACGGAGAAGCAGCGAGCTGACTGTTGGGCAAGTTGCAGCTGGGCTGGGAGGCCCAGCTAGGCTCTTCTCTCTCCTATTTCCTTCTCTGTACATTAACAGAGAAAATAAGAGAAAGGAAAAGAGAGAAGAGAAGGTTAGAGGAAGAATTTGGGCATGTGGTTAATTTCCTTGGACTCACAAAAATATGCTTGGTCCGAGAAAATTAGAAAAGTCTAGATCGAACGATAAGAATTCAAACTCATTTGAATTTAATTCAAATGGGTTTGAACTAGGACGAGGTTTTAGGAGTATCCAAAAATGTTGAGAATTTTGGTAGAGCTCCAGAAAATAGAGGAAGGATATATAGCAAAGTAAGCGGCCAAGAGTTGTGATAACAAAGGCATTGGGATTTATGCAAGTGTGTTAAGGTGAATTCCAAAATAGTGGAATATTTAATATAGCTCCCTAATATTGGGGTATATGTTGTAAAGAGAATCACCACATGAATTCCCTCGGTTTAAATAGATCAACGATCTATGCAATTTATTTAGTTGAGATAAAAAAATGACATGATGACATGATGCAATGCCAATCATGCAATGATGAATGCAACAAGCAAAAACAAATCATACAACGAAACTCGGAAAACATGGAAAGCATCTGGAGCTCCGGTCTTGGGGCGTCACAACACTCCACCACTACAAGAGGATCTCGTCCCGAGATTTAGGATGGCACCGGAGAGAAACGAAAGAGGAAGAGAAGAAGTAAAACTAAGTTGCTTCTTTGACAAATGAGTGAAACCAATGAACCTTGAGAGGTTAAACAATTGGAAAGAAGAATACAACGGAGATGAACGAAGTTGAAAACAATCTGTTAGAAAAGAGGAACAAGGAACATTACGGGAACCTTGTAGGTTGAAAAACATAAGAAAAGGGTTACAATGGACAGAAATTACAAGCAAGCACTCCGATTGAAACAAGATGTACAAGGAATGATAAAAATCAATTACGACAATACTCTGGTTGGAAAATGGAAGGCATAGAATATGAACTTGACAAAAAGAAAGCTCTTGGATGAGACTCCGGTTAGAAGAGGAATGATAGCCACAACACTCTGGTTAAAATAAGATAGAGAAGGAATAAGAATGATATAATTTGGGCAGCACTCCGACTGAAAATGGAAGGAATAGAACATGATTTTGACAAGATGAGAGGATACTAGATGACATCAACAACATACTGCCTCTGGAACTATTGAAAGAATGGAACAAGGGGTACGAAATATCTTAGACAGCACTCCGGTTGAGAAGGAAGGCAAAACTTGATAAGATGAGAGAACTTGAAAGAAAACACGACACCACGATTGAATAGATAAACAAAAGGAAAGAACACGATCTTAGACAACAAATGGGATGATGGGTCGAAGAGTGCAACATCACAATGCCTCCGAAAGAAATGAAAGAAATGAATTTACTGAATGGAGGAAACAAGATCTTAAAAGAGCACGATTACATTAGATGCTAGAACGGAGTTGTTGGATTATCAACAACGAAAGGATAAGCTTGTTGTGGCCTTATGGAAAACATCTCAAAATCTTGAGTTGAAATTCTGCCACTAACGAAAAACAATAGATTGGATTGATATCAGCAAGGAGACGAGAACTTATTTCACCGGGAGGATAAATGAATAACTTGGGTCATTTATAAGCACGATAATAGCAACAATCCTTAGGCAAGGCTTAAGGCGAATTATAACCTAAGATAACTCCAAAGAAGATATTGATTGGTTGAGAAGAAATCTTGAGTGAAGAGAATAATGATGGATTTAGATATGTCACTCTTGAAAAACTTGTGAAACATGAAACACGAAGGGAAATTATCAACAATGACATAACACCACCTCAAATGATAAAGTAGAAAGAATTGCACTTCGGAATGCAAGATGAAGAATGCTTGAACTCCTCAAAAGAAAACATGTGTTCTGCACCATGTTTAATTTTGAGTAAAGCTTGGCGTATCATAACTTCGAGAGAAAATCTTGAGGACAATTGAAGAATGAAAGGAATGCTTGATGAACCACCATGTAACCTCCATGAAGAACTCCGGTAATACAAGAATAACGAAAGAAAGAGAAGTTGAAAACACAAGGTGCAGCCTTGCAATGATTATATGGAGCTTCACGATGATATAACCGAGAAAACTTGGAACTCGGGAAAAGAAAGATGAACAATTGAAAACGAGAATTTGATTAGCCTCCAGAATATGGAGTTGAATAAACTCGATGAAACAAGAATAAGAATTACATTATGCTTATCCTTCATCAATTAACTTGATGACAAGCAACGAATTGCATACTACTTATTCTCATAGAAATGATTAAGATAGATATAGCGCAAACTTGGAACAGTTCTCAACGAACCACCGGTAGGACTTGGAAAGAATGAATGTATCTATATGAGAACATAGGAAGAGGAATCTTGATTGAACCACCATGAGAATTAAAAAAATGAACGAAGAAAAGATAAAGAAACACCGGGAAGAATTATAAAAAGAACGAAGATACTTGAGAGAATTTAGATACAAGAGAACGAAGATATCATGAATTGATTAGAAGATATTTGAGCGATGCACCCGTAAGATTTGGAGAAACTAGAAGCTGAAAGTTGGAATGAATAAATCTTCTGAAATGATGGGCTCCGGAGAATGAAACTGAAAAGACTCCTGAGTTGCTCCGGATGGGTGAAAAGAATTCTCACAATCGAAAAAAATTATGAGAGGATGGCAACATGCTAGAATCATGAACCTTCGAGAGAATGGACCAAGATTTGAGAGAAACTCTTCTTCGGTCTTCAAATGCAGAGAATGATGATGAGAAACACTGCCATGAATTGTTGAGGCACTCCAGAATGATTAAAAGAGGAGAGGTTGAGCAAAAGATGAAAAAAATTGAAAGATGTTGGAGAAAGACATTTGACTGATGAAAATTCATTCTTACGTCAAACTTTGAACTGAATTTGAAAATAACTCCGGAAAAGTTAGAAGAGTCAGGTAAGATCCTAGGAAAAGACCTATGGGTTAGGGCCCACTCAAAAAAGACACCGTTGAACAATTTAAAAGAGAGATTGCGCCGGTTGAATTAAATGGCTTGAATGAGATAACATCCTCGAAATAACTTGAACGGATCGGGAATGGAAACATGAATCTTCTGAGATACTTTCAGCACTCCAGAACAAATGCATGGCGAGAAGTGGATGATCAAGAGGTGCATCGGCATGAGAAAGCATTTAGAACGAGGAAAGGATAAGGTCAACACTGAAAGCTTGATTTGAATCCACCGAAGAAGATAAAAGAAACAAAGAATGATGAACTTGAAGCTCCGTTAGAATCTTCATGGGAATCACCGGATAAGAACATTGACCGAAAAGAATGGAGAGACTTCCCATCAATAAAATGATACTTGATTAAGAAATCTCAATCCTTGAAGAAAAAAAAGGGGATGGGTGGGAGGGAAAACAAAAACAACTTGGGGCGGATGAAACGTACACCGTTGAGAGAACTTAGAAAACTTGCGGATGTTTAAAATGATCGGATCCACTTGAAGAGAAACACGCCGGTTGATAAGAATTGACATGAAAATCTCAATTATCATGAAGGATTACTATTCACATAGAAATATGAGAACACCGCTTAGCAAAAGGTATGGAATCCACATTTGACTTTGAAGCAACTCGAATACCACAAATAAAAGAAAAAAGGATTGGCTTGCAGAATAAGCCAGAACAAACATATGATAGAGATTTCGTCCAAAGTTTTCGTGGTGGGGCCCACACGGGCTCGATCATACAACACCATCATGTACAAGGCAGTGCACATGACATATGAAGCGTCCCCGAGTCAGCATAGCCAAGGACTCTTTAAGACACAACGAGACCACTGTAAAACCAATCATGGATAGGCGGACCACTAGACGTCGAACCCCAATCTCATGTCATGCATCTGTTGGAAAGATAGCCGAGGAGCTACTTGAATTCCCACTTATAAACTCCTGAAACTTTCTGGTTATGCAATCAGGTGTTGGGGATACAGGGGAAGCATAATATCTCACCCAAACTAACAATTCCTACATCCAGCTGTATCCATCCTTCAACACATAACCAAGAAACCTTCGGAAATCATTTACCTCAACCTTCGAAAAGCATCCGTTATATGAGTTATGGCAATACTCCCGAACTCCCGCCCAAGTACTGGGTGGCATCGAGGTTATCTCACCAACAACTGCATAAAAGAGATTTTCAATGTCGGTGAAACTCAGGTATTCCAGAACTGCAATGATACAATTGTGACGACGACACCTTGGAGCTCAACTCCCCGGGACACTGCCACAACCCCTAAATGTCAAGAGGCACCAAGAACAATGTTCTCGTCACAAAACCATCGGAACTATTCCAAGATACCCGCGTGATCCTAATTTTTTTTGTGAAATTTGAGAAGAGAATAGTCAAAACTCTACGTCAGGAGACCTCACCAGAGCGACGAAGGGACTGAGGAGTAAAAAGAATCCTACTCTCCGATATATATAATCCTATAAGACTCAAAACATTTTTCTAGACTCAACAACGTCAGCGATTCGATCAAGCAGGGGGCTCCTAAGTCGGGGATGGCTCTGATTACCAACTTGTAACACCCGTGATGCGGCTATATCTCCCACGTGGCGGAGCACGACTTAGAGGCATAGCCGCATAGTAGGCATGTCGCAAGAGGGGTAATCTTTACACATCCCATGTACTGAATAAGAAAAGGATAAAGAGTTGGCTTACAACCGCCACTTCACACAATACATAAATATATCATTACATCATCCAGAATACAATCAAGGTCCGACTACGGAACCAAATAAAGAAAGACAACCCCTAATGCTAGATTCCCGATCGCCCCAACTGGGCTCCACTACTGATCAAATAGAAACGAAACAACACAACGAATACGATCTTCATCGAGCTCCCACTTGAGCTCAGTTGCGTCATCTGCACTGGTATCATCGGCACCTGCAACTGTTTTGGAAGTATCTGTGAGCCACGAGGACTCAGCAATCTCACACCCGCGTGATCAAGACTATTTAAGCTTATGGGTAGGAAAGGGTAGTAAGGTGGAGCTGCAGCAAGCACTAGCATATATGGTGGCTAACTTACGCAAAAGAGAACGAGAAGAGAAGAAAAGCACAGTCGTGAACTAGAAGTGATCAAGAAGTGATCCTGAAGCTGCCTACGTTCAAGCATAACACAAGAACCGTGTTCACTTCCCGGACTCCGCCGGAAAGAGACCATCATGGCTACACACGCGGTTGATGTATTTTAATTAAGTTAAGTGTCAGGTTCTCTACAACCGGATATTGACAAATTCCCATCTGCCCATAACCGCGGACACGACTTTCAAAAGTTCAAAACCCTGTAGGGGTGTCCCAACTTAGCCCATCACAAGCTTTCACGGTCAACGAAGGATATTCCTTCTCCCAGGAAAACCCAATCAGACTCGGAATCCCGGTTACAAGACATTTCGACAACGGTAAAACAAGACCAGCAAAGCCGCCCGAATGTGCTGACAAATCCCGATAGGAGCTGCACATATCTCGTTCTCAGGGCACACCGGATTGTACAAGATTCCGGTAGGCCAACCCAGAGTTGCCCCTGGTGGTCACCGGCGGCTGACAGGTTGGACCAACACTCAGAGGAGCACTGGCCCGGGGGTTTAAAATAAAGATGGCCCTTGAGTCTGCAGAACCCAAGGGAAAAACGCTTAGGTGGCAAATGGTAAATCCAAGGTTGGGCCTTGCTGGAGGAGTTTTATTCAAAGCAAACTGTCAAGGGGTTCCCATTATAACCCAACCACGTAAGGAACGCAAAATCAAGGAACATAATACCGGTATGACGGAAACTAGGGCGGCAAGAGTGGAACAAAACACCAGGCATAAGGCCGAGGCTTCCACCGTTTACCAAGTATATAGGTGCATTGAAGTAAACAAGATATAATAATGATATCCCAACAATAAACATGTTCCAACAAGGAACAAACTCCATCTTCACCTGCAACTAACAACACTATAAGAGGGGCTGTGCAAAGCGGTAACATAGCCAAACATCAGTTTGCTAGGACGATGATAGAGGCGAGGGTCCCGATCCTTCGATGAGATGATAACTATCGATTTGGTGGAGACGACTTTGACGATCCGACTACAAATGTGCACGACATTGCGCCTTAGCAATCGCTAAACCAACTCCGGGAGGTTATTAACCACGTTGGAGCACGATCAACCTGACCACGAAGGTCTATTCCTGCAAGCAATCGAAGAACAAGCAAGAATATGATTAAGCAATTTGAATATTGCGAGTATGGATGAAGTATTGATAAAAGTGGGGTTTCATAAGCGGTCTTGGTCTGGTCGTTGGACACAAACGAAGTACACGAAGTTGCAGCGATGGCTAACTTTTAACTAAATAAAACCCAAGTCTAAACGAAGCCTTAAGGGCTATATATATATAGGGAAAAGAGAGGGGATTTTGTCCACCCTTGGCAAGGTGGGACTAAAACACCTCCTAAGTCGTTTCCCCTATAATATGGACTCTAAAAATAGATTACATGGGCCTGGCCCAAAATAAGGTGGCGCGACACCAATAATAAGCTATGGAGGAAATTTATGAAAGGCCATCTTGTATATTTTGTCCATCTTCTTGTATGTCATCATGGTGGCTTCAAAGTCCGGAAATCTCCACTTGAACCTCCATTCTTGTTCTCTTTGCACGCACCTTCATCTCCGTGCTTGACCATGCTCCAATGTTCATCCTTCTTGTCCGTGCTAGGCCCTTCAACTGCAAGCAACACAAATGTATCTAAGTTAGGCAGCATCGTATTCTCATGAACACTAAAAACATTACCAAGAAACGAAAGTACCTGATAATTTAATTGGCGTATCTGAGCTCTAGCAACTGTTCCAAGAGGTAAAACAACAGGGTGATGAGGACATGACTACCTTGGATATGACCAAAAATATTGCATATATGCATATTTGTCAGGTGATTTTTAGTGCAAACTATTCAATAATCTATTTATGTTATCCAGAACAAAAATACTTCACACACTTTTGTGTTTTGTCTAATTGCAGGTGTATGAGACATTTGTACAATCCACATATGAAGATAAGGAAGAAAGAGATGTTTATTTGCTGTCCAAAAAGTTCTCTCACGTCACTTTTGGCCCAAGAGAAGATAGAGTCCAAGTCTCTCACGTTCTGGATTCAGATTCGGACTACACAGACACACCTGACTCAAAACGCACACAAGTTTTCCATACGGACTCCGAATTGGGTGATTCTTTTTTGTTGGAAACTAAATTTCGTGCACTTTCCAACCCAATTGGAATCACCTTCAAGTTCGTCCGGAGCGTTGAGTTGTGGACGAAACAATCTGATGCTGCAGCAGAATCCGAGTCAAACTACAAGTCCAAAGGTGTTACATCACCTCCACTTGGGCCCATTGGCCTTGTACGACCTAGATTTAGTTTTAGGCTGCCTTGGGACGTCCTCCCACCTCCTTGGCCGCCACCCCTTGCTCCTATATAAGTAGATCCATCTAGTAGCTTTTCCTTGGGATTTGTTTAGTTAAAAGTTAGCCATTGCAACTTCGTGTACTTCGTTTGTGTCCAACGACCAGACCAAGACCGCTTACGGATCCCCATCTTTATCAAAACTTCATATATACTCGCAATATTCAGATTGCTTTTATCATATTCTTGCTTGTTCTTCGATTGCTTGCAGGAATAGACCTTTGTGGTCAGGTTGACCGTGCTTCCGGCGTGGTCAATAACCTCAGGAGATTGGTTTAGCGATTGCTAAGGCGCAACATCCTGCACGTTTGTAGTCGGATCGTCAAAGTCGTCTCCACCAAATCGATAGTTATCATCTCATCGAAAGATCGGGACACCCCGCCTCTATCAAGTGACACCTCAAAATCGGCTTCTAAATAGGTCTTTTTGCCCTCCGAAGTTCGTGAATACAGCTTGTTCCAATTTTTCAGGCCAGTTTTAGAATTCTTTGACTCCTCATATCAACTCGGAATTGAGTGATTCTTTTTGCATTGGAAAGCTTGAGTTAGTAGCATTCTTTGAAAGAATTTATCAGAAAATTGTCTCAAACTTTTCAAGAGGAAAGTTGGAGAGAGAGTTGTTGTATATCCTGCTTGGCAGTTGTTTTTCATCATTATCTTCACTGCCGTTGTGATCTTCACTTATATCTTGCTGTCAAGAGCTACTTAGTATCCTTCATTGATGCTAGTTGTGCTACGCCGTGACCTCATTAGTGTTCTAGGTTCGCGTCTCTAGTCCGGTCTAGCCTAGGACCAGCACAGTATCGTCGTTGAGCGTTTATTCAACATTGCATCTTTGAATTGATTATTGCTAATCTTTTGCTACCATATATAGCCAACCCAGCTCCACATATTTCTACACCGTGTATACGTATGCTCCCCTGGCAATCGCTTTACTCAATATTCGGAGTTACTTGACACCGCTGGTTGCCGATCACCGCCTGCTGCATGGTAAGAACTTGTAAGACATTGATATTTGCTTTACTGTGAGCGTTTTACCACCACATCCTAGTAGTTATAGGAACATTATTTTTGGGTTTTGTTTCTTGTTCTACTAATCATGACAGGATCCAGAGTCAATTCATGGGCTTTGTCGATCGCGGGAGACGTGCCACCACCTTTGCAAATACCACAACCGTCACGAGAGGTGCACAAACATCCAAATGCACATGATCAGGTTAATGTATCTATACCACCATTTAATGGCCGTTTTAAACCTGCTTTATATATTGAATGGGAGTTCGACATAAAAAATATATTTGCTTCCCATAATTTCAATGAACATAAAAAGGTTAAGGTTGCGGTTGGTTCTTTCACTGGTTATGCTTTGGTTTGGTGGAGTGAATATTGTCGGTTACATCCTGATTATATACCTACTACTTGGGATGATTTGAAAATTGCCATGCGACATACTTTCGTCCCTGCTTATTATACTCGTGACATGATTAAGAAGTTGCAACACTTAAAACAAGGTAGTGAAACTGCAACAAAATATTATGATGATTTACAAACTACCTTGTTGCATTCCTCTTTAGAAGAAAGTGAAGATGATTTTATGGACAGATTTTTGGGAGGATTAAACCGTGATATTCAGGAGATACTAATTCATGAAGAGTGTTATCCTATGGACCATTTGTTTCATCTTGCTTGCAAAGCTGAACAGGAAATAAAACGACGTGTTGGCCACGAGGAGAACAAGCGCACGGTGCACATTCCAAGAGTTGATATGATTGTTCCTTCAACTACTAGGCATACTATGACAACCACATCCGTTGTTGTCAGGACTACATCACCTCCACCATGTGACACATCGCCCCCGAGAGTGGCTACATCATCTGAGTTGATCATAAGAGGTAATGACAAAGGTACCGATCTTCCATCTCTACATGAGAATGATGAATGCTTTGTAAATTTGAATGCACCATCTGATGAGCTACCCACTACTTTGATCGCACCACCTATTTTAGAGGACTACGTTGATAATTTGACTTTGCCATGTGATCAAACAACTGAAATACCAACAATTTTGAGTGCACCCATTGAATTAACTATTGATGCAAAAGAACCAATGTTTAATCATTTTGATATGACGTCTAATCTTGGTGATGATTCTGTGTTGAATGACTTATTGCATGTTTTCTTATTTAAGCATGTTGTAGCATGTAAATTTGATGCAAGTAAGGTTTATTCATCAATGTTGGGATGGTTTAATGATGAACATTGTCAATCTTTTGAAATGAATAAGAGCTTCACTTATATGTGCAAACTGAGTTGCAACATTTTCATGCCTTCTACTTCTTGTGCTAATTTTTTGGCTTTAGATTTTATGAACTATGCAAGTTACTCATCTATTCATGTGTCATATATGCAAAAATCAAGGGAAGTAAAAATGGATGACATATACATATACAACATGTACACCTTGTCTCTTTTGTTAGCCATATTTCAGATTAAGCAACGCCGAGGACGGCTTTATTTTCAAGAAGGGGAGGATGATGAGGACATGACTATCTTGGATATGACCAAAAATATTGCATATATGCATATTTGTCAGGTGATTTCTAGTGCAAACTATTCAATAATCTATTTATGTTATCCAGAACAAAAATACTTCACACACTTTTGTGTTTTGTCTAATTGCAGGTGTATGAGACATTTGTACAATCCACATATGAAGATAAGGAAGAAAGAGATGTTTATTTGCTGTCCAAAAAGTTCTCTCACGTCACTTTTGGCCCAAGAGAAGATAGAGTCCAAGTCTCTCACGTTCTGGATTCAGATTCGGACTGCACAGACACACCTGACTCAAAACGCACACAAGTTTTCCATACGGACTCCGAATTGGGTGATTCTTTTTTTGTTGGAAACTAGATTTCGTGCACTTTCCAACCCAATTGGAATCACCTTCAAATTCGTCCGGAGCGTTGAGTTGTGGATGAAACAATCTGATGCTGCAGCAGAATCCGAGTCAAACTACAAGTCCAAAGGTGTTACATCACCTCCACTTGGGCCCATTGGCCTTGTACGACCTAGATTTAGTTTTAGGCTGCCTTGGGACGTCCTCCCACCTCTTTGGCCGCCACCCCTTGCTCCTATATAAGTAGATCCATCTAGTAGCTTTTCCTTGGGATTTGTTTAGTTAAAAGTTAGCCATTGCAACTTCGTGTACTTCGTTTGTGTCCAACGACCAAACCAAGACCGCTTACGGATCCCCATCTTTATCAAAACTTCATATATACTCGCAATATTCAGATTGCTTTTATCATATTCTTGCTTGTTCTTCGATTGCTTGCAGGAATAGACCTTCGTGGTCAGGTTGACCGTGCTTCCGGCGTGGTCAATAACCTCAGGAGATTGGTTTAGCGATTGCTAAGGCGCAACATCCTGCATGTTTGTAGTCGGATCGTCAAAGTCGTCTCCACCAAATCGATAGTTATCATCTCATCGAAAGATCGGGACACCCCACCTCTATCACGGGGGATATGGGTGTAACTGTGGTAGCCATGTCCTCATCATCCTCCCCTTCTTGAATACAAAGCCGTCCTCAGCGTTGCTTAATCTGAAATATGGCTAACAATAGAGAGAAGGTGTACACGTTGTATATGTATATGTCATCCATTTTAACTGATCTCAGTTGTGGCACATGTGACACAGTTATACAAGAGCACCCTTCAAAAGTCGTGAAAAATAAAGCCAATATATTATCACAAGAAGTCAAAGGCATGAAAATATTGCAACTCAGTTTGCACATATAAGTGAAGCTCTTATTCATAATAAAAGATTGGCAATGCTCATCATTAAACCATCCCAACCTTGATGAACCATCACCAAGATTAGAGGTCATATCAAAATGATTAAACATTGGCACAACTATTTTCAAACGTATTTGATCCAAATCTGATCTTTTCACTAATTCACATGGTTCTTTTGCATCAATTGTTAATTTAATGGGTTCACTCAAAATTGTTTGATCACATGGCAAAGTCAAATCATGAACATAGTCCTCTAAAATAGCTGGTGTGATCAAAGTAGTGGGTAGCTCATCGCATGGTTCATTTAAATTGACAAGGCATTCATCATACTCATGTGGAGGTGGAAGATCGGTACCTTTGTCATTACCTCTTATGATCAACAAAGATGATGTAGGCACTCTAGGTGGCGACATGTCACATGGTGGAGGTGATGTAGTGCTCTCATCAATGGATGTTGTTGCCATAGGAGAGGCAGTGGTGGAAGGAACAACCGTCGCAACTTATGGGATTTGCACCTTCCGCTTGTTTATCTTGTGGGCAACACGTCTTGTTATCTCCTGTTCAGCTTTGCAAGCAAGACGAAACAAATGGTCCATAGGATAACATGTTTCATGAATTAGTATCTCCTGAATGTCACGGTTTAATCCTCCCCAAAATCTATCCATAAATTCTTCTTCACTTTCTTCTAAAGAGGAATGCAACAAGGTAGTTTGTAAATCATCATACTATTTCATTACAGTGTCACTACCTTGTTTTAAATGTTGCAACTTTTTAATCATGTCACGAGTATAATAAGCGGGGACGAATGTATGTCGCATGGCAAGTTTCAAATCATCGCAAGTAATAGGTATATAATCAGGGTGTAACCGACAATATTCACTCC
Organism: Triticum aestivum; assembly: GCF_018294505.1. Lineage (NCBI taxonomy): Eukaryota > Viridiplantae > Streptophyta > Magnoliopsida > Poales > Poaceae > Triticum > Triticum aestivum. The sequence continues at coordinate 218,165,104 of NC_057794.1, read as the reverse complement.
ACCAAACTAAAGCATAACCTTAACTTTTTTATGTTCATCAAAATTATGGGAAGCAAATATAATATTTATGTCGAACTCCCATTCAATATATAAAGCAAGTCTAAAACGGCCATTAAATGATGGTATAGAAACATTAACCTGATCATGTGCATTTGGATGTTTATGCACCTCTCGTGATCGTTGTGGAATTTGCATAGGTGGTGGCACGTCTCCCGCGATCGACAAAGCCCATGGATTGACTCTAGATCCTGTCATGATTAGTAGAAACAAGAAACAAAATCCAAAAATAATGTTCCTATAACTACTAGGATGTGGTAGTAAAACGCTCACAGTAAAGCAAATATCAATGTCTTACAATGTCTTACCATGCAGCAGGTGGTGATCGGAAACCAGCGGTGTCAAGTAACTCCAAAAGTTGGGTAAAGCGATTGCCAGGTGAACGTATGGATAGATGGTGTAGAAATATGTGGAGCTGGGTTGGCTTTATATATGTGGGAAAAAATGCTACAACCACGTTAATTAGTGCAAGCTGAAAATTCGTTCAAAGTGGTCGAGTGCTGATCCTAGGCTAGACCGTGCTAGAGACGCGAGCCTAAGACACAAATGAAATTCATGTGCCCTGGCAACCAAGTACTCAAGTTGCAACAAAAAAATATGAGCAACGTAGCAACAAGCCAAACGAGCAATACTACAAGTATGTATGATATCTGCAAATATTTGGTATGTGGCTAATCTCTCTTTTCTTTTGTTTCTGCCTCAATGTCTTTCTCCCTCACGTGCAACTTCTTTTTTTGCCCGATAAACAATTTCCAAGTACTACCGAACAAACGTGATTGCTCTTCTTTTTTTTTCACTATCCAGTTCCTTTTCTTTTTCTTCCTATTCTCTGATTTTCTTTTTGAATCCTTCCAAAAGATGAGCACGCAGCACTTTAATGTCTCCTATCCCAAAACTTCCAAAAAAAACATCCACATTATCCCCTTCCTTTATTGGTTGATCTCTTCTCTTTATTGGCTGATCCCTTTTCTCGTTGTGTTGGCCGATCTGTTTTTTTTACTTTCCAATTAGTAGGCACAACTCACGTCCTTCCTTCCTTCCTTCTTTCCCTTTTTTTAAAGAAAATTGCCCCAAAAACGGCCACCAACCAAACCGATTGGCACTTGCCTTTTTTTTAATCTTTTCCTTATCTCTTTTGGCAACGTCCAAAAATATGGCAATATGGGAGGCATGATATAGCAAGCGGTAGGTATCACGGCATAGCAATAGAGAGAGCAATTAGCAAGCAAAGATAGAAGTGATTTCGAGGGTATGGTCATCTTGCCTGAGATCCCGCAAGGAAGAAGAACGAGTCCACGAAGAAGACAAACGGACGTAGTCGAACGAATCCTCACAAACGCGACATTATCAGAACTAACCCGAAGAAGCAACACCGAGAAGAAGCAAACAACATGGTAAACAACCATCACATGAACATGGCATGATGCACAACCAAGTATGATGCATGTCCGGTTTAAAGAGGCATGTCATGGCAATATGCACAAACAACACTACAAGTTAAGTGGAGCTCAATATGCAACTCCGTTGCATATTGATGAAACACCACGTGACTTATTTAGTTCTCTCTTGTTTAGGTACCCATCAATATTAAATGTTATTTAACATGGCAAGAGGTGAAGCATAAGAAAACTACCTATCTAGGCAAGTTTAAATGAGGCCAGAACAACAAACAACAATTTCGAAAAAATCCTCATATGCATTTAGCAATTTAATGCAACAACAATTTAAACAGTCTTATGTTGTTATCATGATGCGGATGACATATGCAAGTTTAAAGAAAATGTTGATAAGAGCACTATATGAATCATTAGTCATTGTGGCGGAAACGAAAGGGGTGCCACGGCGAATCCAAAAATGGTGCCACGGCAACATATTGGTTCCGGTAGCTCATGGAGATACCGGTGCAAAAGGTAAAGTGACGTGAGCGTGTCATGCAAGATGGTGGGGTGATCCCGGTAACCGGGTTCCCACGGGTTAGCGGCAAACGAGGAGAACCGAGCAAGCAGCGATTCGACCATGGTGAAAACATGGGCATCTCATACAATACATCACATGCATACGGTCCACGGGCATCGTTCCGGCGGTTATACCTTCGAAGCGTGCGTTATCGGAGGGGGTTCAAGTTCGATGCGGTGTAGGGGAAGTAGATGTTCTCGGGACGTTCATAGTGGAAGTAGTCGTTCTCGCATGCTCTAGGGTCGACGGTAGAGGTTCTCATGATCTCAACGACGGTAGTGGTACATGTTTATCGTAGCACGAGTTTCCGTAGATGTTCGGGATCACGACGAGGAACTTGATGCATCGTTGAACTTGGCGTCCGAGGAATTCCGCGTAGTCGTACACGAGTCATAGTCGAACTTGACGGTTCCGTTACACGGTTCTTCGGAGATGGTAGTTGTTCTCGGTTCATAGACGAGCTTGATGGATCCGAGGGCTCCGGCCATCGGGGTACTTGGCGCAACGCTGTGTAGTCGTACACATTCCGTAGATGTTCATGTCATCGGTGTCGTGGTACTTGGGGTCTTCGGACTTTCCGATCCCGTTCTTGCGACGACAGTCGTTCACGTTCGTTCGGAGAGGTACTTGGTCTTGCGAAGAGGCACTTGGCGGTAGTGGTACTTGGCGTAAATCCATGGAGACGGTCTTGACATGCAACGAGCAACAACACAGTGTACAGATGCAGCAGTGGTGTTGCCGGTGTCGTGGCCAGAGCGGGGTGGACCTAGCAAGGTCCTGCCCTGGGTCGGCGTTGGTCGATGCTGAGTAGCAGCTTGGGCCGAGGACCCATGATGGTGCTGCTCCGCACGAAGGAGGACATACTAGGAGGAGTAGGGGCGCTTGGTCTTTGGTCGGCCATGGCGTGGTGCAGGCAGGGTGCGTCTTAGGATGCTGCTGCTCGCGTGCTCCAGCGCAGGCGGAGCCAGCAGCGAGGAGGCGAAGGGAGCAGGGGCTTGCCGGGAGGGCGTTTGCGGGCGAGCAACCAGACATGCGGCAGGGAGCCATGCCACGCGAGGAAGAGGAAGCGGAGATCCGCGACGCTGACAAAGGAGCTCGAGGTCGAGGAAATGATACGGAGGAAGGAATCGAGGTGCGTAGGAGGATGGCCGGGGTGCACGGAGCGGCGACGATTGCCGGAGCTTGAGGGCGCGGGGCCGCGACGTTCGCGATGGCGGCGGCAGGCCTGGTCGAGAGGGAGAGATGCGGAGCGAGGCCCCTGGTGGCGCTGGAGGGGAGGGAACGAGGGACGGGGAGAGGAGATGGGATCGAACGAGCATCTCCCTGAGCTGACGACGCGAGGAGGAAACGAAGGAGAGGAGGGGATCGATCTGGATGTGGCTACGGTTAGGAAGGCTGCTGGGCCAATGGGCCGACGCGGGAGGCTCTGTTGGGAAAATGGGCCACGGAGAAGCAGTGAGCTGGCTGTTGGGCAAGTTGCAGCTGGGCTGGGAGGCCCAACTAGGCTCTTCTCTCTCCTATTTCCTTCTCTTTACATTAACTGAGAAAATAAGAGAAAGGAAAAGAGAGAAGAGAAGGTTAGAGGAAGAATTTGGGCATGTGGTTAATTTTCTTGGACTCACAAAAATATCCTTGGTCCGAGAAAATTAGAAAAGTCCAGGTCGAATGATAAGAATTCAAACTCATTTGAATTTAATTCAAATGGGTTTGAACTAGGACGAGGTTTTAGGAGTATCCAAAAATGTTGAGAATTTTGGTAGAGCTCCGAAAATAGAGAAATGATATATAGCAAAGTTAGAGGCCAAGAGTTGTGATAACAAAGGCATTGGGATTTATGCAAGTGTGTTAAAGTGAATTCCAAAATAGTGGAATATTTAATATAGCTCCCTAATATTGGGGTATATGTTGTAAAGAGAATGACCACGTCAATTACCTCGGTTTAAATAGATCAACGATCTATGCAATTTATTTTGTTGAGATAAAAAAATGACATGATGACATGATGCAATGCCAATGATGCAATGATGAATGCAACAAGCAAAAACAAATCACACAACGAAACTCGGAAAACATGGAAGGCATCTGGAGCTCCAGTCTTGGGGCGTCACAAGGAACCTGCAGCCTCACATAGATGGGAATGATGTAAGATGCGACCCTATCTATATGCATATGCAGATGCTTATGCAATGCTCTTGAAATGCTCATGCATGCTTGAAATTGATCGGGGGCCCCCAGCGCTTTGTTTATTTCTATGTTGCTCAGGGTCATCGCCTGGCTTTGTACAAGGGGTTACATGCAACTAAGGCAAGGCCTGTACAAAAGGGTGGCTGCCGTGCAGGGACTGACAGCCACGCCTTAGGGGTAGAACTTGCGGAGATGCTCAATATTCCATGAGTTTTGCAATTGAATGCCATATCCAGTCTCCAGACGGACTACGCCAGGTCTGGTGACTCAAACTACCTGGTAAGGGCATTCCCACTTCGGCGTCAACTTGTTTGTACCCTTGGCGGACTAAACGCGCCTAAGGACAAGGTCGCCTTCCTCAAAACACCGGGCATGAACCCTGCGGCTGTGATAGCGACGTAGGGCTTGCTGATAGCGTGCAACACGTATAGCAGCCCGGAGACGGTTCTCCTCGACTAGCACAGCTTCATCACGCTGGTGCTGATCTTGCGCTACTTTATCGTAGGCAAGCACTAGAGGCGATCGGTAAATGAGTTCTGTTGGAATAACTGCTTCTGCCCCATAGACTAGGGAGAAGGGAGTCTGCTAGGTAGCTCAATTTTGTGTCGTTCTAAGGGACCAGAGGACTACTACCGGCAGCTCATCGATCCAGCGCCTACCATGCTTCCGCAACGTATCAAAGGTTCTTGTCTTGAGTCCTTGCAGCACTTCAGCGTTCGCCCTCTCAGCTTGCCCATTGCTCCTAGGATATGTGATAGAGGCAAATGAGATCTTGCTTCCGAGGGCATGAACATATTGCATGAAGGCACGACACATGAACTGGGTGCCTTTGTTGATAATGATCCTTGTCGGGACTCCAAAACGACACAACAATTCTTTCAAGAACTTGATAGCCGACTGAGCAGTCTCCTTTCTCATGGCAGTTACTTCCGGCCACTTTGTAAACTTGCCTGATGAGGACATGAATACCTTGGATACGACCAAAAATATTGCATACATGCATATTTGTCAGGTGATTTCTAATGCAAACTATTCAATAATCTATTTATGTTACCCAGAACAAAAATACTTCACACACTTTTGTGTTTTGTCTAATTGCAGGTGTATGGGACATTTGTACAATCCACATATGAAGATAAGGGAAAAGGAGAAGTTTAGGTTGTGTTCAAAAAGTCCTCTCATGTTACTTTTGGGCCAAGAGAAGATAGAGTCCAAGTCTCTCACGTTCTGGATTCAGATTCGGACTGCACAGACATACCTGACTCAAAACGCCAACAACTTTTTCATACGGACTCCGAATTGGGTGATTCTTTTTTTGTTGGAAACTAGATTTCGTGCTCTTTCCAACCCAATTGGATTCACCTTCAAATTCGTCCGGAGCATTGAGTTACGGACGAAACAATCTGACGTTGCAGCAGAATCCGAGTCAAACTACAAGCCCAAAGGTGTTCCATCACCTCCACTTGGGCCCATGAGCCTTGTACGACCTAGGGTTAGTTTTAGGCTGCCTTGGGACGTCCTCCCACCTCCTTGGCCGCCACCCCTTGCTCCTATATAAGTAGATCCATCTAGTAGCTTTTTCCTTGGGATTTGTTTAGTTAAAAGTTAGCCATTGCAACTTCGTGTACTTCGTTTGTGTCCAACGACCAGACCAAGACCGCTTACGGATCCCCACCATTATCAATACTTCATATATATTTGCAATATTCAGATTGCTTTATCATATTCTTGCTCGTTCTTCGATTGCTTGCAGGAATAGACCTTCGTGGTCAGGCTGACCGTGCTTCCAGCATCGTCAGTAACCTCAGGAGATTGGTTTAGCGATTGCTAAGGCGCAACGTCGTGCACGTTTGTAGTCGGATCGTCAAAGTCGTCTCCACCAAATCGATAGTTATCATCTCATCGAAAGATCGGGACCCTCGCCTCTATCAAGTGGTATCAGTTTTCAGGTTGCTCGGTGAGAATTTTCAGTTTTCTTAGATTAGATTTATTTTCTTGCCTATTGTCCAAGAAAAATCCACAAAAAAGAGTTAGATCTATTCATCCTTTGTCCAAGCCAGTCTAATCCTTTGCAATTTTCTTTTCATTGCTTGCATAGTTGAATTATCGGTTGCATCGTCGTGTCGAGTTGCTGGTCTTAGTTTCTAGTTCGTTTAGAGTTTCGAGTTTTGTTCACATTAGTCACGCCACCGCTGCATCATTATCTCTTCCGGTGTCCACCACCCATCCATCAATTTCCACCATGTGCTACCCACCATTCATTGTCATAATAATAGTTGAGATCGTTCACATCTTCACTTGATCCAATCTGCATCTTATCTAGTTTGTTTTGGAAAAAGGGAGAAAAAAAGAGAGAAAAAACGAGAGAGAAAAAAAGGAGAAAAAAAAGTCAGAGAAAAAAAATGAGAGAAAGAAAAAAAAAGTGTGAGGAAAAAAAAGAGAGAAGAAAAAAAACAAAAAAAATCGGCACAAACTTTTTCAGAGGAAAGTTGGAGACAAAGTTGTTGATATATCCTGCTTGGCTGTTGTTTCACCTCATTATCTTTACTGCCGTTGTGATCTTCACTTATATCTTGCTGTCCAGAGCTACTTAGTATCCTTCATTGATGCTAGTTGTGCTACGACGTGACCTCATTAGTGTTCTAGGCTCGCGTCTCTAGTTCGGTCTAGCCTAGGACCAGCACAGTACCGTCGTTGAGCGTTTATTCAACATCAAATCTCTGAATTGATTATTGCTAATCTTTTGCTACCATATATAGCCAACCCACCTCCACATATTTCTACACCGTGTATACGTACGTTCTCCTGGCAATCGCTTTACACAATCTTCAGAGTTATTTGACACCGCTGGTTGCCTGTCACCACCTGCTGCTTGGTAAGAACTTGTAAGATATTGATATTTGCTTTACTGTGAGCGCTTTACCACCACACCCTAGTAGTTCATAGGAACATTATTCTTGAATTTTGTTTCTTGTTTCTACTAATCATGACAAGTTCCAAAGATAGAAGTTCTTGGACGACAGACACATCTTCACCATCACGAGAGTTGGGACAACACACACAAGCACATGGTCAGGTTATCTTTTTACCGTCATTTGAGGGTAGATTTAATCCTACTACTTATCTAGCTTGGGAGCTTGAAGTAGAACAAGTTTTTAGTCACCATGACTTTTCTGAACTTGAGCGAGTGCGAGCAGCCACTAGAGCATTTACTGATTTTGCTTCTGTTTGGTGGAGTGTACATTGTAAGAAAAACATTGATAACCAACCCACAACTTGGAAAGTTTTGAAAGCTGTAATGAGACAACAATTTTTCCCTCCTTATTATCGTCGTGAATTGCTTCACAAATTTGAACAATTTAAACAAGGCAACAACACTGTTCATGCTTACTACCAAGAGTTCAAATCTTATATGCATCATTGTGACATAGAAGAATCTGAGAATGATACAATGAATAGATTTTTTGGTGGTTTGAACCATGATATTCAGGCAAGATTTCAGTATATTCCTCGTTGCATTACTGGTATGTATGTCCGTGCTTGTACCTTTGAGAGACAGATATAGGAGGATGCATTAGGTGACTACAACAACTACTATTCCAGTTCATGCTCACCACCACCAGTGGGTTCCTCCATCATTGCACCTCGGATTATGAGCGCGGCATCATCTCAAGGGTATGGTACATTGTCAACGTCCGTACCTACATCAGCTACATCTTTGCCACAAGGTAACAGTAAAGATATTGATGATATAACTTCACATGAGAAAGATGCATGGCTAGTTAACTTGAATGCGTCATGTATTGAGTTACCTGTTGATTTGAGCACACCACCTATTTTAGAGAGTGATCAAACAACTGAAATATCAACAATTTTGAGTGCACCCATTGAATTAACTGTTGATGCAAAAGAACTAATGTTTAATCATTTTGATATGGCCTCCAATCTTGGTGATGATTCTGTGTCCAATGACTTATTGCATGTTTGCTTATTTAAGCATGTTGTAGCATGTAAATTTGATGCAAGTAAGGTTTATTCACCAAAGTTGGGATGGTTTAAGGATGAACATTGCGAATCTTTTGAAATGAATAAGAGCTTCACTTATATGTGCAAACTGAGTTCTAATATTTTCATGCCTTCTACTTCTTGTGATAATTTTTTGGCTTTAGTTTTTATGAACTATGAAAGTTACTCATGTATACATGTGTCATACGTGCAAAAATCAAGGGAAGTTAAACTGGATGACATATACATATACAACATGTACACCTTGTCTCTTTTGTTAGCCACATTTCAGATTAAGCAACGCCGAGGACGGCTTTGTTTTCAAAAAGGGGAGGATGATGAGGACATGAATACCTTGGATACGACCAAAAATATTGCATACATGCATATTTGTCAGGTGATTTCTAATGCAAACTATTCAATAATCTATTTATGTTATCCAGAACAAAAATACTTCACACACTTTTGTGTTTTGTCTAATTGCAGGTGTATGGGACATTTGTACAATCCACATTTGAAGATAAGGGAAAATGAGAAGTTTAGGTTGTGTTCAAAAAGTCCTCTCACGTCACTTTTGGGCCAAGAGAAGATAGAGTCCAAGTCTCTCACGTTCTGGATTCAGATTCGGACTGCACAGACATACCTGACTCAAAACGCCAACAACTTTTTCATACGGACTCCAAATTGGGTGATTCTTTTTTTTTTGGAAACTAGATTTCGTGCTCTTTCCAACCCAATTGGATTCACCTTCAAATTCATCCGGAGCGTTGAGTTACGGACGAAACAATCTGACATTGCAGCAGAATCCGAGTCAAACTACAAGCCCAAAGGTGTTGCATCACCTCCACTTGGGCCCATGAGCCTTGTACGACCTAGGGTTAGTTTTAGGCTGCCTTGGGACGTCCTCCCACCTCCTTGGCCGCCACCCCTTGCTCCTATATAAGTAGATCCATCTAGTAGCTTTTTCCTTGGGATTTGTTTAGTTAAAAGTTAGCCATTGCAACTTCGTGTACTTCGTTTGTGTCCAACGACCAGACCAAGACCGCTTACGGATCCCCACCATTATCAATACTTCATATATATTTGCAATATTCAGATTGCTTTATCATATTCTTGCTCGTTCTTTGATTGCTTGCAGGAATAGACCTTCGTGGTCAGGCTGACCGTGCTTCCAGCATCGTCAGTAACCTCAGGAGATTGGTTTAGCGATTGCTAAGGCGCAACGTCGTGCACATTTGTAGTCGGATCGTCAAAGTCGTCTCCACCAAATCGATAGTTATCATCTCATCGAAAGATCGGGACCCTCGCCTCTATCAGATAGCAACAACCAAGAATTCAAATCCCCCGATAGCTTGGGGGAAAGGGCCAAGGATATCAAGCCCCTAGACCAAAAATGGCCATGACAAAGGGATTGTCTGAAGAGCTTGGGCGGGCAGGTGGATATTCTTGGAATGGAACTGGCAGGCTTCACATTTGGTGACTAGCTCAACGGCATCTTGGAGGGCTGTGGGCCAATAGAATCCTTCTCGGAATGCATTCCCAACTAATGCCCTTGATCCAATGTGGGAGCTGCACCTGCCTTTGTGTATCTTAGCTAGCAATTCCTTTCCTTCTTCCCATCAGATGCACTTCAATTTCACACCATTGGGCCTCCTTCTGTATAGAGTGTCATCGACAAACTAATACATACTGGCCCTCCGGGCTACTCTTTCAGACTCTTCTTGGTCATTGGGAAGTTCTTCTGTTTGGAGAAAGTGGACTATGTGCCTCGCCCAAGTTGGAGCCTGAGGCTCGGCAACAAGGACTAGCGGCACCTCCTCAACTGCGAGGGCATGTTCCTTGTTCACGGGGACCATAGGCCCAGCTGGAGGGTGCGGTCCGACAAGTGATGAGGAGTTGTTTCTGGCAGGGTCCCTGCCAGGAGTCGGGGGGGTCTACCGAGAGAGGCATACCCGAGTCCATCTTTCTCCTTTTACGGGCCATTCTTGCTGGGGCTACGGAGGGCTGAGTAAGATGGAGAACAAAAGTTCCTAGTTCCACAGGAAGCTTCTGCGCAACACACTTTGACAGATGATCAGCTATGTTGTTTTTCGCATGGGGTACGTGCTCTGTTTGCAATCCGTCAAAGCGCTCCTCCAATCTTCTCACTTCCTCAATGTTTGCCTCCATCAATGGACTTTGGTCATCCTTGTTGACTTGTCTCACCAAAAGCTGTGAATCTCTATGAATGATCAGCTTCTTCATTCCCAATTCGGCAGCAATCCTGAGCCTGGCATGGTGCCCTTCATACTTTCTTGTATTGTTGGTTGCCTCTTCCCGGGAAAAGTGCATTTGGACGACGTACTTCAAGTGCTCTTCGAAGGGAGCAACGAGAAGCACGCCTGCCCCTGCACCTTGTAGGGAAAAAACACCATCAAAACACATGATCCATTCTTGGGGCGCTTCCTTGCCGGGGATATCTGTTTCTAGCACTTCCTCATCAGGGGTTGGCGTCCATTCTGCAATAAACTCTGCCAATGCCCTGCTCTGAATTGTTGCTGTGCTTTCAAACTTCAGGCCAAAGCTGGATAACTCCAAAGCCCACTCCACTATTCTGCTGGTAGCCTCAGGGTTTCGGAGTATCCTCTGTAATGGGAAGCGAGTGACAATCGTAATCTCATGGGCTTGGAAGCAGTGGTGCAGTTTCCTTGAGGCCATGATGAGGCCGAAGATCAACTTTTGCATGCCAAAGTACCTTGATCTAGCTCCCTGTAACAGGGAACTGACGAAGGACACTGGGCGCTGCACCTCTTTCTTATTTGCCATGTCCTTGGGGTCGCCCTCATTGCCAACCCATTTCTTCCCTGATCCTTGCCTGGCTCTGCCGGTCCTTGCTCACTTTCTGCTTCTTCCGCTTCCCGGTGTGCCACCAAGGCCGCACTAACCACTTGATTGGTTGCCGCCAAGTATAGTAGCAACGACTCTTGCGGTTTGGGGGCAACCAATGTGGGCACAGAGGATAAGTAGGCCTTCAACTCTTGCAAAGTTGCATCTGCTTCTGGGGTCCAATTCACGGGTCCTGCCTTCTTTAGGATTTTGAAGAACGGCGGGGCACGCTCGGTAGACTTGGAGATGAATCTGCTTAGCACGGCGACGACCCTGTCAAATGCCTCACATCCTTGACTGTCCTGGGCACTTGAATATGCTCGATAGCATTGATCTTGTCTAGGTTGGCCTCGATCCCCCGATGGGACACAAAGAACCCAAGTAGCTTGCTGGAGGGAAAGCCAAACACACACTTCTCCGGGTTGAGCTTCAGGTTGGTCTTACGCAAATTAGCAAGTGTCTCCTCCAAATCCTGGATGAGGGTAGCTCTGTCCTTGGTCTTGACCATGATATCATGCATATAAGCCTCAATGTTCCTGTGCAGTTGTGGCTCGAAACCAATCTAGACTGCTCTTGCAAAAGTGGACCCGACACTCTTTAATCTGAATGGCATGCAGATAAAACAGTACATACCACATGGGGTGATGAACAAGGTCTTCTCTTCATCTCCCTTGGACATGAAGATCTGATGATATCCAGAATATGCATCCAAAAAGGAGAGCAAAATCACAGCCTGAAGTGGAATCCACAATCTGATAAATGTGCGGCAAGGTAAATGGGTCCTTTGGGCAATCCTTATTGAGATCTGTGAAATCTATGCAAAGTCTCCATTTCCCGTTAGCCTTCCGGACAACCACTGGATTTACCAACCATGTCGGATGCAACACTCCTCTGACCAGACCAGCTGCCTCAAGCTTCTTGATTTCCTCTGCAATGAACTTCTGCCTCTCCAAGGCCTGCTTCCGAACTTTTTGCTTGACGGGTCGGGTGTGTGGGCAGACAGTATGTGGTGCTCGATTACCTCCCTAGGAACACTGGGGATATCATATGGTTGCTAGGCAAACACATCGATATTCTCCCGCAGGAAGGCAACGAGCGTGCTTTCCTATTTGTCATCAAGGGTGGCGCTGATAGTGAGGGTACCATCAATGCCAACTAGTTGCCTTGCTATGAGGTCCTTACCACAATGGAGTAGACTTCTTAGGCATATCTTCACTTGGGTCTGATATGGAGTAAGACTGTCTTGGGCATACATATCACGTTGTTTACACAATACTTCGGCATACTGGTATCGTTGGTCTTGCTCCTTCATTATTATTTTCTTCATCTGGATCTTTAACTAAAAGAGTGGGGCCTTATATATCCTTGATTATTTTTGTGACCCTGAGTGCTGTCATATCCAATATCTTGCAATCGTACCATGGTCGTGTTCATGTCTCTAGTCTCGGTATATTTACCTGGTTCACGTGTGCTTATACATATCTCAATACTGTTGTTGATTATGCTAGACAGTGATAGGATTAATATCATCACTGGTCGGGTGTGCGGGACTGATCTTGATAGTTACTGCCAAGATTGTTGCCTCAATGTTGTCTTTCTTCAAGACTTGTTGATTTTTGCATCACCCACTGGTTTTCCTTCACTTGCATATCCAGTGAGGTTGTCGGATGCGTACCATGAATTCTTCCTTGCGTGAGGGACTTGCATGAACTTGACAGCATACTCGTTGGATGAAGAACTATCGGATCCTTGAGGCATACCTTTGTTCTAACTGATTCTTGTTTCTGACCCAACGGTTGCAGATCTGACACTTAGAAAACATTGCCATATGCTGACAACTCATTGTTTAATATCTTGTACCAGTGTAGTACTGAAGAAGATTAGGCAGCTTGCGTTGGAAACCATGGGGATATCGTGCTGAGGAAGACTAGATGGCTTGTGCTCGAAGCCTTAGGCGGATATCTTGCCAAGGAAGGCTGGGAAGCATACCTCATAAGCTTCCCCCCTTAAAGACTTGCTGGGGAAGACTTAGTACCTTATGCGAGAAGTTCATGTATTATTGTACTGAAGAAGACTGAATATCTTGCACGGGAAATCATGTATACCTTACTAATGCAGACTGGGGAATCTTGCCTTGTACGCTTTGCTGAGAAGTACTGTGCTGCTTTTCTTTGCAAACGGAATGACATATATATATATACACATATATACATATTCTTGACATTCCGGCTGCCGATTACTTGTATGACAAGAATTGTCTGACCGTCCTTCTTGCTGAAATTCATTGCATATCCGGACCGACTTCTATGTGTCGCATGCTTCAAATTTGAATCACGGTAGAATCATTGTGTACGGACCATACCTTCTACTTGAAATACACTGTTGGACTTGGATCCAATTTTGTTTCTCCTGCTGGTTTAATCATTGCGGCAACAAAGACGTATCTCTAATGGGTACTTGTTATTGAAAGTCTGAGCAGAATATAACTTGTATTCAGACCGGATGTGATGAGGACATCAATACAATTGTTACACCCACAGCCCCTGCTGCTATACATACTTGACCAATTACTAGAGCTCGTGCACGCCAACTAAATTACCAGGTACTTTTGTTTCTTGGTAATGATTCTAATGTTCATGAGAATATGATGCTGCCTAAATTGGATACATTTGTTTTGCTTACAAATGAAGGGCCTAGCTTGGAGAAGGATGAACATTGGAGCAAGAACAAGCATGGAGATGATGGCATGCGCAAGGGGAACAAGAACGGAGTTACAAGTGATGATTTCAGGACTTTGAAGCCACCATAATGGGTGCATGAAGCCTTGGACGAAATATACAAGATGCCACTTCATAAATTTCGTCTCGAGGCTATTTTAGGTGCTGCGTCACCTTATTATTGGGCCAGGCCCATGTAATTTCGAAATACATAAGTATAGGCTATTTTTAGAGTCCGTATGTGTGGGGAAACAAGAGATAGGGTTGATTTCGGACCCCTCCACCAAGGGCCACGAAATTCCCCCCTCTTCCTCCATATATACAGCCCTTAGGGCATCGTTTAGACTTTGGGGTTTTGTTTAGATTAAAAGTTCGCCATAGCTGCAACTTCGCGTACTTCGTTTGTGTTCAACGACCAGACAAAGGCGTCACAGAACCCCACCTTGATCAATAAAGCTTTCATCTTATATTCGCAATATCCAGATTGCAATCTTAGTTTCTTGCTTGTTCTTCATTTGCTCGCAGGAAACAGACCCTCGTGGTCAGGTTGAACGTGCTCCGGCGTGGTCAATAACCTCTCGGAGTTGGTTTAGCGATTGCTAAGGCGCGACGTCCTCGCACGTTCATAGTCGGATCGTCAAAGTCGACTTCCACCAAAGCGATATCCATAATCTCATCGAAAGACGGGACACCTTTGCCTGTATCAGGATGTCTGCAATACAATGCTATCAGCTGAAAATCTCATTGCTTTTAATTGAGTTCCTTGGTGTATATCTTTACTTCTCATGACCTCTTCTGATCCGGTGTGAGTTGATGAGCAATTTTCCATAAGGGGGTAACACCGAGGATTCAAAACAAAGAAGCATGAGAAAACAATCGATTGCAATAAAGCACACAACAAACAAGCTGCAAAACTAATCCACACAGGCACACACAAGCATGATACTATAACAAATGCACATGCACTACACGAATGACTACACCCTATGCTTGAGAAAACGCTCGAGAACTGACGAAGAAGCTAAGGGAGTAGCGAGTGGAACTACTGACTCTGAAACTCCGGATGGACAAGGCGGAGGGGTTGGAGAAGCTGGCGGAGACTGCGATAGGGAAGCACCAAGCAATCTCCAAGTTTGAATGGCGTCATGGACTAACTCGGAAATTAGAAGACACTCGGCCATCATGTAACGGGACATGGCGAGGATAGTCGGGTCATCTTGGGGGTTGACAGAAGGGAATCTGATCTGCTTAGGATTCTCGATGATGGTGGGATAGTATTGATAGGCACGGTTCTCTTGCACCATGCTCTCTTGACGACGAAGACCAGTGATTCCTGCCATTGCGGCAAGCTGGATGGCACGCTCGGGAATAGCGCCGTAACCACAATGGAAACTGTAGGTGCGCTTACCAACAGGAATCGGGGCTGACAGATGAACATGAGCAACATAGTCTAGGATTCTTCCTTCGGCAGAAAACTGGAATACTTGATAATGAGATGGATCTCCGCGGGGATAAATGTTACGCCACATGTCACCAAGGAGGGCGGCAAAGCTGAGAGGTGCATGAGTGGGATTAAACGCAATTGGAATAGCACCGGGAGCCCTGGGGATGGCATTGAACTCATGGAAGCTAACCGCCATCTACGCATGAAACAAGGGTTAGGGGTAACCGAGTAAGAATATATGCAGCAAACAAATGCAACAACCAAATGCAGCAAGCAAGGGAAACAACCAGACCCTATACTATCGTTTTCTAACGTTCCAGCGGACTAGGACGCTCTACAGCCAGACCTGCTCTGATACCAAGCCTGTGACACCCCGGCTGAGAGAACCCGGAACGCCCCGTATTCCAGCCCAGAGATCAAGGTGAAGTCTTTTGGAATACGACACTACTTAGCATAGAACAAACCAGCTCTCATTACAACACGAATGTGAATACAAGGTCTTCGGTTTACAATGCATAACACGGGCATGGTGATGCTACGCCAACCACAGTTGCTCTATGCATGCAGCATAACAACTCGAGGTAGTGGAACCTCTATTGGCCGCAGAACAACGAACGACGATGATGGACTCCAATCTGCAGGGACTCTGGCTGGAACATTTATCCTAGCTCGTGAACACAGGAACCACAGCAAGCAAGCAAACCAGGCATGACCCGCAAACTGGCATGCCACGCCAGGTCAGTACATTGAATGTACTTGCAAGCTCACAATAACCAAAAGCAGTCAAGACAACAACAACATGGCATTAGCAGGTTAAAGCAATCATGATCATGACACTAACAGAACAAAATGGCCTGCACAAACTGAACATGATACGACTAGAACAAGCATAGCATGAGCATATGAACATGATGATACTACATGCAACAGGTTAACATGATCATGCACCAACTTACTCTCATTCAGCGGTTGCCTCGTAATCATCTCATGAATCAACTTACCAACTTCGGTATCCATGATACCACTGTGATCATCTCGCGATCACATAAATATCAACCAACTTCGGTATCCATGATACCTTCGTGATCCTCTGTCGATCACAACCAATATCTTTCTCATCATTGAACCAGGGTTATTATTAAGCAAGTTATTATTATTGTTGGCTCATAGTGTGACCGACTACGAACTGGGACCATATCCGCCGGCGCGACTATCGATAGATTAAAACACACTCTGCAGAGGTTAGCACAATGTACCCACACCACGGAACCCATGGCCTCGCAATCCCATTCGTGTGGACCAACGACATCCCGACAAACTGATCTACTGCCATCACACTCTCCCGGCCACTCTGACCAACTCCCCTCTTGGGCTAAGTCATGTGAGGCCCTGATGTCTACCAAAGACATCCAACGGCCACTGTCGTGACAAAACATAAACAGTCCCAAATGGGGGCAAAGCGCGCAAACAACTTGGGCACACAAGGCTTATGTCTGCCTACCTAATCAAGGTAGCGCGCGCCCATAACCTTCCCTTGTTGGAGGCACCAGCGAGAAGCATGGCAATAGACCGCATTAGGGCCTTCCCATAAAAGGCAAATGTTGTTGCATTGGTTAGCTCGATCTGGTGGCACGATGACTCAGCCAACAATTGTTCAAGTTCGATTATTTTCCGGTTAAACTTGAATGCAAAAAGATGAGCCATAATAAAATAACATGATGCAACTATAATGCATAAACATGATACCAACATAAGCATGGAGGTGCAACATAATCATCGAGCCTAACCACAATGAAACATTAAACCAAATGAGCATGGCATACTGACGAGCATAAGCATAACATTACCCATGAGCATAGCATGACTATTAGCATCATAAATTGATACCATGCAAGAATATAACAAGGATGCTACCAGGTAAGCATGTAACTGAGGGAGTCCTAGACTAAGGGGTCCTCGAGCGTCCGGTCTATTAGCCACGGGCCGGACTGATGGGCTGTGAAGATACGAAGACCAAAGACTGCACCCATGTCCAGATGGGACTTTCCTTGGCGTGGAAGGCAAGCTTGGCGGCCAACTGTGTAGATTCCTTTCTCTGTAACCGACCTTGTGTAACCCTAGATCCCTCCCCTGTCTATATAAACCAGAGGGCTAGGTCGGTAGATACCCCGAATCCTCATAATCATAGCCAGACTAGACCCCTAGGGTTTAGCCATTATGATCTCGTGGTAGATCAACTCTTGTAATACTCATATTCATCAAGATCAATCAAACATGACATAGGGTATTACCTCCTTAGAGAGGGCCCAAACCTGGGTAAACATCGTGTCCACTGTCTCCTGTTAGTTCGGGACCCCCTACCTGAGATCCGCTGGTTTTGACACTGACATTGGTGCTTTCATTGAGAGTCTTCATGGCATCCCAAAAGCTACAACACTACTTCCAGGAGTGCTCGATCACGGTGGCTTCCGAAGTACCACTCAATGACATAATAAACAACCACGATGCCACGGGACGGATTGCCAAATGGGCCATCGAGCTCCTTCCATTTGATATTGCATACAAACCACGTCGAGCTATTAAATCCCAAGTACTAGCCGACTTCGTTGCCGAATGGACAGAAGCCGAACTCCCTAAAGAGTACGACACATATTCCAATTGGGTTATGTATTTCGATGGCTCCAAAATGCTGGCAGGGCTAGGAGCGTGCGTCATTTTAATGTCCCCCACTGGAGATGTCATTCAGTACGTACTCCAAATACTATACACATACTCCAATAATGCAGCCGAATACGAGGCCTTATTGCATGGTCTCCGGATGGCTGTCTCCATGGGCATACAATGCCTGGAAGTGCGCGGGGACTCAAACTTTGCAATATCTCAAATAAGTGGAGACTTCGATGCCAAAGATCCGAAGATGGCAGCTTATCGTAACTCCGTCCTAAAAATTTCGGCTCGGTTCGAGGGGCTTGAGTTCCATCACGTGGCTCGAGAAAGTAATCAAGCGGCGGACGTTCTTGCTCGTATCGGCGCCAAGTGCAACCTCGTCCCACCTAATATCTTTCTGGAAAGGCTTTTTAAGCCATCCATTGTGTGGCAGGGGAAAACGGCAACACTTGTCCGGATCCGAACACAACCCCAGATCCCGAACACATTGATATCATCGGAGGCTCAGCCACCGAAATAACACCGTCGACGCATCTCATTATGGTAGTCATTGCCCCATGGACCGAACCCTTCTTGGCCTACCTTAACAGGAAGGAATTTCCTGAGGATCAAAATGAGGCCCGCCGCATTGTCCAACGTTCGAAGGCCTACAAGGTTCACGATGGAGAGCTCTATAAGAAAAGCGCTACTGGAGTCCTCTAAAGATGTATCTCTGAGGAGGAGGGGCGGCAACTCTTGGCTGAGATTCATGCCGGTCTCGGCGGGCACCACGCCGCAGCTCGGGCCCTTGTTAGCAAGGCCTTCCGTACAGGGTTCTATTGGCCGACGGCCCGAGCAGATGCACAGGACCTTGTCCAATGTTGCGTCGGATGCCAACTCTTCGCCAACCAAAGCCATATGCCCCCCACCGCCCTAGACACAACCCCCATCACTTGGCCTTTTGCGGTCTGGGGACTGGACATGGTTGGACCCCTTAAAGGAGGCAACCATAAGAAAAAACATTTGCTGGTCATGGTGGATAAATTCACTAAGTAGATAGAGGCCAAACCAGTTAAAACGGCCGAGTCCGGGCCAGTAATAGACTTTGTATCTAACATCGTACACCGTTATGGTGGCCCACACAACATCATCACTAATAACGGGTCCAACTTCACAGCCGACAAAGTGAAAACCTGGTGCGCTAATCTAGGCATCAAGCTTGATTACGCTTATGTCTATCATCCACAGACAAACAGTCAAGTCGAAAGAGCCAATGGTCTTATTTGAGTGGCATTAAGCCTAGACTAGTGCGGTCTTTGAAAGAATCAGACAAGCACTGGGTTGAGGAGCTCGACTCCGTACTCTGGGGGCTGCGGACCTCGCCCAATCGCACTACCGAATACACACCTTTCTTCATGATGTACGACGCAGAGGCAGTGCTATCCTGCGACATTATTCATGACTCACCTCGAGTGCGCATGTACGAAGAGAGAGAGAGGCCGAGCTTGATCGGCAGGACCACTTAGATGCCCTGTAGGAGGAGCGCAACATCGCAAAAGCCCGTTCCGCATTTTATCAATAGCAGGCTCGTAGGTATCAAAGCAGAGAAGTGTGGGCCAAAACTTATAACGTCGGCGAACTCG
Organism: Triticum aestivum; assembly: GCF_018294505.1. NCBI lineage: Eukaryota > Viridiplantae > Streptophyta > Magnoliopsida > Poales > Poaceae > Triticum > Triticum aestivum. The sequence goes on along the minus strand of NC_057794.1, from coordinate 218,145,587 downwards.
TTGTACGCCTGCCGGAGAAGAAAAAAGACAAACTCAAGCCCAAGTGGGAGGGTCCCTTCATCATTGAAGAAGTTCTCACCGGAGGGGCGTACCGCTTGCATAATGCATCAGACAATTGACTAGAGCCGAACCCCTGGAACGCGGCCAGACTCCGAAGATTCTATGCCTACCGCCGAACTCTTTGTTCGTCTCCTTCCCCCTATTGTTTCAATCATTTTTTCTGTCTTTTTGTTTTTTCTCTTTAGCCTTAAAATCTTTTGTGCGGTTAGACCGCGCACCCCCGACGCATACATCTGCAAGTATGTACGTCTATCATACCTGGGGGCTTCTTGGACAGAAGCTTCCTATTATTATTTTCCGAGCATCAAGCTCGTCACATATGCGTTTTCCCCATATGTACCTTTTGTTCGCCATTATATGCATCGATATGACTTAAGTTTTGGCCAAGCTGGGTTGGCTGGTTCTTGTGCTTATGCCCTACATTCCCGTTAGTTCGGCTAGGGCATAAAGGGAGCACCTCTGCGATTGTTACTGCTGGGTCATCCGGATGTGTACCTCGGGCTGGGTGAAGCCGAAAGCTACCGTTCTTAAGGGAATATTTGGTCAGTGAATTAAAGATGTTTTTTTGCATTCGCTCCATTTGTGAACCCCCAGAAAATATATATATATATATATATATATATATATATATATATATATACTGCATTTTTTCAATCACAGTTCGGACATGCGCTCTAACGCATGCACACCCAGGGAAAGGAACCCTTAACAGAACTATTCTCTCTGGAAGATGTTTCTTACATAATGTAATATAACATAACTAGCCGGATACAACTTGTCTGTTCAAGCAACTATGGCCCCTACGCCTGGTTTCCACGCATACCCCGGTCTATTCGGCCGCACGACTATTCGGAAACACTCCGCGCCTTCGGGTCCAGAGGGCAAAGCGAAAAGGTCTGCCATTACAATCGTTTTACAGTTCAGCTAGACGGAAAAATACACAGTCATTTCGACTCAAAAATTTCCTCCTCTATACCCTCCAGCAGGCTATCTAACTTACAATCCTGCTGGGAATATCTAGCGGCCACCTCTACTTGGTCATATAATAAACTAACAGGAATTTCTTCCCCATTTGACCCTAGCGGTCCGACCCGGGCCATATGATTTGGATTCAGCTTCGTATACCGCGTTTTTACCATGGCACACGCCTCTCGCGCACCCTCTCGGCAGGCCGATATCTTCCATAGTCGGATACACCGCCGCGCTCCCTTGAACAGCTCTACAAGCTCCTCCATATTCCCTGGAGGGGAGGCGGGTGGCCATAAGGCCTTGGCTACACTCCGCATTGCCTGCCGAGCTTGCTCGTGCAATTGCGACAACCCTTGCAGAAGATCACTTGATGATCCGGACACCTCCTCTTCGGGACGGCCCGTCAATATACCTGCAATCAAAGCTATATCGGCTACTTTTACCTCCAGACTGTTATAAGGTAAATTCGACCACGTACTGAATATGCTACCTCGCAGCTTTTTGTTCTCCTTCACGGAGTCGGCTAGCTAGGCTCACACATCTTTCAGTTCTTCGCCCAGTTTGGTGTTTGAATCCTGGTGTTTGTTCTTCTCCTCTCTAACTCGGGTCAGAACGCGCTCGCCCACGGCATGTTGTCTCTTCGCCTCTTTTTCTCTCATTTGAGCGGCCTTCAGTTTCTCTTCCAGTTGGTCTCACGACCCTGTTATGAGACAAAGAAGCAGTTTCAACATAGTTGGCATATCATTTTTTGTTTCTTGATGGAGGAAAAAATTACCAGAGGACGCCTTCTTGAGCTGTTCCAGTTCGGCGGTAGCAGTAGATAGCTGTGTCCGGCACTTTCCCAGCTCTTGGGCTAGCAGGTCGTTCTTCTCCGTAAGAACCTGGTTACCAAACGATCCTTAAATCATTTGTACCTACTACTTCAAGTCTCGGGGGCTACTGGCATATGGTTATCATTGTCAGATAAAGTAAACTTACCTGCTCATCTTTTTAATGCTGCTTTGTGGCTCTGTTAAGCCCATCTCAAGCAGCTTGGATATATGCATCAGCCGAGATGAAGGCGTTAAATGCCTCTTCTGAAAAACCAGGGTCTTGTAAAACGGCCCTGCGGCACCGATGATTCATGGCGCTCTCCACTTTCGAGTTGGTGACGGATACATCTTCCGAATCCTCGGCTGGAGGACAGTCCGGCGTCACCCCGGCATCAGCCCCCGTCTTCACGGCAGGATCAAGCCCCCGTCTTCACGGCAGGATCTGGATCCTGGCTGCGGGAAGTATGACCGGCCGGACCCCCGGATATAGTCCGACACACCTTTTTTCTGATACAGGGTAAACAGAAAGGTCACAATTGGATGTGACTGCCAAGGTGCATATTTGCAAATTCATACCTCTTTGATGAAGGCTCAGCCGTATCTTTGTTTGCCTTCCTCTTTGAAGGCTTGCCTGGTGTGGGGGACGCTCTCTTCGGAGATGCCCCCGAGGCAGCATGGTGCGCCGAACTCCTCCCCTTTTGAGCACAGGATAGTGCAGTGGGTGAGGAGGAATGAGAAAACTCTCTTGGACAAGGTATCTCTGGATTACTTCCATGTGAAGCAGGAAGGAGACCAGGGTTATCGGCGATGGTGGGTACATCTGTACCGTCATAGCTCATCTGATAGAATATTCCATCCTCGAGCTCCACAAATATGTCCGGATCTTCCTCATATCCGGGGTCAAGATCCCGGTTACGATTCTTCGGCTGAGGAGCAGGGTCATGGATCCCCTCGACAACCTTTCGCTATTCCTGTTATAAGAGGATAAGATATCGCCTGTCAAGAATGATTCAGGAATAGGAGTAAAATAGTGGAGCCGAAGCTTACCCAGCTGGGAAGATTATACATGGAAAGTCAGTCTCGATATTGGAGACAGGTGAACTCCTCCTTCTCCCCTTTATACAGCTCGGCCAGTATTTTAGCCAGAGCGGCGGGGGTCTTCGGGCCCTTTCGACCATATCGTGAGGCGTCATCTTCCCCGTTATAATGCCACATGGGCAGCCCTCTGTATTGGAGTGGCTGGACCCCCTGCGCTATAGAGATCACCATTATCTCAACTATTGACAATCCGGACTGGGCAAGCGTCTTAATCTTGCCTAGCAGCAGTCTGATCTCTGCACTATCCTCTTCCTCAAGGCTCCAAGGACGCCAGCTATGGCGTTTCTTCAGCGGAGCACTTGAAAACTCGGGGAGGCCCATACGGACGGGGTCGGGTAGAGCGACATCGTCGATGTAGAACCATTCGGAAGGCCACTCTTCGGAAGCTTTCTTCGGCGTGCCGGACAGGTATCCGGTCCCGGCAATGCGCCACACTTTGGCTCCTCCCACTTTAAAAATTGACCCACCTTGATTATGAGGGACGAGGCAGAACAGTCTTATCCATAAATCGAAATGGGCCTCGCAGCCCAGGAATAGCTCGCATAGAGTGACATAACCCGCAATATGAAGGATAGAGGCGGGAGTGAGACTGTGCAGTTGGAGGCCGTAATACTCCAGCAGACCTCGGAGGAAGGGATGGATCGGAAATCCGACACCTCTTAACAAGAAGGGGACGAAGCATACTCGTTCTCCCCTGGACGGATTGGGGAAGTTCTCCGTTTGAGCCCCGCCCTTTAATGATGTCATCCCCGCTCGTATGGGGACCAAGTCCACGGGGAGAAGAAAGCCCTGTGTTTGCAGCTTCACCAGCTGACTGTGGGATACGGAATATCTCTCCCAATCACCCTTTTTGGAGCCATGGGGACGAGAGGAAGATCTGGGAGCGCTAGCCATGTTGGGGTGGTTTTTTCTTAGCAAGCTCTAAGGATTTTTCATGGGTGTGGAATGGATCTGAGATCTATTCTCTTTAAATAGACACCTTTGTGGTACGGTCAAGGTGGTATATGCAAAAAATACCCCGACCAATCGCATTCACTCGACACGTGGGAACTAAAGTTGTTGATGCACAAAAGCCGAGGGGTACAACATTAAATGGATGGCCGAACACACTACCTGGAAGTCATCAGTGAATGAAACCGCCTTGCAATGCCGAAGATAATCTATGCGCCGAACACCTCGTCATTGAAGACCGGTTGGGGGGCTACTGAGGGAGTCCTGGACTAAGGGGTCCTCGGGCGTCCGGCCTGTTAGCCACGGGCCGGACTGACGGGCTGTGAAGATATGAAGACCGAAGACTGCGCCTGTGCCCGGATGGGACTTTCCTTGGCATGGAAGGCAAGCTTGGCGGCCAACTGTGTAGATTCCTTTCTCTATAACCGACCTTGTGTAACCCTAGATCCCTCCCGTGTCTATATAAACCGGAGGGCTAGGTCCGTAGATACCCCGAATCCTCATAATCATAGTCATACTAGACCACTAGGGTTTAGCCATTATGATCTCGTGGTAGATCAACTCTTGTAACACTCATATTCATCAAGATCAATCAGGCAGGACGTAGGGTATTGCCTCCTTAGAGTGGGCCCGAACCTGGGTAAACATCGTGTCCCCTGTCTCCTATTACCATTGACCTTAGACGCACAGTTCGGGACCCCCTACCCGAGATTCGCCGGTTTTGACACCGACAGTAACCAACTGGATGCAAAGTAACATGCATAGGAACAGTAGTTGATGAGGACATCAATACCATTGTTACACCCATAGCCCCTACTGTTACATATACTGGACCAATTACTAGAGCTCGCGCACGCCAATTAAATTACCAGGTACTTTCGTTTCTTGGTAATGATTCTAATGTTCATGAGATTATGATGCTGCCTAAATTGGATACATTTGTTTTGCTTACAAATGAAGGGCCTAGTTTGGAGAAGGATCAACATTGGAGCAAGAACACGCATGGAGTTGATGGCATGCGCAAGGGGATCAAGAACGGAGTTACAAGTGATGATTTCAGGACTTTGAAGCCGCCATAAGGAGTGCATGAAGCCTTGGACGAAATATACAAGATGCCACTTCATAATATTCGTCCATAGGCTATTCTAGGTGCTGCATCACCTTAGTAATGGGCCAGGCCCATGTAATTTCGAAATACTTAAGTATAGGCTATTTTTTAGAGTCCGTATGTGTGGGGAAACAAGAGTTAGGGTTGGTTTCGGACCCCACCCTCAAGGGCCACGAAATTCCCCCCCTCTTCCTCCATATATACAGCCCTTAGGGCGTCGTTTAGACTTTGGGTTTTGTTTAGATTAAAAGTTCGCCATAGCTGCAACTTCGTGTACTTCGTTTGTGTCCAACGACCAGACCAAGACGTCACAGAACCCCACCTTGATCAATAAAGCTTTCATCTTATATTCGCAATATCCCGATTGCAATCTCAGTTTCTTGCTTGTTCTTCGTTTGCTCGCAGGAGACAGACCCTCGTGGTCAGGTTGATCGTGCTCCGGCGTGGTCAATAACCCTCGGAAGTTGGTTTAGCGGTTGCTAAGGCGCGACGTCTCGCACGTTCGTAGTCGGATCGTCAAGGTCGACTCCCACAGAAAACGATAGCCACCATCTCATCGAAACATCGGGACACCTTAGCCTCTATCAAGTGGTATCAGATTTCCAGGTTGCTCGATGAGATTTTACAGTTTTTCGTAGATTAGATCGAGTCTGTTCTTCATACCTACAGTCCACGAAAAAGCCAGAAAAAGAATTAGGGTTAGTTCATCATATCCGAACCAATCTGAGCCTTTGCATAATCTTTTTAGGGATTTTGCTTTGTTGAATTTGCGGTTGCATCGTCGTGTCAAGTTGCTGGTCTTAGAGTCTAGTCTTTTAGAGTTTCGAGTTCTGGTCATAAGTTGTCACGCCGCCGCCGCACGATCATCATCGCCCATCTACCACTTTTGCTTATCCGCCGCCACTCTGAATCCATATCCATATACCACCACCAATCCGTGTCCATATACCACCACCAATCTGTATCCATATACCACCACCGCTACCATATACCACCACCGCTGTCATATACCACAACCATATATCCACCACCAATCCGAGTTCTTCTCATATTAGGTTTGTTCTTGAGATCAATCTAAATTCTGATTCGTGTTTCCTTGCCTGCGTAGGTCTCGGAAAAAAAGTCTGGAGACCCCCGGGCAGTTTTTAGGCCAAAATTTTCACGGGCAATTTTTTTCCCTATCCTATTTTTAGGCTTTTCTGAGTCTTTGAGCCACGTGCCATCATAGTGATTTTTTGTCGCACTTTTTCGTCGTCGCTGCCCTGATTTCCAAAAAAAAGTGAAAAAAAATTCCGTGCCCATCCTATCAGTTTGACGAGGGAAGAGTTTTGAGACACTCGCCATTATAGTGATTTTTCGCAAAAAAAAAGAGCGCAAAAAAAAGGAGCGCAAAAAAAAGAAAAAAAAGAGCGAAAAAAAAGAGTTCCAGAGTGTGCTTTTCCCTTATTTACGTGCAGCGCCGTGATTTTGTTAGTGTTCTAGGCTCGCGTCTCTAGCGCGATCTAGCCTAGGACCAGCACAGTACCGTCGTTGAGCGTTTATTCAACTTTGCATTTCTGAATTGATTATTGCTGACCCTTTTTGCTACTATACTATAAGCCTTCCCAGCTCCACATACATCTACGTCGTGCGTTTGACTCTCCCTGGCAATCGCTTTATCCAAGCTTTTGAGAGTTTTGACTACAACGGTTGCCGATCACCGCCTGCTGCTGGGTAAGAACTGGTAAGAATTTGAGATTTGCTTGACGGATTTGTGACACCCGCCACCACCACCACTTGTTAGTAGTCTGTAGGATCATATTCTTGTGTGTTTCTATTGCTGCTAACCATGCCAGGATCACAAGCCGACGAGACTGACTGGGAGAACTTGACGAACAAGGAGCTTCATGATACGTTTCAGCAAATGATGAGTGGACAGGTGCACGATGTGATAAACAGATTTGAAGAGGCCATGGAGAAGATAGATGGCATGGAGAAGACGTTTGAAACAAAGCTTGATAACAAGTTTGCTGAACTGCTTTCGCGTTTTCCACCACCACTACCGGCTGCTCCTGCCGCACCTCTGCAACAACAGCAACAACATCGACTACCTCCACGTCGGGAAACAGCCCTCCGCCGAGCGAGCCGTGTCCCTCTTCAGTCGGGCCAAACTGCTGGTGCTGATGTTGATATTTCTGTGGCTCCTACTGCTGATGTGGAGGAGGATGATTATGTGGGAGATTATGAGGATGAGGTTGATCAAAATCAGAACTACGTGCCACCACCAGCACAGCAACCACCAGGTTGTCCACATGCAAATAATGGAAATGGTAGGGCTCACCCTCAGGTACGAGATCATGACCATCTCCCTAAACTAAAATTGAATATTGCACCATTTGAGGGTAGATATGTTCCTGATATATATCTTACTTGGGAGTTAGAAACTGAACAACGATTTACATGTTTACAATATCCCGAGGAGAGACGTGTTCCTGCTGCTGTTTGTGCATTCACTAGTTTTGCATGTGTTTGGTGGTCTGAGCATTGTAGATTATATCCTATTCCGGCTACTTGGGCTGCTTTGAAAACTGCTATGCGTACTCGTTGGGTTCCACCATATTATCAACGTGAATTACTTGAAAAATTGCAGCGCTTAAGACAGGGAAAAAATTATGTAGAAGAATATTATCAGGAATTACAAACTGGCATGATTAGATGTGGTATTGTTGAGGAGAATGAAGCTATGCTTGCACGTTTTATGGGTGGATTAAATAGAGAGATTCAGACGATTCTAGAGTATAAGGAGTATACTAATATCACTCATTTATTCCATCTTGCTTGTAAAGCTGAACGTGAAGTGCAGGATCGACAGGCATTGGCGCGGACTAACTTTTCTGCAGGTCGACCTTCATCATGGACACCACGTGCATCATCTACTTCCACACGTTCTACTACACCGGTGCCTCCGTCGGCTGCCACCTCCAACCGTGATACAATAAAGCAGGCACAATCACCACTATATGCCAAGAGCACACCTTCTGGGCCTGCAAAGAGCTCTTCTTCATCCATGGAATCAACAGGGCAAACACATGATATTATTTGTCGATGTTGCAAGGGTGGAGGTCATTATGCGAGAGAATGCCCATCTAAGCGTGTGATGATTGTTACTGAGGATGGTGGGTATGAGTCCGCTAGTGACTATGATGAGGAGACTTTGGCTCTTATTACACGTGAAGAACACGGTGGAGACGATTCTGATCATGAGATGCAATACATGGCTCCCGAAGATGCTGACAGGTATGAATGTTTAATTGCTCAACGTGTTTTGAGTGTGCAGGTTACACAAGCTGAGCAAAATCAGAGGCATAATTTGTTCCATACAAAGGGAGTTGTGAAGGAACGTTCTGTTCGCGTGATCATAGATGGAGGGAGCTGGAATAACTTGGCTAGCATGGAGATGGTGGAGAAGCTATCTCTCACCACAAGACCACATCCACATCCTTACTACATCCAATGGTTCAACAACAGCGGCAAGGTTAAGGTAACACGTACTGTTCGTGTGCATTTTAGTATCTCTACATATGCTGATTATGTTGATTGTGATGTGGTACCTATGCAAGCATGTTCCTTATTACTTGGTAGACCATGGCAATTTGATAAAAATTCTGTACACCATGGTAGAAACAATCAGTATACTCTTGTTCATAACGATAAAAATATTACTTTGCTTCCTATGACTCCTGATTCCATTTTGAAAGATGATATTAATAGAGCTAATAAAGCAAAACAGGAGACAAATAAGAGTGAAAATCAGATTGTGGCAAAAGAATTTGAGCACCAAATGAAGCCTAATAATAAACCATCTACTGTTGTTTCTGAAATTAAATTGAAAAGTGCATGTTTACTTGCCACCAAATCTGATATTGATGAGCTAGATTTTAGCAAATCTATTTGCTATGCTTTTGTGTGCAAAGAGGCATTATTTTCATTCGAGGACGTGCCTTCCTCTTTGCCCCCTGCTGTCACTAACATTTTGCAGGAGTTCGCTGACGTCTTTCCACAAGACGTGCCACCGGGATTACCACCTATTCGAGGGATTGAGCATCAAATTGACTTAATTCCCAGTGCTTCGCTACCCAACCGTGCACCATACCGTACCAATCCAGAGGAGACGAAGGAGATTATGCGTCAAGTACAAGAACTACTCGACAAAGGTTATATACGCGAGTCCCTTAGTCCTTGTGTTGTTCCTATCATTTTAGTGCCGAAAAAGGATGGTACGTCGCGTATGTGCGTTGAGTGTAGAGGCATTAATAATATTACTATTCGTTATCGTCATCCTATTCCTAGGCTAGATGATATGCTTGATGAATTGAGTGGCTCTACAATATTCTCCAAAGTTGATTTGCATAGTGGATACCATCAAATTCGTATGAAATTGGGTGATGAATGGAAAACATCATTTAAAACTAAGTTTGGATTATATGAGTGGTTAGTCATGCCTTTTGGGTTAACTAATGCACCTAGTACTTTCATGAGGTTAATGAACAAAGTTTTACATGCTTTCATTGGACGATTTGTGGTAGTTTACTTTGATGACATATTGATTTATAGCAAATCTTTGGAGGAACATTTGGAACATTTACGTGCTGTTTTTATTGCTCTACGTGATGCACGTTTGTTTGGAAACCTTGGAAAGTGCACCTTTTGCACCGACCGAGTATCTTTTCTTGGCTATGTTGTTACTCCACAGGGAATTGAAGTTGATAAAGCCAAGATTGAAGCTATTGAGAGTTGGCCGCATCCCAAAACGGTCACACAAGTGAGGAGTTTCCTTGGCCTTGCTGGTTTCTATAGGCGTTTTGTGAGAGATTTCAGCACCATTGCTGCACCTCTCAACAAGCTTACAAAGAAGGATGTGCCTTTTGTTTGGGGTACCGCACAGCGAGAAGCATTCATGGTATTGAAAGATAAGTTGACACATGCTCCTTTACTCCAACTTCCTAATTTCAATAAGACTTTTGAGCTTGAATGTGATGCTAGTGGAATTGGATTAGGAGGTGTGTTATTACAAGATGGAAAACCTGTTGCATACTTTTCTGAAAAATTGAGTGGGCCTAGTCTGAACTATTCTACTTATGATAAAGAATTATATGCTCTTGTTCGGACCTTAGAAACATGGCAACATTATTTATGGCCCAAGGAATTTGTTATACATTCTGATCATGAATCTTTGAAACACATTAAAAGTCAAGCAAAACTGAACCATAGACATGCTAAATGGGTTGAATTCATTCAGACTTTCCCTTATGTCATTAAACACAAGAAGGGTAAAGAAAATGTTATTGCTGATGCCTTGTCTCGTTGTTATACTATGCTTTCACAACTTGACTTTAAAATATTTGGTTTGGAGACCATCAAAGATCAATATGTTCATGATGCTGAATTTAAAGATGTATTGCAGAATTGTAAGGAAGGGAGAACTTGGAACAAGTTCGTTCTTAATGATGGATTTGTGTTTCGTGCTAACAAGCTATGCATTCCAGTTAGCTCCGTTCGTCTTTTGTTGTTGTAGGAGGCGCATGGAGGAGGATTAATGGGACACTTTGGCGTCAAGAAGACGGAGGATATACTTGCTACACATTTCTTTTGGCCAAAGATGAGACGGGATGTTGAGCGTTTTGTTGCTCGCTGCACTACATGTCAAAGCGCTAAGTCACGACTCAATCCTCATGGTTTATATATGCCTTTGCCTGTACCTAGTGTTCCTTGGGAGGATATATCTATGGACTTTGTTTTAGGTTTACCTCGAATAAAGAAGGGGAGGGATAGCATATTTATTGTCGTGGATAGGTTCTCAAAAATGGCACACTTTATACCATGTCATAAAAGCGATGATGCTGTTAATGTTGCTGATTTGTTCTTTCGTGAAATTATTCGCTTACATGGTGTGCCAAATACTATTGTTTCAGATCGTGATACTAACTTTCTTAGCCACTTTTGGAGATGTTTATGGGCTAAGTTGGGGACTAAGCTGCTTTTTAGTACTACTTGTCACCCCCAAACTGATGGACAAACTGAAGTAGTCAATAGAACATTGTCTACTATGCTTAGGGTTGTTTTGAAGAATAACAAGAAAATGTGGGAAGAATGCTTGCCTCATACTGAATTTGCTTATAATCGTTCATTGCATTCTACTACTAAGATGTGCCCTTTTGAAATTGTGTATGGTTTCCTACCTCGTGCACCTATTGATTTGTTGCCTCTTCCATCTTCAGAGAAGGTTAATTTTGATGCTAAAGAACATTCTGAATTGATTTTAAAAATGCATGAGTTAACTAAGGAAAACATTGAGCGTATGAATGCTAAATATAAACTTGCTGGAGATAAGGGTAGAAAACATGTTGTGTTTGCGCTTGGAGATCTTGTTTGGTTACATTTGCGTAAAGATAGATTTCCTAATCTGCGCATATCAAAGCTAATGCCACGTGCTGATGGTCCTTTTAAGGTGTTAGAGAAAATAAATGATGATGCATATAAACGTGAGCTACCTGTAGATTTTGGGGTTAGTCCCACTTTTAACATTGCAGATTTGAAGCCTTATTTGGGTGAGGAAGATGCGCTTCCGTCGAGGACGACTTCATTTCAAGAAGGGGAGGATGATGAGGACATCAATACCATTGTTACACCCATAGCCCCTACTGTTACATATACTGGACCAATTACTAGAGCTCGCGCACGCCAATTAAATTACCAGGTACTTTCGTTTCTTGGTAATGATTCTAATGTTCATGAGATTATGATGCTGCCTAAATTGGATACATTTGTTTTGCTTACAAATGAAGGGCCTAGCTTGGAGAAGGATGAACATTGATAGAGGCGGGGGTGTCCCGATCTTTCGATGAGATGATAACTATCGATTTGGTGGAGACGACTTTGACGATCCGACTACAAACGTGCACGACGTTGCGCCTTAGCAATCGCTAAACCAATCTCCTGAGGTTACTGACGATGCCGGAAGCACGGTTAGCCTGACCACGAAGGTCTATTCCTGCAAGCAATCGAAGAACGAGCAAGAATATGATAAAGCAATCTGAATATTGCAAATATATATGAGGTATTGATAATGGTGGGGATCCGTAAGCGGTCTTGGTCTGGTCGTTGGACACAAACGAAGTACACGAAGTTGCAATGGCTATCTTTTAACTAAACAAATCCCCAGGAAAAGCTACTAGATGGATCTACTTATATAGGAGCAAGGGGTGGCGGCCAAGGAGGTGGGAGGACGTCCCAAGGCAGCCTAAAACTAAATCTAGGTCGTACAAGGCCAATGGGCCCAAGTGGAGGTGATGTAACACCTTTGGACTTGTAGTTTGACTCGGATTCTGCTGCAGCATCAGATTGTTTCGTCCACAACTCAACGCTCCGGACGAATTTGAAGGTGATTCCAATTGGGTTGGAAAGTGCACGAAATCTAGTTTCCAACAAAAAAAGAATCACCCAATTCGGAGTCCGTATGAAAAACTTGTGTGCGTTTTGAGTTAGGTGTGTCTGTGCAGTCCGAATCTGAATCCAGAACGTGAAAGACTTGGACTCTATCTTCTCTTGGGCCAAAAGTGACGTGAGAGAACTTTTTGGACAGCAAATAAACATCTCTTTCTTCCTTATCTTCATATGTGGATTGTACAAATGTCCCATACACCTGCAATTAGACAAAACACAAAAGTGTGTGAAGTATTTTTGTTCTGGATAACATAAATAGATTATTGAATAGTTTGCACTAGAAATTACCTGACAAATATGCATATATGCAATATTTTTGGTCATATCCAAGGTAGTCATGTCCTCATCATCCTCCCCTTCTTGAAAATAAAGCCATCCTCGGCGTTGCTTAATCTGAAATGTGGCTAACAAAAGAGACAAGGTGTACATGTTGTATATGTATATGTCATCCATTTTTACTTCCCTTGATTTTTGCATATATGACACATGAATAGATGAGTAACTTGCATAGTTCATAAAATCTAAGGCCAAAAAATTAGCACAAGAAGTAGAAGGCATGAAAATATTGCAACTCAGTTTGCACATATAAGTGAAGCTCTTATTCATTTCAAAAGATTGACAATGTTCATCATTAAACCATCCCAACATTGGTGAATAAACCTTACTTGCATCAAATTTACATGCTACAACATGCTTAAATAAGCAAACATGCAATAAGTCATTCAACACAGAATCATCACCAAGATTAGAGATCATATCAAAATGATTAAACATTGGTTCTTTCAGTTAATTCAATGGTTAATTCAATGGGTGCACTCAAAATTGTTGGTATTTCAGTTGTTTGATCACATGGCAAAGTCAAATTATCAACGTAGTCCTCTAAAATAGGTGGTGTGATCAAAGTAGTGGGTAGCTCATCAGATGGTGCATTCAAATTGACAAGGCATTCATCATTCTCATGTAGAGATGGAAGATCAGTACCTTTGTCATTACCTCTTATGATCAACTCAGATGATATAGCCACTCTCGGGGGCGATGTGTCACATGGTGGAGGTGATGTAGTCCTGACAACAACGGATGTGGTTGTCATAGTATGCCTAGTAGTTGAAGGAACAATCATATCAACTCTTGGAATGTGCACCGTGCGCTTGTTCTCCTCGTGGCCAACACGTCGTTTTATTTCCTGTTCAGCTTTGCAAGCAAGATGAAACAAATGGTCCATAGGATAACACTCTTCATGAATTAGTATCTCTTGAATATCACGGTTTAATCCTCCCCAAAATCTATTCATAAAATCATCTTCACTTTCTTCTAAAGAGGAATGCAACAAGGTAGTTTGTAAATCATCATAATATTTTGTTACAGTTTCACTACCTTGTTTTAAGTGTTGCAACTTCTTAATCATGTCACGAGTATAATAAGCAGGGACGAAAGTATGTCGCATGGTGATAGAGGCGGGGTGTCCCGATCTTTCGATGAGATGATACTACCGATTTGGTGGAGACGACTTTGACGATCCGACTACAAACGTGCACGACGTTGCGCCTTAGCAATCGCTAAACCAATCTCCTGAGGTTATTGACCACGCCGGAGCACGATCAACCTGACCACGAAGGTCTATTCCTGCAAGCAATCGAAGAACAAGCAAGAATATGATAAAAGCAATCTGAATATTGCGAATATATATGAAGTATTGATAAAGGTGGGGATCCGTAAGCGGTCTTGGTCTGGTCGTTGGACACAAACGAAGTACACGAAGTTGCAATGGCTAACTTTTAACTAAACAAATCCCAAGGAAAAGCTACTAGATGGATCTACTTATATAGGAGCAAGGGGTGGCTGCCAAGGAGGTGGGAGGACGTCCCAAGGCAGCCTAAAACTAAATCTAGGTCGTACAAGGCCAATGGGCCCAAGTGGAGGTGATGTAACACCTTTGGACTTGTAGTTTGACTCGGATTCTGCTGCAGCATCAGATTGTTTCGTCCACAACTCAACGCTCCGGACGAATTTGAAGGTGATTCCAATTGGGTTGGAAAGTGCACGAAATCTAGTTTCCAACAAAAAAAGAATCGCCCAATTCGGAGTCCGTATGAAAAACTTGTGTGCGTTTTGAGTCAGGTATGTCTGTGCAGTCCGAATCTGAATCCAGAACGTGAGAGACTTGGACTCTATCTTCTCTTGGGCCAAAAGTGACGTGAGAGAACTTTTTGGACAGCAAATAAACATCTCTTTCTTCCTTATCTTCATATGTGGATTGTACAAATGTCCCATACACCCGCAATTAGACAAAACACAAAAGTGTGTGAAGTATTTTTGTTCTGGATAACATAAATAGATTATTGAATAGTTTGCACTAGAAATCACCTGACAAATATGCATATATGCAATATTTTTGGTCATATCCAAGGTAGTCATGTCCTCATCATCCTCCCCTTCTTGAAAATAAAGCCGTCCTCGGCGTTGCTTAATCTGAAATGTGGCTAACAAAGGAGACAAGGTGTACATGTTGTATATGTATATGTCATCCATTTTTACTTCCCTTGATTTTTGCATATATGACACATGAATAGATGAGTAACTTGCACAGTTCATAAAATCTAAAGCCAAAAAATTAGCACAAGAAGTAGAAGGCATGAAAATATTGCAACTCAGTTTGCACATATAAGTGAAGCTCTTATTCATTTCAAAAGATTGACAATGTTCATCATTAAACCATCCCAACATTGGTGAATAAACCTTACTTGCATCAAATTTACATGCTACAACATGCTTAAATAAGCAAACATGCAATAAGTCATTCAACACAGAATCATCACCAAGACTAGAGGTCATATCAAAATGATTAAACATTGGTTCTTTTGCATCAATAGTTAATTCAATGGGTGCACTCAAAATTGTTGGTATTTCAGTTGTTTGATCACATGGCAAAGTCAAATTATCAACGGAGTCCTCTAAAATAGGTGGTGTGATCAAAGTAGTGGGTAGCTCATCAGATGGTGCATTCAAATTGACAAGGCATTCATCATTCTCATGTAGAGATGGAAGATCAGTACCTTTGTCATTACCTCTTATGATTAACTCAGATGATGTAGCCACTCTCGGGGGCGATGTGTCACATGGTGGAGGTGATGTAGTCCTGACAACAACGGATGTGGTTGTCATAGTATGCCTAGTAGTTGAAGGAACAATCATATCAACTCTTGGAATGTGCACCGTGCGCTTGTTCTCCTCGTGGCCAACACGTCGTTTTATTTCCTGTTCAGCTTTGCAAGCAAGATGAAACAAATGGTCCATAGGATAACACTCTTCATGAATTAGTATCTCTTGAATATCACGGTTTAATCCTCCCCAAAATCTATCCATAAAATCATCTTCACTTTCTTCTAAAGAGGAATGCAACAAGGTAGTTTGTAAATCATCATAATATTTTGTTACAGTTTCACTACCTTGTTTTAAGTGTTGCAACTTCTTAATCATGTCACGAGTATAATAAGCAGGGACGAAAGTATGTCGCATGGCAAGTTTTAAATCATCCCAAGTAGTAGGTATATAATCAGGGTGTAACCGACAATATTCACTCCACCAAACCAAAGCATAAACAGTGAAAGAACCAACCGCAACCTTAACCTTTTTATGTTCATTGAAATTATGGGAAGCAAATATATTTTTTATGTCAAACTCCCATTCAATATATAAAGCAGGTTTAAAACGGCCATTAAATGGTGGTATAGATACATTAACCTGATCATGTGCATTTGGATGTTTGTGCACCTCTCGTGACGGTTGTGGTATTTGCAAAGGTGGTGGCACGTCTCCCGCGATCGACAAAGCCCATGAATTGACTCTGGATCCTGTCATGATTAGTAGAACAAGAAACAAAACCCAAAAATAATGTTCCTATAACTACTAGGATGTGGTGGTAAAACGCTCACAGTAAAGCAAATATCAATGTCTTACAAGTTCTTACCATGCAGCAGGCGGTGATCGGCAACCAGCGGTGTCAAGTAACTCCGAATATTGAGTAAAGCGATTGCCAGGGGAGCGTACGTATACACGGTGTAGAAATATGTGGAGCTGGGTTAGCTATATATGGTAGCAAAAGATTAGCAATAATCAATTCAAAGATGCAATGTTGAATAAACGCTCAACGACGGTACTGTGCTGGTCCTAGGCTAGACCGGACTAGAGACGCGAGCCTAGAACACTAATGAGGTCACGTCGTAGCACAACTAGCATCAATGAAGGATACTAAGTAGCTCTGGACAGCAAGATATAAGTGAAGATCACAACGGCAGTAAAGATAATGAGGTGAAACTACAGCCAAGCAGGATATATCAACAACTTTGTCTCCAACTTTCCTCTGAAAAAGTTTGTGCCGATTTTTTTGTTTTTTTTTCTTCTCTCTTTTTTTTCCTCACACTTTTTTTTCTTTCTCTCCTTTTTTTTTCTCTGACTTTTTTTTTCCTTTTTTTCTCTCTTTTTTCTCTCTCTTTTTTTCTCCCTCTTTCCAAAACAAACTAGATAAGATGCAGATTGGATCAAGTGAAGATGTGAACGATCTCAACTATTATTATGACAATGAATGGTGGGTAGCACGTGGTGGAAATTGATGGATGGGTGGTGGACAGCGGAAGAGATAATGATGCAGCGGTGGCGTGACTAATGTGAACAGAACTCGAAACTCTAAACGAACTAGACACTAAGACCAGCAACTCGACACGACGATGCAATCGATAATTCAACTATGCAATCAATGAAAAAAAAATTGCAAAGGCTCAGACTGGCTTGGACCAAGGATGAATAGATGTAACTCTTTTTTGTGGCTTTTTCTTGGACAATAGGTAAGAAAGTAAATCTAATCTAGGAAAACTGGAAATTCTCACCGAGCAACCTGAAAACTGATACCACTTGATAGAGGCGGGGGTGTCCCGATCTTTCGATGAGATGATAACTATCGATTTGGTGGAGAAGACTTTGACGATCCGACTACAAACGTGCACGACGTTGCGCCTTAGCAATCGCTAAACCAATCTCCTGAGGTTACTGACGATGCCGGAAGCACGGTCAGCCTGACCACGAAGGTCTATTCCTGCAAGCAATCGAAGAACGAGCAAGAATATGATAAAGCAATCTGAATATTGCAAATATATATGAGGTATTGATAATGGTGGGGATCCGTAAGCGGTCTTGGTCTGGTCGTTGGACACAAACGAAGTACACGAAGTTGCAATGGCTAACTTTTAACTAAACAAATCCCCAGGAAAAGCTACTAGATGGATCTACTTATATAGGAGCAAGGGGTGGCGGCCAAGGAGGTGGGAGGACGTCCCAAGGCAGCCTAAAACTAAATCTAGGTCGTACAAGGCCAATGGGCCCAAGTGGAGGTGATGTAACACCTTTGGACTTGTAGTTTCACTCGGATTCTGCTGCAGCATCAGATTGTTTCGTCGACAACTCAACGCTCCGGACGAATTTGTAGGTGATTCCAATTGGGTTGGAAAGTGCACGAAATCTAGTTTCCAACAAAAAACGAATCACCCAATTCGGAGTCCGTATGAAAAACTTGTGTGCGTTTTGAGTTAGGTGTGTCTGTGCAGTCCGAATCTGAATCCAGAACGTGAAAGACTTGGACTCTATCTTCTCTTGGGCCAAAAGTGACGTGAGAGAACTTTTTGGACAGCAAATAAACATCTCTTTCTTCCTTATCTTCATATGTGGATTGTACAAATGTCCCATACACCTGCAATTAGACAAAACACAAAAGTGTGTGAAGTATTTTTGTTCTGGATAACATAAATAGATTATTGAATAGTTTGCACTAGAAATTACCTGACAAATATGCATATATGCAATATTTTTGGTCATATCCAAGGTAGTCATGTCCTCATCAAACATTGGAGCAAGAACACGCATGGAGTTGATGGCATGCGCAAGGGGATCAAGAACGGAGTTACAAGTGATGATTTCAGGACTTTGAAGCCGCCATAAGGAGTGCATGAAGCCTTGGACGAAATATACAAGATGCCACTTCATAATATTCGTCCATAGGCTATTCTAGGTGCTGCGTCACCTTAGTAATGGGCCAGGCCCATGTAATTTCGAAATACTTAAGTATAGGCTATTTTTAGAGTCCGTATGTGTGGGGAAACAAGAGTTAGGGTTGGTTTCGGACCCCACCCTCAAGGGCCACGAAATTCCCCCCTCTTCCTCCATATATACAGCCCTTAGGGCGTCGTTTAGACTTTGGGTTTTGTTTAGATTAAAAGTTTGCCATAGCTTCAACTTCGCGTACTTCGTTTGTGTCCAACGACCAGACCAAGACGTCACAGAACCCCACCTTGATCAATAAAGCTTTCATCTTATATTCGCAATATCCCGATTGCAATCTCAGTTTCTTGCTTGTTCTTCGTTTGCTCGCAGGAGACAGACCCTCGTGGTCAGGTTGATCGTGCTCCGGCATGGTCAACAACCCTCGGAAGTTGGTTTAGCAATTGCTAAGGTGCGACGTCTCGCACGTTCGTAGTCGGATCATCAAGGTTGACTCCCACAGAAAATGATAGCCACCATCTCATCGAAACATCGGGACACCTTAGCCTCTATCAGTAGTGATCACAGACGGTAAACATGCATCAGAATGAACACCACTACTACCAACATGTACTACTACTACCAAGCATGACATGTGAATATGATACTAGCAAGTAGCACAATATAACAAGATGCATCGGAGCATAGCATGAAGGTGAACATGAAACCACGAGCATAACCGAAACAACGACAGTAGTAGCAAACAAGCAAGCAGATAACAGGCAAACTTTTATTAATTATTCAAGTAGAAACCATGGCTACTGCATGGCTATCATGCAAATGGCTGTTGTGGCTTGCCTGGGGGTGACGGAGACTCCGGGAGGAAGTGCGGTGAAGCCGCGGAACAAAACGCCAGACATCTACTCTCTCGAAGGGGGCTGATAAGTGCAAGCACATCATGGTCCTTTTCACAGTGTGAACACCTTATGAAAATGACACCAACAGAAAGAGCTCGATGAGACAAAGAAGTGAGCATTGGTTTCACCTCAACCGGAGTTACGGTTGCGAGGTTATGAGGTGTAGAAGTTCAGGTACTAATCTATGAAAAGATCCTCACAAACAGGTCCCTGGCGGCTGAAAATAGAAAACACATTTGAGAGAATATGCTTTCAGAATCAGAAAACGTATTGCAGCCCGTAGCAGTACCAAAGTACGTTTTCTTGAAAAGAAAGCGTACTTACGTAAATAAGTTTCCACATAAAACGGCACGGGCCCGGGCGCTGTTCTACGGCCAGAGGCCGACGGGTGGGTCCCGCGGCGCTCTCTCTCCTCCTGCTGGTCTTCTTCCAGCTCGCAACGGGAGGGACAGAGGAGGTCGGGCAGGGGCGCTTCCGGCGCTAGCCCCACCGCCTCTGGCCACCTCTGGCCTAGGCGGGGGCACCAGCAGGCTCGGGGAAGTATGCCGCCTCCGTCCAGGTGCGGCGTGCACTCCAGGGAGGGCCGAGGCGGTGGCTGCCACAACGCCGGCGGACAAGGCTTCGGGCAACAGCTGTTCTTGGGGCTACGACGCCTGGTAGCCGAGGGGAAGAGTTAGAGATGGATCGCCGGTCTCCGGTGATGCTGTTGGAGAAGGAATGGAGGGGAGAGGAGCTCAGTGTAGCTCGATTGGAACGGCGGCCGAGAGGAGGGGGCGGCGGCCGAACATGGAGCATGCGGCCATGGTGGACTCCTGCGATGGGTGAGGGGGTGGGGAGGTTCGCCGGGAAGAGGAGGAGGCAGTGGGGGCCTCAGGAGGAGGAGAGAGGGCTCGTGTTAGCCGGAATCGAGCGAGATCGGGGCGGCCATGGTGGACGGGGCACGAGCAGAGGAGCTTCGGTGGTCGAGGAGGAACGGGAAGAGGCTTAGGAGCTGCGGGAGGACTCATGCACACTATATATAGCCGAGGAGGAGCGTTCTAGAGCTCACAGGTGAGCTCCAACTAGCCAACAATGGAGGACAAAGCCGGTTGTGGCACGTGCGAGGCGTTGGCGACCAAACCACAGCGATGCAGGGCGGGGCAGCGACGCATGTCGATGCAGTCGATCACGGGGGAGCTAGTGGACATGATTTGGACGCGAGAGGCAGAGCAGAAGGGGCCGAAACAGGGCACACGGTCTGCTAGAGCGCGAGTTTGGCTGGTAGCGACCCATGGTCACCATGTGAACTGGCATGCACGGTTGCACCCGGGTCAGCTGACCATGTCTGCATGATGTGATGAGGACATCAATACCATTGTTACACCCACAGCCCCTGCTGCTATACATACTGGACCAATTACTAGAGCTCGCGCACGCCAACGAAATTACCAGGTACTTTCGTTTCTTGGTAATGATTCTAATGTTCATGAGAATATGATGCTGCCTAAATTGGATACATTTGTTTTGCTTACAAATGAAGGGCCTAGCTTCGAGAAGGATAAACATTGGAGCAAGAGAAAGCATGGAGATGATGGCATGCACAAGGGGAACAAGAACGGAGTTACGAGTGATGATTTCGGGTCTTTGAAGCCACCATAACGAGTGCATGAAGCCTTGGACGAAATATACAAGATGCCACTTCATAAATTTCGTCCAGAGGCTATTATAGGTGTTGCGTCACCTTTTTATTGGGCCAGGCCCATGTAATTTCGAAATACATTAGTATAGGCTATTTTTAGAGTCCGTATGTGTGGGGAAACAAGAGATAGGGTTGATTTCGGACCCCTCCACCAAGGGCCACGAAATTCCCCCTCTCTTCCTCCATATATACAGCCCTTAGGGCACCGTTTAGACTTTGGGATTTGTTTAGTTAAAAGGTAGCCATTGCAACTTTGTGTACTTCGTTTGTGTCCAACGACCAGACCAAGACCGCTTCCGGATCCCCACCATTATCAATACCTCATATATATTTGCAATATTCAGATTGCTTTATCATATTCTTGCTCGTTCTTCGATTGCTTGCAGGAATAGACCTTCGTGGTCAGGCTGACCGTGCTTCCGGCATCGTCAGTAACCTCAGGAGATTGGTTTAGCGATTGCTAAGGCGCAACGTCGTGCACGTTTGTAGTCGGATCGTCAAAGTCGTCTCCACCAAATCGATAGTTATCATCTCATCGAAAGATCGGGACACCCTCGCCTCTATCAAGTGGTATCAGATTTCCAGGTTGCTCGGTGAGATTTTACAGTTTTTCATAGTATAGATCGAGTCTGTTCTTCATACCTACAGTCCACGAAAAAGCCAAAAAAAATTAGGGTTAGTTCATCATATCCGAACCAATCTGAGCCTTTGCGTAATCTTTTTAGGGTTTTGCTTTGTTGAATTTGCGGTTGCATCGTCGTGTCTAGTTGCTGGTCTTAGCGTTAGTCTTTTAGAGTTTCGAGTTCTGGTCATAAGTTGTCACGCCGCCACCGTACCAGCATCATCGCCCCTGTCACCTACCATCACCGCTCTGAATCCGTATCCATATACCACCACCAATCCGTATCCATATACCACCACCGATCCATATCCATATATTACCACCGCTGCCATATACCACCACCGCTGCCATATACCACCACCATATATCCACCACCAATCCGAGTTCCTTGCATATTAGGTGTGTTTTTGAGATCCATCTAGATTCCGATTCGTGTTTCCTTGCCGGAGTAGGTTTTGGGAAAAAAATAGAGTCCGGAAACCACCCTCCGTTTAGGCCCAAAATTTTTTGAAAACGCATTTTTCGAAAAAAATTCTGGCTATCCTATTTTTAGGTGTTTCTGAGTGTTTTGAGACAGGTGCCATTATAGGAAGTTTTTTTTGACCCGTTTCCAGTTTTTGGGTCCGGGCAGTCGAAAAAACGAAAAAAAAAATTTGGTCGAAAAAATTTCGTGCCCATCCTGTCAGTTTGACCTAGGAAGAGTTTTGAGACACTCGCCATTATAGTGATTTTTCGCAAAAAAAAGAAAGAAAAAGCAGCGCAAAAAAAAGAGCGAAAAAAAAAATCCCAGAGTGTGCTTTTTCCTTGTTTACGTGCAGCGCCGTGATTTTGTTAGTGTTCTAGGCTCGCGTCTCTAGCACGGTCTAGCCTAGGACCAGCACAATACCGTCGTTGAGCGTTTATTCAACTTTGCATCTCTGAATTGATTATTGCTGACCCTTTTTGCTACCATATTATAAGCCTTCCCAGCTCCACATACATCTACGTCGTGCGTTTGACTCTCCCTGGTAATCGCTCTATCCAAGCTTTGAGAGTTTTGACTACAACGGTTGCCGATCACCGCCTGCTGCTGGGTAAGAACTGGTAAGAATTTGAGTTTTGCTTGACGGATTTGTGATACACCACCACCACTTCTTAGTAGTCTGTAGGATCATATTCTTGTGTGTTTCTATTTGCTGCTAACCATGGTAGGATCACAAGCCGATGAGACTGATTGGGAGAACCTGACGAACAAATAGCTACATGATAAATTTCGGCAAATGATGAGTGGACAGGTGCAAGATGTGCTAAACAGATTTGACGAGGCCATGGAGAAGATAGATGGCATGGAGAAGACGTTCGAAACAAAGCTTGATAGCAAGTTTAATGAATTGCTCGCGCGTTTACCACCACCACCGCCGGCTGCACCTATCGCACCTCTGCAACACCAACAACAACGCATCCTTCCAAATCAGTATGGACGAGCGAAGCGTGTTCCTATTGAGGATGGCCAAACTTCTGGTGCTGCTGTTCCTGTTATTGATGCTTCTTTGGCTACTGCTGCTGCTGGTACCCAGGAGGATGATGAGTATGCGGGCGATTATGAGGATGAGGTTGATCAAAATCAGAACTATGTGCACCCACCAGCACCACCACCAGCAGGTCGACCTCAGGTATATATTCGTAATGGTAGGCCTGCACCACCACCTCAGGTACGAGATGATGTGCATATTCCTAAACTAAAATTCAATATTCCACCATTTGAGGGTAGATATGTTCCTGATATATATCTTACTTGGGGGTTAGAAACTGAACAACGTTTTACATGCTTATAATATCCCGAGGAGAGACGGGTTGCTGCTGCTGTTTGTGCTTTCACTAGTTTTGCATGTGTATGGTGGTCTGAACATTGTAGATTATATCCTATTCCAACTACTTGGGCTGCTTTGAAAACTGCTATGCGTACGCGTTGGGTTCCACCATATTATCAACGTGAATTGCTTAAAAAATTGCAGCGTTTAAGACAAGGGAAAATTTTTGTAGAAGAATATTATCAGGAATTACAAACTGGCATGATTAGATGTGGTATTGTTGAGGAGAATGAAGCTATGCTTGCACGCTTTCTGGGTGGATTAAATAGAGAGATTCAGACCATTCTAGACTATAAGGAGTATACTAATATCACTCGTTTATTCCATCTTGCTTGTAAAGCTGAACGTGAAGTGCGGGATCGACAAGCATTGGCGCGATCTAACTTTTCTGCAGGCCGACCTTCATCATGGACACCGCGTGCATCTTCTACTTCAACTGCACCAACGCCTCAATCAGGTGCCTCCTCCAGTCGTGATACAAGAAAACAGGCACAACCACCATTATCTGCCAAGAGCGCACCTGCTGGGCCTGCATAGAGTTCTTCTTCTTCCATGGCATCAACAGGGCACACAAGTGATATTATTTGTCGTCGTTGTAAGGGAGGAGGTCATTATGCGAGAGAATGCAAATCTCCGCGTGTGATGATTGCTACCGCAGATGGTGGATATGAGTCCGCTAGTGACTATGATGAGGAGACTTTGGCTCTTATTACACGTGAAGAACATGGTGGAGATGATTCTGATCATGAGACGCAATACATGGCTCCTGAAGACACTGACAGGTATGAATGTTTAGTTGCTCAACGTGTTTTGAGTGTGCAGGTCACACAAGCTGAGCAAAATCAGAGGCACAATTTGTTCCATACCAAGGGAGTTGTGAAAGAACGTTCTGTGCGCGTCATCATAGACGGAGGGAGCTGCAACAACTTGGCTAGCATGGACATGGTGGAGAAGCTTTCTCTCACCACAAGACCACATCCACATCCTTACTACATCCAATGGTTCAACAACAGCGGCAAGGTTAAGGTAACACGTACTGTCGTGTGCATTTTAGTATCTCTACATATGCTGATTATGTTGATTGTGATGTGGTACCTATGCAAGCATGTTCCTTATTACTTGGTAGACCATGGCAATTTGATAAAAACTCTGTACACCATGGTAGAAACAATCACTATACTCTTGTTCATAAGGATAAAAATATTACTTTGCTTCCTATGACTCATGATTCCATTTTGAAAGATGATATTAATAGAGCTAATAAAGCAAAACAGGAGAAGAATAAGAGTGAAAATCAGATTGTGGCAAAAGAATTTGAGTAACAAATGAAGCCTAATAATAAACTATCTAGTGTTGCTTCTGAAATTAAATTGAAAAGTGCATGTTTATTTGCCACCAAATCTGATATTGATGAGCTAGATTTCAGCAAATCTGTTTGCTATGCTTTTGTGTGCAAAGAGGCATTATTTTCTTTCGAGGACCTGCCTTCCTCTTTGCCTCCTACTGTCACTAACATTTTGCAGGAGTTCGCTGACGTCTTTCCACAAGACGTGCCACCGGGATTACCGCCTATTCGAGGGATTGAGCATCAGATTGACTTAATTCTCGGTGCTTCACTGCCAAACCGTGCACCATACCGTACCATTCCAGAGGAGACGAAGGAGATTATGCGTCAAGTACAAGAGCTTCTCGACAAAGGTTATATACGCGAATCCCTTAGTCCTTGTGTTGTTCCTATTATTCTAGTGCCGAAAAAGGATGGTACATCACGTATGTGTGTTGATTGTAGAGGCATCAATAATATTACTATTCGTTATCGTCATCCTATTCCTAGGCTAGATGATATGCTTGATGAATTGAGTGGCTCTACAATATTCTCCAAAGTTGATTTGCGTAGTGGATACCATCAAATTCGTATGAAATTGGGAGATGAATGGAAAACAACATTTAAAACTAAGTTTGGATTATATGAGTGGTTAGTCATGCCTTTTGGGTTAACTAATGCACCTAGTACTTTCATGAGATTAATGAACGAAGTTTTACGTGCTTCTATTGGACGATTTGTGGTAGTTTACTTTGATGACATATTGATTTATAGCAGATCTTTGGAAGAACATTTGGAACATTTACGTGCCGTTTTTATTGCTCTACGTGATGCACGTTTGTTTGGTAACCTTGGGAAGTGCACCTTTTGCACCGACCGAGTATCTTTTCTTGGCTATGTTGTTACTCCACAGGGAATTGAAGTTGATAAAGCCAAGATTGAAGCTATTGAGAGTTGGCCGCAGCCCAAAACGGTCACACAAGTGAGGAGTTTTCTTGGCCTCGCTGGATTCTATAGGCGTTTTGTGAGAGATTTCAGCACCATTGCTGCACCTCTCAATGAGCTTACAAAGAAAGATGTGCCTTTTCTTTGGGGTACCGCACAGGAAGAAGCCTTCACGGTATTGAAAGATAAGTTGACACATGCTCCTTTACTCCAACTTCCTGATTTTAATAAGACTTTTGAGCTTGAATGTGATGCTAGTGGAATTGGATTAGGAGGTGTGTTATTACAAGATGGCAAACCGGTTGCATACTTTTCTGAAAAATTGAGTGGGCCTAGTCTGAATTATTCTGCTTATGATAAAGAATTATATGCTCTTGTTCGGACTTTAGAAACATGGCAACATTATTTATGGCCCAAAGAATTTGTTATACATTCTGATCATGAATCTTTGAAACATATTAAAAGTCAAGCTAAACTGAATCGTAGACATGCTAAATGGGTTGAATTCATTGAGACTTTCCCTTATGTCATTAAACACAAGAAGGGAAAAGAAAATGTTATTGCTGATGCATTGTCTCGTCGCTATACTATGCTTTCACAACTTGACTTCAAAATATTTGGTTTGGATACCATCAAAGATCAATATGTGCATGATGCTGATTTTAAAGATGTAATGCAGAATTGTAAAGAAGGAAGAATGTGGAACAAGTTTGTCGTTAACGATGGATTTGTGTTTCGTGCTAACAAGCTATGCATTCCAGCTAGCTCCGTTCGTCTTTTGTTGTTGCAGGAGGCGCATGGTGGAGGATTAATGGGACACTTTGGCGTGAAGAAGACGGAGGACGTACTTGCTACACATTTCTTTTGGCCAAAGATGAGACGGGATGTTGAGCATTTTATTGCTCGCTGCACTACATGTCAAAAAGCTAAGTCACGACTCAATCCTCATGGTTTATATATGCCTTTGCCTGTACCTAGTGTTCCTTGGGAGGATATATCTATGGACTTCGTTTTAGGTTTACCTCGAACAAAGAAGGGGAGGGATAGCATATTTGTTGTCGTGGATAGATTCTCGAAAATGGCACACTTTATATGATGAGGACATGACTACCTTGGATATGACCAAAAATATTGCATATATGCATATTTGTCAGGTGATTTCTAGTGCAAACTATTCAATAATCTATTTATGTTATCCAGAACAAAAATACTTCACACACTTTTGTGTTTTGTCTAATTGCAGGTGTATGGGACATTTGTACAATCCACATATGAAGATAAGGAAGAAAGAGATGTTTATTTGCTGTCCAAAAAGTTCTCTCACGTCACTTTTTGCCCAAGAGAAGATAGAGTCCAAGTCTCTCACGTTCTGGATTCAGATTCGGACTGCACAGACACACCTGACTCAAAACGCACACAAGTTTTTCATACAGACTCCGAATTGGGTGATTCTTTTTTTATTGGAAACTAGATTTCGTGCACTTTCCAACCCAATTGGAATCACCATCAAATTCGTCCGGAGCGTTGAGTTGTGGACGAAACAATCTGATGCTGCAGCAGAATCCGAGTCAAACTACAAGTCCAAAGGTGTTACATCACCTCCACTTGGGCCCATTGGCCTTGTACGACCTAGATTTAGTTTTAGGCTGCCTTGGGACGTCCTCCCACCTCCTTGGCCGCCACCCCTTGCTCCTATATAAGTAGATCCATCTAGTAGCTTTTCCTTGGGATTTGTTTAGTTAAAAGTTAGCCATTGCAACTTCGTGTACTTCATTTGTGTCCAACGACCAGACCAAGACCGTTTCCGGATCCCCACCATTATCAATACCTCATATATATTTGCAATATTCAGATTGCTTTATCATATTCTTGCTCGTTCTTCGATTGCTTGCAGGAATAGACCTTCGTGGTCAGGCTGACCGTGCTTCCGGCATCGTCAGTAACCTCAGGAGATTGGTTTAGCGATTGCTAAGGCGCAACGTCGTGCACGTTTGTAGTCGGATCGTCAAAGTCGTCTCCACCAAATCGATAGTTATCATCTCATCGAAAGATCGGGACACCTTTGCCTCTATCAAGCTCCTCCCCTTCTTGAAAATAAAGCCGTCCTCGGCGTTGCTTAATCTGAAATGTGCCTAACAAAAGAGACAAGGTGTACATGTTGTATATGTATATGTCATCCATTTTTACTTCCCTTGATTTTTGCATATATGACACATGAATAGATGAGTAACTTGCATCGTTCATAAAACCTAAAGCCAAAAAATTAGCACAAGAAGTAGAAGTCATGAAAATATTGCAACTCAGTTTGCACATATAAGTGAAGCTCTTATTCATTTCAAAAGATTGACAATGTTCATCATTAAACCATCCCAACATTGGTGAATAAACCTTACTTGCATCAAATTTACATGCTACAACATACTTAAATAAGCAAACATGCAATAAGTCATTCAACACAGAATCATCACCAAGATTAGAGGTCATATCAAAATGATTAAACATTGGTTCTTTTGCATCAATAGTTAATTCAATGGGTGCACTCAAAATTGTTGGTATTTCAGTTGTTTGATCACATGGCAAAGTCAAATTATCAACGTAGTCCTCTAAAATAGGTGGTGTGATCAAAGTAGTGGGTAGCTCATCAGATGGTGCATTCAAATTGACAAGGCCTTCATCATTCTCATGTAGAGATGGAAGATCAGTACCTTTATCATTACCTCTTATGATCAACTCAGATGATGTAGCCACTCTCGGGGGCGATGTGTCACATGGTGGAGGTGATGTAGTCCTGACAACAACGGATGTGGTTGTCATAGTATGCCTAGTAGTTGAAGGAACAATCATATCAACTCTTGGAATGTGCACCGTGCGCTTGTTCTCCTCGTGGCCAACACGTCGTTTTATTTCCTGTTCAGCTTTGCAAGCAAGATGAAACAAATGGTCCATAGGATAACACTCTTCATGAATTAGTATCTCTTGAATATCACGGTTTAATCCTCCCCAAAATCTATCCATAAAATCATCTTCACTTTCTTCTAAAGAGGAATGCAACAAGGTAGTTTGTAAATCATCATAATATTTTGTTACAGTTTCACTACCTTGTTTTAAGTGTTGCAACTTCTTAATCATGTCACGAGTATAATAAGCAGGGACGAAAGTATGTCGCATGGCAAGTTTCAAATCATCCCAAGTAGTAGGTATATAATCAGGGTGTAACCACTTGATAGAGGCGGGGTGTCCCGATCTTTCGATGAGATGGTAACTATCGATTTGGTGGAGACGACTTTGACGATCCGACTACAAACGTGCACGACGTTGCGCCTTAGCAATCGCTAAACCAATCTCCAGAGGTTATTGACCACGCCGGTGCGCGATCAACCTGACCACGAAGGTCTATTCCTGCAAGCAATCGAAGAACGAGCAAGAATATGATAAAAGCAATCTGAATATTGCAAATATGTATGAAGTATTGATAAAGGTGGGGATCCGAAAGCGGTCTTGGTCTGGTCGTTGGACACAAACGAAGTACACGAAGTTGCGTTGGCTAACTTTTAACTAAACAAATCCCAAGGAAAAGCTACTAGATGGATCTACTTATATAGGAGCAAGGGGTGGCGGGCAAGGAGGTGGGAGGACGTCCCAAGGCAGCCTAAAACTAAATCTAGGTCGTACAAGGCCAATGGGCCCAAGTGGAGGTGATGTAACACCTTTGGACTTGTAGTTTGACTCGGATTCTGCTGCAGCATCCGATTGTTTCGTCCACAACTCAACGCTCCAGACGAATTTGAAGGTGATTCCAATTGGGTTGGAAAGTGCACGAAATCTAGTTTCCAACAAAAAAAGAATCACCCAATTCGGAGTCCGTATGAAAAACTTGTGTGCGTTTTGAGTCAGGTATGTCTGTGCAGTCCGAATCTGAATCCAGAACGTGAGAGACTTGGACTCTATCTTCTCTTGGGCCAAAAGTGACGTGAGAGAACGTTTTGGACAGCAAATAAACATCTCTTTCTTCCTTATCTTCATATGTGGATTGTACAAATGTCCCATACACCTGCAATTAGACAAAACACAAAAGTGTGTGAAGTATTTTTGTTCTGGATAACATAAATAGATTATTGAATAGTTTGCACTAGAAATCACCTGACAAATATGCATATATGCAATATTTTTGGTCATATCCAAGGTAGTCATGTCCTCATCATCCTCCCCTTCTTGAAAATAAAGCCGTCCTCGGCGTTGCTTAATCTGAAATGTGGCTAACAAAAGAGACAAGGTTTACATGTTGTATATGTATATGTCATCCATTTTTACTTCCCTTGATTTTTGCATATATGACACATGAATAGATGAGTAACTTGCATAGTTCATAAAATCTAAAGCCAAAAAATTAGCACAAGAAGTAGAAGGCATGAAAATATTGCAACTCAGTTTGCACATATAAGTGAAGCTCTTATTCATTTCAAAAGATTGACAATGTTCATCATTAAACCATCCCAACATTGGTGAATAAACCTTACTTGCATCAAATTTACATGCTACAACATGCTTAAATAAGCAAACATGCAATAAGTCATTCAACACAGAATCATCACCAAGATTAGAGGTAATATCAAAATGATTAAACATTGGTTCTTTTGCATCAATAGTTAATTCAATGGGTGCACTCAAAATTGTTGGTATTTCAGTTGTTTGATCACATGGCAAAGTCAAATTATCAACGTAGTCCTCTAAAATAGGTGGTGTGATCAAAGTAGTGGGTAGCTCATCAGATGGTGCATTCAAATTGACAAGGCATTCATCATTCTCATGTAGAGATGGAAGATCAGTACCTTTGTCATTACCTCTTATGATCAACTCAGATGATGTAGCCACTCTCGGGGGCGATGTGTCACATGGTGGAGGTGATGTAGTCCTGACAACAACGGATGTGGTTGTCATAGTATGCCTAGTAGTTGAAGGAACAATCATATCAACTCTTGGAATGTGCACCGTGCGCTTGTTCTCCTCGTGGCCAACACGTCGTTTTATTTCCTGTTCAGCTTTGCAAGCAAGATGAAACAAATGGTCCATAGGATAACACTCTTCATGAATTAGTATCTCTTGAATATCACGGTTAAATCCTCCCCAAAATCTATCCATAAAATCATCTTCACTTTCTTCTAAAGAGGAATGCAACAAGGTAGTTTGTAAATCATCATAATATTTTGTTACAGTTTCACTACCTTGTTTTAAGTGTTGCAACTTCTTAATCATGTCACGAGTATAATAAGCAGGGACGAAAGTATGTCGCATGGCAAGTTTCAAATCATCCCAAGTAGTAGGTATATAATCAGGGTGTAACCGACAATATTCACTCCACCAAACCAAAGCATAACCAGTGAAAGAACCAACCGCAACCTTAACCTTTTTATGTTCATCAAAATTATGGGAAGCAAATATATTTTTTATGTCGAACTCCCATTCAATATATAAAGCAGGTTTAAAACGGCCATTAAATGGTGGTATAGATACATTAACCTGATCATGTGCATTTGGATGTTTGTGCACCTCTCGTGACGGTTGTGGTATTTGCAAAGGTGGTGGCACGTCTCCCGCGATCGACAAAGCCCATGAATTGACTCTAGTTCCTGTCATGATTAGTAGAACAAGAAACAAAACCCAAAAATAATGTTCCTATAACTACTAGGATGTGGTGGTAAAACGCTCACAGTAAAGCAAATATCAATGTCTTACACGTTCTTACCATGCAGCAGGCGGTGATCGGCAACCAGCGGTGTCAAGTAACTCCGAATATTGAGTAAAGTGATTGCCAGGGGAGCGTACGTATACACGGTGTAGAAATATGTGGAGTTGGCTTGGCTATATATGGTAGCAAAAGATTAGCAATAATCAATTCAAAGATGCAATGTTGAATAAACGCTCAACGACGGTACTGTGCTGGTCCTAGGCTAGACCGGACTAGAGACGCGAGCCTAGAACACTAATGAGGTCACGGCGTAGCACAACTAGCATCAATGAAGGATACTAAGTAGCTCTTGACAGCAAGATATAAGTGAAGATCACAACAGCAGTGAAGATAATGAGGTGAAACAACAGCCAAGCAGGATATATCAACAACTCTCTCTCCAACTTTCCTCTTGAAAAGTTTGAGCCAATTTTCTGATAAATTCTTTCAAAGAATGCTACTAACTCAAGCTTTCCAATGCAAAAAGAATCACTCAATTCCGAGTTGATATGAGGAGTCAAAGAATTCTAAAACTGGCCTGAAAAATTGGAACAAGCTGTGTTCACGAACTTCAGAGGGCAAAAAGACCTATTTAGAAGCCGATTTTGAGGTGTCAAATATTGAACAAGCTTCTGCAACTATTTAGATGCGGCTCGTCGCTAGCTTCAATTTGAGTACTCACGGAGCCAAAACGGACTTCGTATGAGGAAGATACACCTGTTTTACTGAACAGTGCGCAAAACAGATTCCAATCCGAATTCGGATACGAAATTGATTCTAGATAGATCCGATTTTTTTCTTCTCTCTTTTTTTTTCTCACGCTTTTTTTTTCTTCTCTCTTTTTTTCTTTTTTTTCCTCTTTTTTTTCCTCTATCTTTTTTTCTCCCTCTTTCCAAGACAAACTAGATAAGATGCAGATTGGATCAGGCGAAGATGTGAATGACCTCAACTATGATTATGACAATGAACAGTGCGTAGCACGTGGTGGAAATTAATGGATGGGAAGGTGGACAGCGAAAGGGATAATGATGCAGCGGCGGCGTGACTAATGTGAACAGAACTCGAAACTCTAAAGGAACTAGACACTAAGACCAGCAACTGACACGACGATGCAACCGATAATTCAACTATGCAAGCAATGAATAGAAAATTGCACAGGCTCAGACTGGCTTGGATAAAGGATGAACAGATCTAACTTTCTTTTGTGGCTTTTTCTTGGACAATAGGTAAGAAAATAAATCTAATCTAAGAAAAACTGGAAATTCTCACCGAGCAACCTGAAAACTGATACCACTTGATAGAGGCAAAGGTGTCCCGATCTTTCGATGAGATGATAACTATCGATTTGGTGGAGACGACTTTGACGATCCGACTACAAACGTGCACGACGTTGCGCCTTAGCAATCGCTAAACCAATCTCCTGAGGTTACTGACGATGCCGGAAGCACGGTCAGCCTGACCACGAAGGTCTATTCCTGCAAGCAATCGAAGAACGAGCAAGAATATGATAAAGCAATCTGAATATTGCAAATATATATGAGGTATTGATAATGGTGGGGATCCGGAAGCGGTCTTGGTCTGGTCGTTGGACACAAACGAAGTACACGAAGTTGCAATGGCTAACTTTTAACTAAACAAATCCCAAGGAAAAGCTACTAGATGGATCTACTTATATAGGAGCAATGGGTGGCGGCCAAGGAGGTGGGAGGACGTCCCAAGGCAGCCTAAAACTAAATCTAGGTCGTACAAGGCCAATGGGCCCAAGTGGACTTTGGACTTGTAGTTTGACTCGGATTCTGCTGCAGCATCAGATTGTTTCGTCCACAACTCAACGCTCCGGACGAATTTGATGGTGATTCCAATTGGGTTGGAAAGTGCACGAAATCTAGTTTCCAACAAAAAAATAATCACCCAATTCGGAGTCTGTATGAAAAACTTGTGTGCGTTTTGAGTCAGGTGTGTCTGTGCAGTCCGAATTTGAAATCAGAACGTGAGAGACTTGGACTCTATCTTCTCTTGGGCCAAAAGTGACGTGAGAGAACTTTTTGGACAGCAAATAAACATCTCTTTCTTCCTTATCTTCATATGTGGATTGTACAAATGTCCCATACACCTGCAATTAGACAAAACACAAAAGTGTGTGAAGTATTTTTGTTCTGGATAACATAAATAGATTATTGAATAGTTTGCACTAGAAATCACCTGACAAATATGCATATATGCAATATTTTTGGTCATATCCAAGGTAGTCATGTCCTCATCATTATACCATGTCATAAAAGCGATGATGTTGTTAATGTTGCTGATTTGTTCTTTCGTGAAATTATTCGCTTGCATGGTGTGCCAAATACTATTGTTTCAGATCGTGATACTAAATTTCTTAGCCACTTTTGGAGATGTTTATGGGCTAAGTTGGGGACTAAACTGCTTTTTAGTACTACTTGTCACCCCCAAACTGATGGCCAAACTGAAGTAGTCAATAGAACATTGTCTACTATGCATAGGGCTGTTTTGAAGAGTAATAAGAAAATGTGGGAGGAATGCTTGCCTCATATTGAATTTGCTTATAATTGTTCATTGCATTCTACTACTAAGATGTGCCCTTTTGAAGTTGTGTATGGTTTCCTACCTCGTGCACCTATTGATTTGTTGCCTCTTCCATCTTCGGAGAAGGTTAATTTTGATGCTAAACAACGTGCTGAATTGGTTTTAAAAATGCATGAGTTCACTAAGGAAAACATTAAGTGTATGAATGCTAAATATAAACCTGCTGGAGATAAGGGTAGAAAACATGTTGTGTTTGCACCTGGAGATCTTGTTTGGTTACATTTGCGTAAAGATAGATTTCCTGATTTGCGCAAATCAAAGCTAATGCCACGTGCTGATGGTCCCTTTAAGGTGTTAGAGAAAATAAATGATAATGCATACAAACTTGAGCTGCCTGCAGATTTTGGGGTTAGTCCCACTTTTAACATTGCAGATTTGAAGCCTTATTTGGGTGAGGAAGATGAGCTTCCGTCGAGGACGACTTCATTTCAAGAAGGGGAGGATGATGAGGACATCAATACCATTGTTACACCCACAACCCCTGCTGCGATACATACTGGACCAATTACTAGAGCTCGCGCACGCCAACTAAATTACCATGTACTTTCGTTTCTTGGTAATGATTCTAATGTTCATGAGAATATGATGCTGCCTAAATTGGATACATTTGTTTTGCTTACAAATGAAGGGCCTAGCTTGGAGAAGGATAAACATTGGAGCAAGAGAAAGCATGGAGATGATGGCATGCGCAAGGGGAACAAGAACGGAGTTACAAGTGATGATTTCGGGTCTTTGAAGCCACCATAACGAGTGCATGAAGCCTTGGACGAAATATACAAGATGCCACTTCATAAATTTCGTCCAGAGGCTATTATAGGTGTTGCGTCACCTTTTTATTGGGCCAGGCCCATGTAATTTCGAAATACATTAGTATAGGCTATTTTTAGAATCCGTATTTGTGGGGAAACAAGAGATAGGGTTGATTTCGGACCCCTCCACCAAGGTCCACGAAATTCCCCCTCTCTTCCTCCATATATACAGCCCTTAGGGCACCGTTTAGACTTTGGGATTTGTTTAGTTAAAAGGTAGCCATTGCAACTTCCTGTACTTCGTTTGTGTCCAACGACCAGACCAATACCGCTTCCGGATCCCCACCATTATCAATACCTCATATATATTTGCAATATTCAGATTGCTTTATCATATTCTTACTCGTTCTTCGATTGCTTGCAGGAATAGACCTTCGTGGTCAGGCTGACCATGCTTCCGGCATCGTGAGTAACCTCAGGAGATTGGTTTAGCGATTGCTAAGGCGCAACGTCGTGCACGTTTGTAGTCGGATCGTCAAAGTCGTCTCCACCAAATCGATAGTTATCATCTCATGAAAGATCGGGACACCCTCGCCTCTATCATGATGGGTCACAGCAAGGAGAAATCCAAGAGGGAAAGAAACGAGCACAGGGGCTCAAGAGGTGACGCCAGCTAGCATGTCTTCAGATGCATATGTAGGTGTTTGTTGCCTCCTAAGGTTCACATGTGTGGAGCTGGACTCGGAGCTTTTGCACAACATGATCAATCACTAAGATGATTGTGATGACCAAAAATTAACTTAAGAGGAGGAGTTTAGAGGGTACTTGCTGTAGAAAATGCCATAGTGGCCAGATTAAGAGATGATGAAGGTGTACTCACATACTTGATTGTCATGAGCTGAAATTTGGAGGAGGTGGGTTATTTGATCATATGAAGCTCCTATAAAAGTTTCGTGCCATTTGGAAATACCAAAGTGGCACTTGCTTCACAAAGCTTCATTCTAGACAGAAACTTGGAAAAATTGCACATGGTAATTGGCTAGATGAAAATGGGCCAAAACTTGGAAAAATTGCACATGGTAATTGGCTAGATGAACAGGTGCGAAGCTGACAAGATAGCCCGACAGGCCTTGCGGTCTAGTGATCTGACACTAAGCGGTGCATTTAATGCACCCTATCAGCCCACAAAGTTAGGTATGATAGCACTGTTTGCTATCATATCAGTGGATAATGACCACTTTGCCGTTGTGGTGACCCCTTAATCTATAAAAGGAGGCATATGGCACTCGTAGGAGGGGTTACAAGGTTGGAAAGTTGATGAACCTAAGCCACCACACGCGCGTAGTCACCACGGCCCCGAGGCAAACCCTACCGGGCAAGTGTACTACGCACTACCACGTTCATTCCACTATCAATCCACCAAAGCAGGAGTAGGGTCTTACGCCTTGCGGCGGCCCGAATTTCGGTAAATCATTTGTGTGCTTTCTGCCGTGCTGCCATACGCTGGTCTACTCTTTGAACAACGCGATGCCCCCCTGCCGAACCAGTAAGGGTCTGCCCGGCCCCATTGGTGGCCGTGGATATCCTGCGACATGTTTGGCGCGCCGGGTAGGGGGATCGCTTGCGCCAACCTAAAAGCATACACAACACGTCATCTTCATCGCCATCTTCATGTTCGACGACGCCATCGACCATGGCGCCTAAGAATAAGAAGTCCGGCCCTTCGGCCCATCTGTCCACCTCGAAGCCTCCGCCGCCCGCGGCCTCTAGTGCCTCGGGGGATGTAGAGACGAGCGAGGACGCGAATGCTGCTAGGGGCGTGGTTAGAGCAGGTGGCGCCATCCCCGCTCGGCCAACACAGGGGCTGAAGACATCGGAAAAGAACAACATCAACAACGTCTCGACGGTCAGGCTTTGCAAGGTGCGGGTAAGGGGGTCACTTCGTCTGCGCCCCCTCCTCTCACCGATGAGCACAGCCGCAACAACGACGCTCGGCCCGGGGCGAGCCATCGCCCTCCGGTCACCCCCAACATGGGAGCGACCGTGGCGCATGCGTCTCCTCCCGGACGAGCCAACCGGTCTACTGCGCTCAATGGAGCCACTGATCTTTGAGCACCACCGCCTCGCGACCCCACTGCCCCGGTGGTCATCCCACAACAGCGTGGGCGCGACTCCGCCGCCACCGCCACCGCTGGCACCATCAGGAGCAAGGCGACGGTGCGGTCGATGTCATTGACATCCATGCCAAGCACAACCACGAAGGCTATGGCTCGAGCTCAGTTGCCGCTGAGGTTTCTACTGGCTGCCGAGTAGATGGATGAAGGGCGTGCCACTATCCAGAGCCTGCTTGGTTTCGCCGAGGCTGGGGGCTCACGGCGGGCTGACCCTCCATGACCTCCCCAAGCAATAGCAACCGCCCGTACTGTTGGCCGAACGGAGGGGGCCGTCCCTACCGTGCAGTCCCCACCATGGCAGCCAACGCGGGCGTAGTTGAATCAAGACCCCGAGGACGTCTCGATGGCCTCTTTTGACCCTCGAGCACGTCCAGGACAACATCGAGCCCCGGAGGATAGGCGGCAGGGAGACGCACGCGTCGTCATGGATCAGCGCCACGACGACCTCCGCCAGACCGACGGGTGCGACGGCCTCAACGTCGATGAGCCTGTGCTCGGTGTTGGCGGGTGCCTGCCTTTCGAGGTCGGCTGCCCTGCCTTTACACGAAAGCTGCGGCAAGTTCGTTGGCCATCCGTTCGCACGTTCAAGCCAGAGATACCTGAGAAATACGATGGGAGGCTGATCCCGGCAGAGTTCCTGAGCATCTACACCATCGCTGTTCAGGCTGCCGGGGGAAGAGATGAGAAGGTGTTCGCCAACTACTTCCCTTTGGCCCTCAAGTCCAATGTGAGGTCTTGGCTGATGCACTTGCCGGAGAACTCCATTTCGTCATGGGCAGATCTGTGCCACGAGTTCATCGGTGCCTTCACCGGTGGCCACCAAGAGCCCGGCAGGCCCAACGACTTGCAGCTTCTCTAGCAGAAGGAAGGAGAACCCTCCATAAGTATTTTCAGAGATTCAGTAAAGTTCATAGAAATATTCCAATTATCCATCCGGCAGCCGTTATAACAGCCTTCCAGTCCAATGTGCGCAACCGTCGCATTCGTTCTAAGATGAATGTGTGGTTGCTGAAGACTCTGAAGGAGCTATACGCACTGGTGGATAAGTGTGCTCGGATGGAGGAAGGAAGGAAGTTGCCTGGAGAAGAAGATTGCATTAATGTTGATTCAGAGGATGAAGATGAATCAACTAGTCAGAAGAAGGGCAAGAAGCGCAGTAAGAAGCCAAGAGATAAGGCAGTGATGACCGTAGAAGGTTCGGGCACACCTAGTACTGGCAAGAAGGCCAAGGCTGATGATGTAGGGTGGAACCCTATGTGGCCGATCTTTCACGAAAGGAGCGGATCCCGTGAAGAACATGAGGGGAATCACGAGGGGAAACACAAGAGAAACACTAAAACCAACAAGATATGGTCACACATATGCTAGATCCTCGAAACACGAAGAGATACACGATCCAAATCCAACAAACAAAGGGTAGCCGGTTCTTTTCCATGAGGAGGTCTTGAATCCACAAGGGGATCTTCCCGTAAAGGGGTCTTGAATCCAAGGTGGATCTTCTCCAAAGAGGGGCGGCGGTCTCTCTCAAGGAGTAGATCCGATATGGATGAGCGAAGCTCTATCTCACAAATGAGGTAACACAACTCTAACCCTAACTAGGAGGAGGTGGGGGAGTATATATAGTGCTAGCCCACGAAGGGGTAAGTGAGAGGGGGGATACATGGGCCCTTGGCCCGATCTCTGCGCACAGGCAGGCGCTGGATGTCCGGGCTGGGGGCCGGATGTCCGGCGGCTCACGAAGAGCCAGAAGTCTGGGCCTCTGGCCGGATGTCCGGGCTGAACTTGGACGGCTTCGCTTGCATTCTATGATGAGGGGGCGGATTTCTGGGCGAAGGGGCCGGATGTCCGGGGCTTCGGGAGGAGCCGGATGTCCGGGGTGATGTCCGGATGTCCGGGCTGCGCTGGTCCTTTCCTGTGTTCTCATGATTGTCGATGCTAGATTTCTAGGGTAAGGGCCGGATGTCCGGGCTGGACCCGATGTCCAGGCTGGGGCCGGATGTCCGGTCGCTGTAGCAGCTGGCTCTTCTTCCTTCTCCTTCCTTCGCTTCCGCGCACGCTTGGCCTTGGTCCTTGGGCTCTCCATGGTCTCCTCGGGAGTATCTGACTATGCACAAGGTCCGCGCTTGAAGTAGCATCCATCTCTTACATGCGGAGAGGGAAGATTCATAAAGGAGAGAGTTCACCTTAGGTCCAATGGCGCATGCTCGTGTGTATATGGGGATGATCGTAGGATGCTCCACATCATCTCCCCTTCCTTGGGGAAGATCCAACCTCGGATCGAAAACCTCATCACCATGGAAACGGTTGTCGTGGACGGACTTGTAGTTGGACGA
Organism: Triticum aestivum; assembly: GCF_018294505.1. Taxonomy (NCBI): domain Eukaryota; kingdom Viridiplantae; phylum Streptophyta; class Magnoliopsida; order Poales; family Poaceae; genus Triticum; species Triticum aestivum. Next base: position 218,106,156 of record NC_057794.1, on the reverse strand, counting down.
AGTGGAAGACATGGCGCAATCCAAGTACTCCAAGGTGTCTCCGGAGTGGTACACATGCAAAAAGAGCAAACGCAGATGACACTCGGAAATACAATGGTTAGCGCACACAAAGTGTCCATCATGTAAGAATGAGTCCGTGCGACAAGATTTAGCATGACAAGGTGCATGAAGGTTATCCAAAAGATATGGAATGGTATGCAGAGCATTCATGGGAGCAAAAACATTCATTATGCACACAAATGTGTTGTGAATATGATCAATGCAACCACGGTGCAAAATGATGTCATAGTGAGACGGTTTGTCAATAGCATGAATATGGTAATGGATGCTCAATGTGATGTGATCATGCAATTGATGGTAGGCAATAAGATCATGATGTATGAATATGCCATCAAGGTATATCACAACAAATTTGCTAAGGAAATGCACAAGCTCATATATCATGGATGACATAGAAAGACAAGATGCAACAAGGTAATCATAATATGAGTCAATCCATGCATAAGATGCAATTTTGTCATGTGTATGATATGTCCACCGAGCATGACATGTGTGAGCACAATCAACAAATATGGAGGTGTTGGTGTACCAATGCTCAATGTTGTGGCATGAGTGGAGGTTTGAAGGTGCATCCAATAAGTCCGAGCGCTCCTCAACTTGAAGGTCCATCGAGCCAATCTCCAATGTCGCTCCTCCGTTCGTGAGATGTATCATGTAGACAACAAGAAGGAGACAACAATGAAAGAGGGACCCATCCAATATTCGTATTTGAGGATGGCTCAAAGGGAATGAGTTCACCTTTATGAGGATATCGAAAATGTTGGTGTTGTGCATCATGTATGCCTTTGCATGACCAATGTGTTTCATGACGGTGCCACCTTGTGAATCCTTCAAAATCAAAGAACATGACAAGCACTCAGAAAAACAAATGATGTTAGTGCAAATGCAACACCAATCATTCGAATGGTGAGATACCCAACAAGTGTTTACATCATTCTTATCATAAGAAAGGACAAGGTGTGGTATGGTATGAAAGCATATGATGAAACTACAACCAAAGAAAATAGGCTCAAGTAAACAAGCATGCATCACAAGTAAGGTATCAAAGTCTCCAAGATCAATAAGCATAGTATGGTTGCACTCACTACAAGTAGATATGAGAGAGGAAACTAATGGACACAAGAGACAATGATCAAGATATATCATGTGAGAGGCATGAACATATATGTCATCAGCCCAAGAAAGCGAGTAAGAATGGAACATGGGTGATGCGATAAAGCAAGCAATCATTGTGATCAAGTCAAGCAAGATAGTAGTGCAAAGATGCAACATACTAGAAGGGATCATGACAAGCATGTCATGTGTGCAAATAGTGGGCATGAATAATTCACATGACATATCACAAGCATGAAAGCAAGATATGAGAAATGTATCATCATTGTATTGGCAAGAGGTCATATGTAAATAGCAATGGGACATCATGACTCTCCCAACACAACAAGCAACAATAGCATGAGACACATGGTAAACATGGCAATATCAACAAGGATCTCCACCAAGCATGCAACTACACATATGAGTAGTAAAATGGTGAATCATGGGTAGATGCAAGCAAGAGTCACAATTGCATGGCAAAATCATGTAAAGATGCATAACATGCAAAGTGAGCACGATAGAATGGGCATAATGTAGCAAGTGGTAAATGGCCCATAGCCGTGTGAGAGCCAAGTAGAAGAGATGCGCGTAGTCCTTACGCAAAGGGAATGGTGGTAAGGATAGTCCACTGGATCCCAAGTCATCATTGCTCGCAAGAGATCGTTTCATCAACTCTTGGGATTGAGAGGTTGACGAGTATATGTGAGTACCTACACAAAACAAAGACAAAGGGATAATTGTGTGTGCGTGGTATATGCACACATCATCCATCATGATGCATATGTGCTTGTGTTGGTTAGCACAAAATATCCAATGCTCAAATAAACGAGATGCGTGATATAGAAACATGTCATCCATCATGAGAGGTTTGTTACTATGTATAGCATAATGGAGACTCAAGTTGTGTAATGCATCATGGTAAATATCTAGAGCATTGTTATGCATGGAATGCATATGGTACAAGCAATTATGAGAATCATGCAAAGTATAGAATGCATCAAAATCTCCTAATATGGATGAGGAAACTATGGGGGTCTCCTCATGAGCATTAATGGAAACATCACTTGGAGAATATTGACAACATCCAAAACAAACATATTTGGAATAATGTGATCATGGCATGGTATAGTAGATGAATTGCGCACATCATGTAAAGGAAGCATGTCAATATCATCACATGAAAAACAAAAGCCAATGACCATCATCTCGTCATCTATGCCATAAGTGCAAATAGGATTTATTTTAATGGGGCATGCATAGTTACTATGTTGAGATTGAAATGATGCAATATGGGAGATCTCACTCATAGCATGTGACAACTTTAAAGGATTGTCAAACATGATGTGACCGATAGAGTTTTCACAAGATATACTATGGAGCATAGCATCAGAACTAGGAAAATCAACATGCTCATCATCATATTCATCATAAATGGGTAAGTCAGGACATGAGTAATTCGCACTAGCATGAAGCATGGGAATAGGTGTGTTAACATCATGCAAGCAATCATTCGTAAAATAGTCCACTAGTGGGACAAGAGAAGCACCATCACCTATGTTACCTTTAGAGAATCGCTCATGTGTTGTAGGTGAGGTGTCGAAGATCCACTTGTTGTCATCTTCAGCTTGATGGAACCATGTGGGGGGGTGCATCATCGTGCACCATGGCCATCGTCATCATTGTAGGTATGGACTCGTCGAGGGTAGGCATGTCGTCATGTAGGAGACCTAGCACCAAAGAAGAAAACACACTCGAAGTAGAGGTTAAGTCATTAGAAATCATAGTGGCCTCACATGCCGTGTCGACCACCTCACTCACTAAGTGTTGTGGCTCACTCACTCCCTCTCGGATGCTCTCACTCATATGGTAGGTGGAGTCACTCAAATGGCTCTCAACCTCACATAGGATGTGTGGCATGCTCTCAAGTGTGGGGCTAGTGGTGGTCACACTCATCCTCTCATAGGAAATGCACTTAATGTTACATATGGTGGAGTCACTCATGTCACTCATGTGGTGGTGGCTCTCCTCACATGGGAATTGGGGCATCTCAACATATGTGTGTGTCGGAGAGATGTTGGTGCAAATGTCTCCATGCTCAATCATGTCGTGGTCATAGCCGTGGATGAAGGCCGAAGATGGAACATCATCACTCTCCTCTAAGACCAAAGATAAGGTCTCATGTGGGGTCTCGTAGCTTGACTCGGAGAATGAGTCCTTTTGGGGCGTCGTCTTCATGTAGTTGAAGAGGTTCATGCTCGTCGCCGTGGTCGAAGGGGATGGCCCTTGCTCAACCTTCTTGTCGCCATCTTGTTGTTGGAGGCCCATATGATGTGGCACCTCGTAGATCGTCTCCATGACCGAAGGGAATTTCCCATGCTCGGCCATCTTCCTTGAGGGGCTTCCGAAGATGGAAGTGTCGCCCTCGCTCGTAGGTGGTCGCCTCGTTGGTGAAGATGTCGATGTAGGCGAACTCATGGGAAGTAGGCAAAGATGTCGTACGTCCGAAGGCGAAGATGCCTTGAGAATAGTTGGCGAAGATGCCGAAGTGGTTGGTGCAGCCGTAGCTCCGTCTTGGTGGTGCTCGTCTCGCGGTCTTCTCTTATGCTCTTGAAGCTTGGACTTGGCGTGAAGTAGGGCTTGTTGGGACTTGTGCATTTGCGCTTGGCGAGCATCTTCATGATGATGGTGTCGTTGTTGTACTTGAGCTCGTCGTAGATGTCGTTCGTCATCGCCGTGCACATGATGCTTGGAGGTGACTTTCCCTTCATGACCAGGTGGATCACGAACGTGATGGTGGTCGCCATGGAGATGTGGACGTGGACGACTTGCGCTTGCATCACTTGGGCGCTCCGAAGATGATTGATTTGCTCGCCTTCACCTTGAGGATGATGAAGGGGAAGAACGTTTGGCCAACAAAGTACGAATCTCCTCCATCCTTGCATCTTGCTCCTCCTTGTGCGCGGAAAGCTTGTTGTCGATGTAGTCCCTTTTCCTTGCTTCGGAGTGACGAATGTCGATGGAGAGTTTCTCGATGCGCTCTCGCAATCTTGATTGTGCGCCTTGCACTACAAAAAAAGACACATCCGTGACATTTTGGGCCGAACGAATTTTTTCTCTGTCATACATATGACACTTCTATGACGATAACTGTGACAAAACCCGGTATCATCATAGATGTGGTGGGCTCGTACTTCTATGACAAAAAATCATGACAGAAAATGGGCTTTTCGTCCTACGTGGGCCGGAGACGCAGCTGCATGATATTCTTTGGGCCGTCCATGACGGAAAAACCGTGGTAGAAGCGAGGGGGAGGAAAATTTCGGGGAGTTCCCGGTTACGGTGGGAGGTCGGGGGCCGAGCGATGCGCGTTTCTCTCATACACGTACGCGCGCGTGTGTGAGGCGTTGGCTCTAACTGAACCCGAGTGAGGCATTGGGCTCTAACTGAACCCAAGCGATTGCACTGCAGGCTACGCGTTACTGAACCCGAGCGATCGATCGATGGCTATTAACTAAACCCGATCGAGTGATTCCTTCGCTACTGCTGCTAACTGAAGCCGATCGATGCTGCCTCTGGGATGAACAGTGAGCATTGCGGGGGGTTTTGGATGAACAGTGAGTGGTGGCGTTGCCTCTGGACGAATAGGACCCCGTGGTGTGGAGGGCTAGATGAATAGTAGACGGTGGAGGGGTGCCCGTGGAGGGGTGGTTGAACAGGACCCCGTGGTGTGGAGGGTGGATGAACAGTAGACAGTGGAGGGGTGGTTGAATAGTAGCCGGTGGAGTAGCGCGTGGTGGAGGTTGGATGAACAGGAGCCCGTGGAGGCTGGAGGAGGTCGACGGTACCTCGTGGAAGCTGGAGGAGGTCGATGGTGGAGATGAACAGTATCCCGTGGAGTCCCGTTTTGCGGTACGCCACACCCCTCCCGATGAACAAGACCCCTGTTTCGACCGTAGGAGGTCCGTTTCGTCCGTTTTGTGGTATGCCACACCCCTCCCGATCAATAGGACCCCCGTTTCGACTGTAGGAGGTCCGTTTCCTCCGTTTTGCGGTACGCCACACCCCTCCCGATCAACAGGACCCCTGTTTCGACCGTAGGAGGTCTGTTTCCTCCATTCTGCGGTACACTAGGCCTCGTTTCTATCGCCTGTTCCGTCCAAGCCCTCCCGATGAACACGACCACACATTCCGTTCTGACCCAGTGATGAGGACATCAATACCATTGTTTCACCCACAGCCCCTACTGTTACATATACTGGACCAATTACTAGAGCTCGCGCACACCAATTAAATTACCAGGTACTTTCGTTTCTTGGTAATGATTCTAATGTTCATGAGATTATGATGCTGCCTAAATTGGATACATTTGTTTTGCTTACAAATGAAGGGCCTAGCTTGGAGAAGGATGAACATTGGAGCAAGAACACGCATGGAGTTGATGGCATGCGCAAGGGTATCAAGAACGAAGTTACAAGTGATGATTTCAGGACTTTGAAGCCGCCATAAGGAGTGCATGAAGCCTTGGACGAAATATACAAGATGCCACTTCATAATATTCGTCCATAGGCTATTCTAGGTGCTGCGTCACCTTATTAATGGGCCAGACCCATGTAATTTCGAAATACTTAAGTATAGGCTATTTTTAGAGTCCGTATGTGTGGGGAAACAAGAGTTAGGGTTGGTTTCGGACCCCACCCTCAAGGGCCACGAAATTCACCCCTCTTCCTCCATATATACAGCCCTTAGGGCGTCGTTTAGACTTTGGGTTTTGTTTAGATTAAAAGTTCGCCATAGCTGCAACTTCGCGTACTTCGTTTGTGTCTAACGACCAGACCAAGACGTCACAGAACCCCACCTTGATGAATAAAGCTTTCATCTTATATTCGCAATATCCCGATTGCAATCTCAGTTTCTTGCTTGTTCTTTGTTTGCTCGCAGGAAACAGACCCTCGTGGTCAGGTTGATCGTGCTCCGGCGTGGTCAATAACCCTCGGAAGTTGGTTTAGCGATTGCTAAGGCGCGACGTCTCGCACGTTCGTAGTCGGATCGTCAAGGTCGACTCCCACAGAAAACAATAGCCACCATCTCATCAAAACATCGGGACACCTTAGCCTCTATCAAGTGGTATCAGATTTCCAGGTTGCTCGGTGAGATTTTACAGTTTTTCATAGATTAGATCGAGTCTGTTCTTCATACCTACAGTCCACGAAAAAGCCAAAAAAAATTAGGGTTAGTTCATCATATCCGAACCAATCTGAGCCTTTGCATAATCTTTTTAGGGTTTTTTCTTTATTGAATTTGCGGTTGCATCGTCGTGTCAAGTTGCTGGTCTTAGAGTCTAGTCTTTTAGAGTTTCGAGTTCTGGTCATAAGTTGTCACGCCGCCGCCGCACCATCATCATCGCCCATCTATCACTTTTGCTTATCCGCCACCGCTCTGAATCCATATCCATATACCACCACCAATCCGTATCCATATACCACCACCAATCTGTATCCATATACCACCACCGCTACCATATACCACCACCGCTGCCATATACCACAACCATATATCCACCACCAATCCGAGTTCTTCTCATATTAGGTTTGTTCTTGAGATCAATCTAAATTCCGTTTCGTGTTTCCTTGCCTGCGTAGGTCTCGGAAAAAAAAGAGTCTGGAGACCCCCGGGCAGTTTTTAGGCCAAAAATTTCACGGGCAAATTTTTTTCCCTATCCTATTTTTAGGCTTTTCTGAGTCTTTTGAGCCACGTCCCATCATAGTGATTTTTTGTCGCACTTTTTCATCGTCGCTGCCCTGATTTCCGAAAAAAAGTGAAAAAAAAATTTCGTGCCCATCCTATCAGTTTGACGAGGGAAGAGTTTTGAGACACTCGCCATTATAGTGATTTTTCGCAAAAAAAAGAGGAGCGCAAAAAAAAGGAGCGCAAAAAAAGAGCGAAAAAAAAGAGTTCCAGAGTGTGCTTTTCCCTTATTTACATGCAGCGCCGTGATTTTGTTAGTGTTCTAGGCTCGCGTCTCTAGCACGGTCTAGCCTAGGACCAGCACAGTACCGTCGTTGAGCGTTTATTCGACTTTGCATCTCTGAATTGATTATTGCTGACCCTTTTTGCTACCATACTATAAGCCTTCCCAGCTCCACATACATCTACGTCGTGCGTTTGACTCTCCCTGGCAATCGCTCTATCCAAGCTTTTGAGAGTTTTGACTACAACGGTTGCCGATCACCGCCTGCTGCTGGGTAAGAACTGGTAAGAATTTGAGATTTGCTTGACGGATTTGTGACACCCGCCACCACCACCACCACTTGTTAGTAGTCTGTAGGATCATATTCTTGTGTGTTTCTATTGCTGCTAACCATGCCAGGATCACAAGTCGACGAGACTGACTGGGAGAACTTGACGAACAAGGAGCTTCATGATACGTTTCAGCAAATGATGAGTGGACAGGTGCAAGATGTGATAAACAGATTTGAAGAGGCCATGGAGAAGATAGATGGCATGGAGAAGACGTTTGAAACAAAGCTCGGTAACAAGTTTGCTGAATTGCTTTCGCGTCTTCCACCACCACCACCGGCTGCTCCTGCCGCCCTCTGCAACAACAACAACAACAACATCGACTACCTCCACGTCGGGAAACAGCCCTCCGCCGAGCGAGCCGTGTCCCTCTTCAGTCGGGCCAAACTGCTGGTGCTGCTGTTGATACTTCTGTGGCTCCTACTGCTGATGTGGAGGAGGATGATTATGTGGGAGATTATGAGAATGAGGTTGATCAAAATCAGAACCACGTGCCACCACCTGCACAGCAACCACCAGGTCGTCCACATGCAAATAATGGCAATGGTAGGGCTCACCCTCAGGTACGAGATCATGACCATCTCCCTAAACTAAAATTGAATATTCCACCATTTGAGGGTAGATATGTTCCTGATATATATCTTACTTGGGAGTTAGAAACTGAACAACGATTTACATGTTTACAATATCCCGAGGAGAGACGTGTTCCTGCTGCTGTTTGTGCATTCACTAGTTTTGCATGTGTTTAGTGGTCTGAGCATTGTAGATTATATCCTATTCCGGCTACTTGGGCTGCTTTGAAAACTGCTATGCGTACTCGTTGGGTTCCATCTTGATGGGTGGATTCGGTAGAAGAATATTATCAGGAATTACAAACTGGCATGATTAGATGTGGTATTGTTGAGGAGAATGAAGCTATGCTTGCACGTTTGATGGGTGGATTAAATAGAGAGATTCAAACGATTCTAGAGTATAAGGAGTATACTAATATCACTCGTTTATTCCATCTTGCTTGTAAAGCTGAACGTGAAGTGCAGGATCGACAGGCATTAGCGCGGAGTAACTTTTCTGCAGGTCGACCTTCATCATGGACACCACGTGCATCATCTACTTCCACACGTTCTGCTACACCGGCGCCTCCGTCGGCTGCCACCTCCAACCGTGATACAATAAAGCAGGCACAATCACCACTATCTGCCAAGAGCACACCTTCTGGGCCTGCAAAGAGCTCTTCTTCATCCATGGCATCAACAGGGCAAACACATGATATTATTTGTCGACGTTGCAAGGGTGGAGGTTATTATGTGAGAGAATGCCCATCTAAGCGTGTGATGATTGTTACTGAGGATGGTGGGTATGAGTCCGCTAGTGACTATGATGAGGAGACTTTGGCTCTTATTACACGTGAAGAACATGGTGGAGACTATTATGATCATGAGACGCAATACATGGCTCCTGAAGATGCTGACAGGTATGAATATTTAGTTGCTCAACGTGTTTTGAGTGTGCAGGTTACACAAGCTGAGCAAAATCAGAGGCATAATTTGTTCCATACAAAGGGAGTTGTGAAGGAACGTTCTGTTCGCGTGATCATAGATGGAGGGAGCTGCAATAACTTGGCTAGCATGGAGATGGTGGAGAAGCTATCTCTCACCACAAGACCACATCCACATCCTTACTACATCCAATGGTTCAACAACAGTGGCAAGGTTAAGGTAACATGTACTGTTCGTGTGCATTTTAGTATCTCTACATATGCTGATTATGTTGATTGTGATGTGGTACCTATGCAAGCATGTTCCTTATTACTTGGTAGACCATGGCAATTTGATAAAAATTCTGTACACCATGGTAGAAACAATCAGCATACTCTTGTTCATAACGATAAAAATATTACTTTGCTTCCTATGACTCCTGCTTCCATTTTGAAAGATGATATTAATAGAGCTAATAAAGCAAAACAGGAGACAAATAAGAGTGAAAATCAGATTGTGGCAAAAGAATTTGAGCACCAAATGAAGCCTAATAATAAACCATCTACTGTTGTTTCTGAAATTAAATTGAAAAGTACCTGTTTACTTGCCACCAAATCTGATATTGATGAGCTAGATTTTAGCAAATCTGTTTGCTATGCTTTTGTGTGCAAAGAGGCATTATTTTCATTCGAGGACGTGCCTTCCTCTTTGCCCCTGCTATCACTAACATTTTGCAGGAGTTCGCTGACGTCTTTCCACAAGACGTGCCACCGGGATTACCACCTATTCGAGGGATTGAGCATCAAATTGACTTAATTCCCGGTGCTTCGCTACCCAACCGTGCACCATACCGTACCAATCCAGAGGAGACGAAGGAGATTATGCGTCAAGTACAAGAACTGCTCGACAAAGGTTATATACGTGCATCCCTTAGTCCTTGTGTTGTTCCTATCATTTTAGTGCCGAAAAAGGATGGTACGTCGCGTATGTGCATTGATTGTAGAGGCATTAATAATATTACTATTCGTTATCGTCATCCTATTCCTAGGCTAGATGATATGCTTGATGAATTGAGTGGCTCTACAATATTCTCCAAAGTTGATTTGCGTAGTGGATACCATCAAATTCGTATGAAATTGGGTGATGAATGGAAAACAACATTTAAAACTAAGTTTGGATTATATGAGTGGTTAGTCATGCCTTTTGGGTTAACTAATGCACCTAGTACTTTCATGAGGTTAATGAACGAAGTTTTACGTGCTTTCATTGGACGATTTGTGGTAGTTTACTTTGATGACATATTGATTTATAGCAAATCTTTGGAGGAACATTTGGAACATTTACGTGCTGTTTTTATTGCTCTACGTGATGCACGTTTGTTTGGAAACCTTGGAAAGTGCACCTTTTGCACTGACCGAGTATCTTTTCTTGGCTATGTTGTTACTCCACAGGGAATTAAAGTTGATAAAGCCAAGATTGAAGCTATTGAGAGTTGGCCGCAGCCCAAAACGGTCACACAAGTGAGGAGTTTCCTTGGCCTCGCAGGTTTCTATAGGCGTTTTGTGAGAGATTTCGGCACCATTGCTGCACCTCTCAACGAGCTTACAAAGAAGGATGTGCCTTTTGTTTGGGGTACCGCACAGGAAGAAGCTTTCACGATATTGAAAGATAAGTTGACACATGCTCCTTTACTCCAACTTCCTAATTTCAATAAGACTTTTGAGCTTGAATGTGATGCTAGTGGAATTGGATTAGGAGGTGTGTTATTACAAGATGGAAAACCTGTTGCATACTTTTCTGAAAAATTGAGTGGGCCTAGTCTGAACTATTCTACTTATGATAAAGAATTATATGCTCTTGTTCGGACCTTAGAAACATGGCAACATTATTTATGGCCCAAGGAATTTGTTATACATTCTGATCATGAATCTTTGAAACACATTATAAGTCAAGCAAAACTGAACCATAGACATGCTAAATGGGTTGAATTCATTGAGACTTTCCCTTATGTCATTAAACACAAGAAGGGTAAAGAAAATGTTATTGCTGATGCCTTGTCTCGTCGTTATACTATGCTTTCACAACTTGACTTTAAAATATTTGGTTTGGAGACCATCAAAGATCAATATGTTCATGATGCTGAATTTAAAGATGTATTGCAGAATTGTAAGGAAGGGAGAACTTGGAACAAGTTCGTTCTTAACGATGGATTTGTGTTTCGTGCTAACAAGCTATGCATTCCAGCTAGCTCTGTTCGTCTTTTGTTGTTGCAGGAGGTGCATGGAGGAGGATTAATGGGACACTTTGGCGTCAAGAAGACGGAGGATATACTTGCTACGGGATGTTGAGCGTTTTGTTGCTCGCTGCACTACATGTCAAAGAGCTAAGTCACGACTCCATCCTCATGGTTTATATATGCCTTTGCCTGTACCTAGTGTTCCTTGGGAGGATATATCTATGGACTTTGTTTTAGGTTTACCTCGAACAAAGAAGGGGAGGGATAGCATATTTGTTGTCGTGGATAGGTTCTCGAAAATGGCACACTTTATACCATGTCATAAAAGCGATGATGCTGTTAATGTTGCTGATTTGTTCTTTCGTGAAATTATTCGCTTACATGGTGTGCCAAATACTATTGTTTCAGATCGTGATACTAAATTTCTTAGCCACTTTTGGAGATGTCTATGGGCTAAGTTGGGGACTAAGCTGCTTTTTAGTACTACTTGTCACCCCCAAACTGATGGACAAACTGAAGTAGTCAATAGAACATTGTCTACTATGCTTAGGGCCGTTTTGAAGAATAACAAGAAAATGTGGGAAGAATGCTTGCCTCATATTGAATTTGCTTATAATCGTTCATTGCATTCTACTACTAAGATGTGCCCTTTTGAAATTGTGTATGGTTTCCTACCTCGTGCACCTATTGATTTGTTGCCTCTTCCATCTTCAGAGAAGGTTAATTTTGATGCTAAAGAACGTTCTGAATTGATTGTAAAAATGCATGAGTTAACTAAGGAAAACATTGAGCGTATGAATGCTAAATATAAACTTGCTGGAGATAAGGGTAGAAAACATGTTGTGTTTGCGCCTGGAGATCTTGTTTGGTTACATTTGCGTAAAGATAGATTTCCTAATCTGCGCAAATCAAAGCTAATGCCACGTGCTGATGGTCCTTTTAAGGTGTTAGAGAAAATAAATGATAATGCATATAAACTTGAGCTACCTGTAGATTTTGGGGTTAGTCCCACTTTTAACATTGCAGATTTGAAGCCTTATTTGGGTGAGGAAGATGCGCTTCCGTCGAGGGCGACTTCATTTCAAGAAGGGGAGGATGATGAGGACATGAATACCATTGTTACACCCACAGCCCCTACTGTTACATATACTGGACCAATTACTAGAGCTCGCGCACGCCAATTAAATTACCAGGTACTTTCATTTCTTGGTAATGATTCTAATGTTCATGAGATTATGATGCTGCCTAAATTGGATACATTTGTTTTGCTTACAAATGAAGGGCCTAGCTTGGAGAAGGATGAACATTGGAGCAAGAACACGCATGGAGTTGATGGCATGCGCAAGGGGATCAAGAACGGAGTTACAAGTGATGATTTCAGGACTTTGAAGCCGCCATGAGGAGTGCATGAAGCCTTGGACGAAATATACAAGATGCCACTTCATAATATTCGTCCATAGGCTATTCTAGGTGCTGCGTCACCTTATTAATGGGCCAGGCCCATGTAATTTCGAAATACTTAAGTATAGGCTATTTTTAGAGTCCGTATGTGTGGGGAAACAAGAGTTAGGGTTGGTTTCGGACCCCACCCTCAAGGGCCACGAAATTCCCCCCTCTTCCTCCATATATACAGCCCTTAGGGCGTCGTTTAGACTTTGGGTTTTGTTTAGATTAAAAGTTCGCCATAGCTGCAACTTCGCGTACTTCGTTTGTGTCCACCGACCAGACCAAGATGTCACAGAACCCCACCTTGATCAATAAAGCTTTCATCTTATATTCGCAATATCCCGATTGCAATCTCAGTTTCTTGCTTGTTCTTCGTTTGCTCGCAGGAAACAGACCCTCGTGGTCAGGTTGATCGTGCTCCGGCGTGGTCAATAATCCTCGGAAGTTGGTTTAGCGATTGCTAAGGCGCGACGTCTCGCACGTTCGTAGTCGGATCGTCTAGGTCGACTCTCACAGAAAACGATAGCCACCATCTCATCGAAACATCGGGACACCTTAGCCTCTATCACCCAGCCAGTTGGCTCCCACGCGTTCCGTTGCCTCCCAATCAACATGACGCATTCCGTTGCCTCCCCATGAACACGACGCATTCCGTTGCCTCCCCATGAACACGACGCATTCCATTGCCTCCCCATGAACACGACGACGATGCTGTTTCTCCGTTCTGACCCAGCCATGTACACGAGCCCTGGCCGTACGTATGCGCGAGTAGGCGTTCGAGACCCCGCCCATATGTACACATACGTGGCCGTATTTTCTTTCTTGCACCCTGGCCGCTGTACGTACGTGTACATGCTACGTGCGTGCCTCTACTACAACACGTGCACGCCTCTACATCGACCAGTATGTACGCACACGTTCGCGACCAGAATGACAACACTATGTACGCTTCGACCAGGTGGGTCCCCACTGTCAAGCACTTCCTTGCGTGCGAAGATGTAGCTGGTGGGTCCCAGCAGTCAGGGGGGCGAATCATTTTTTGCCCGGACGCACTTCCTTGCGTGCGAAGGTGTAGCTGGTGGGTCCCAGCAGTCAAGGGGGAAACGTTTTTTTCGCGAAATACGGTGGCCCGTCCGATGGGTCCCTGCTGTCAGGTGGAGGAATAATTATTTTGCACATAATAAGGAGGCATTTCCTTGTTGCGGCCGTGGACCCAGCTGTCAGCCTCTCCACGTATAGTCCACGTCCGATGGAAGCCGTTCCTTGACCACGTTGACCACGCCGCGTCGAGAGCACCAGGGCAGTGGACGACGGCGAGGCCTAGGAAGGGGACGACGCGAAGCTGGGGAAGACGCGGCAGTGGATGCCCACGCATAGAGGAGTATGAGGGTTCGCTGGTTCGCTGCGGTGTGAGGCTGCCGTCGCCGCAGAATAACAGGGGGTGTGGGTGAGTAGAGGGATGGCCTGGCCAGCGGTGGGAGTAGTAGGGGGCGGTGCGGCCTCCGCCGCATCATAGCCGACCACGGGAGGCAGGAACACGAGGCACGACCAGCGCTGGTTTGGGTGGCTGGAGCAAGAAGACCAGAGGTTGAAGAAGCACTACGGCCGTTGGATGGACATCGTATGGTCACTGGAGCTAGAATCGTGCATATTGACTAAGTTGACAAAGCCCTCCGTCCCCGTCAACTTAGTAGGCCCACAAGTCAGCCTGCCACTATACTGGGTCCCAGCTAACATGGGGAGTATTCATTTTTTTATGCGTAATAAGGAGGCACTTCCTTGCATGCAAAGATATAGCTGGTGGGTCCGAGCTGTCAGCGGCGATAACATTTTTTTCGCGAAATACAGAGGACCTTTCGGTGGGTCCCTGATGTCAGGTGGAGGAATCATTATTTTGCGCGTAATAAGGAGGCATTTCCTTGCGTGCGGCCGTGGACCCAGCTGTCGGCCTCTCCACGTACAGTCCACTTCAGATGCATGTCGGTCATTGACCATGTTGACCAGGCCGCGCCGAGAGCACCAGGGCGGTGGACGACGGCGAGGCCTAGGAAGGGAACGACACGGAGGCAGGGAAGACTCGGCAGTTGTTTCCCACGTGGAGGGGAGTACGATTGTACGAGGGTTTACTGGTTCGTCTGCCATCGCTGGAGAATAGTAGCAGGTGTGGGTGAGTAGAGGGATGGCTAGGCCAGTGATGGGAGTATGGTGGGGCGGTGAGGCCTGCGCGGCAGCAGAGCCGGCCGCGGGGAGGAGGGAGCAGGCAGTCCCGTCGGCGCTTGTTTGAGCGGCTGGAGCAGGAAGAGCAGAGATTGAAGAAGCGCAACGGCCGTTGGATGGACATCGTACGGTCACTGGAGCTAGAATCGTTCATATTGACTAAGTTGACAAAGCCCTCCGTCCCCGTCAACTTAGTAGGCCCACAAGTCAGCCTCCCACCATGGTGGGTCCTAGCTCGCAGGGGGGTATTCATTTTTCTGTGCATAATAAGGAGGCACTTCCGGTGGGTCCGAGCTGACAGTGGGGGGAGCATTTTTTCACAAAATACGATGGTCCGTCCAGTGGGTCCCAACAGTTAGGGGCAAATGTTTTTTTTGCGAAATACGGTGGCCCGTCCGGTGGGTCCCAGCAGTCAGGGGGAAACATTTTTTCCGCGAAATACTGGTGGCCCGTCTGGTGGGTCACTGCTATCAGGTGGAGGAATAATTATTTTGCGCGTAATAAGGAGGCACTTCCTTGCGGCTGCCGTGGACCCAGCTGTCAGCCTCTCCACGTACAGCACTCTTCCAATGGAAGTCGATCGTTGACCACATTGACCACGCCACACCAAGAGCACCACGGCAATGGACGATGGCGAGGCCTATGAAGGGGACGACGCGGAGCCGGGGAAGACGCGGCAGTGGATCCCCACACGGAGAGGAGTACGAGGGTTCACTGGTTCGGCTGCGGTGTGAGGCTGCTGTCGCTGCAGAATAACAGGGGGAGTGGGTGAGTGGTGGGATGGCCTGGCCAACGGTGGGAGTAGTATGGGGACGGTGAGGCCTCCATGGCAGCACAGCCGGCCACGGGAGGCAGGAGCATGCGGCATGACCGGCGCTGCTTTGGGCGGCTGGGGCAAGAAGACTAGAGGTTGAAGAAGCACTACGATCGTTGGATGGACATCGTTGACCACACCGCGCCGAGAGCACCAGGGCGGTGGACGACGGCGAGGCCTACGAAGGGAACGACACGGAGCCGGGGAAGACACGACAGTGGCTGCCCACACAGTGGAGAGTACGAGGGTTGACTGGTTTGGCTGCCGTCGCCGGAAAATAACAGGAGGTGCGGGTGAGTAGTTGGATAGACATGCCAGGGATGTGAGTATGATGGGGCCGTGAGGCCTTCCCGGCAGCACTGCCGGCCATGGGAGGCGGGAGTAGGCGGTTCCGACGATGCTGGTTTAGGCGGCTGGGGCAGGAAGATCATAGACTGAAGAAGCACGATTGTCGTTAGATTGACATCTAATGGTCTAACGCTGGTAGAGTAGATTGTTGACTAAGTTTCTTTTTTGAGAAACCTTGTGCATGAACTTAGTAGGCCCACAAGTTAGCCTCCAAATCTGTGGCAGACAACATAAGCCCATTTGCTATTTTTTATAATTTACAGCCCATTTGCTAATTCTTAAGTAATTTATTACAGCCCATTTTCTGCCCAGGACCACGGTCAAAAAGTTCAACCTTATTTTGCATATTTCGGTGGAGTCCGAACTGTTATAATCCCGAAATGTAAACATTTTTTAAGAACTTATTGATTTGCCAAAAAAAATCTTTTTGTTTTTGTAAGCAAATAAGACGTGGGACTATTGAGTTGGTTTAAGGTAAAACCAGTGGTAAAAAAATCAGCGCTGGGTGGGAAAAACAACAAAAATAAGGATGTAAATATGAAAAGGGAATTTTATGTGTTTTCAATATAATGATACGTGTATATGAATTAGTAAAACTATAGGTAGAGATTAGAAAACAGATGTAGGACATGCGTTTCAAGAGTATAATAGAACTGGGCTGTGTGTTTTATTCAGTAAAAAAACTGCATGTGGATGTTGTAAGACAAAATATAACTAACGCTGGCGAGCCAGAGGCCAGTAAATACCTGCTGGATCTTTGTGCCTCGTTGTCGTCATGGGCTGGGCCTGTTAAAAACAAAACCAACCCTGGGCAGTCTACAACCCAGTTGAAACTTGCTCGACCTGAAAAAATAATGTACATGCTCAATAAACGAGAGAATTCTGCAAGTACAGACTGATAACTGGGATGCAGCACGGATATTGTTTTTTTTATCGTGATAATAAGTGCATGCAGTTGTTTCGAAAAAAATGGAGAACTGGGAATTCGAACGGCGGGTGCTTATGCTATCCATCAAATAAAAATCAGGTGCGTGAAAATTTGTTTCGAAACAAATGATTCAGCTTTATATTCACGTTGGCCCTTGGCATGATGGTTGGAAGCAAATGCAAGTTCATACCAAAAGATCGTTAACAACAATACCAACTTGCGGACGACAAGGTAGTACAACTACCAATACCAAACTAACTTATAATCTTTTTACTCCTGGCCCTAGTGTTCGTCTGGTAGAAAATCTTGCAGAGGACCAGCTCCCGCTCCTTCTCTTGCTCCAGGTCCCCGAGGTGGTACTGGTGCATCACCCAGTTGGTCCTCTGCTGGTCAAAGTTCTTGTTGGTGTGCAGCACCAGAACCTTTTTTGTTGCCCATCTGCCGGCCGTTGACCATCACCGGCAAGGTATTGCCGGTCTTGTGCCACATCGTGTGCATGCCGCACTCCGACTGTATCTTACGACGCATCCACGTGCCCCTTTTGAACGCCCTGGAATTGCGCTGGAAGAAATGCTTCCTTAGGCCACTTAGTGTGATACCTGCAGTATTGTGGAATACAGGTTTTAGTGTACCTAGTTGGCATTTTCATAACATCTTTGGCATGTTGCAGTCACTTGTTTCACTTTTTATTAACTGTCAAATTGTAATTGCTTCACCAGGTCTGCGTCTAAAAAGAAAGATAGAGCTATAAACAAAGGAATATGTTTGTGCAAGTAGACGGCCGATCGGTGTCTTACCTGGAAGTTTCTCAGGTTGGGTGTAGCATATGCCGTGCTCGCTGCCGATGGTTGGTATGAACAAATCGATGAGAGACTGAAATCTCGCGCTGTCAGCACTCACTTTGGCCTCAAGGTGCTCGATCAGCTCCTGATCCGTGGGATCGAACTTGACGCCAGCCGGCAGCACCGGCCAATCCTTCTTCGACTTGCATCAGTAATTCCAGTTATATGGTACTCAATGTATGATCAATCGACAATTTTGAGTGAATGATGAAAGATTTCGACAGATAAGTGGTACTCCAAATCTGAAGTCCAGAATACCCGAACACGTCGCCGGGATTCTTGTGTCTCTTCACGCGCAGCATGTTGTCACGTCAATTCAATGTGTGGACATGATGAATAATTTGACCGACGTATACTAGTACTGCTACTGTACTACTTACTAGTCGTATTTAGTGTCACAATTTATACATAGGTTTAACTAACAAGTACGCACTTGAAGCCTAACTCACCTCCATCATCATTATCAGTACATCCTACGCAGGTGAGTTAGGATGCACTTGATCCTAAGAAGGTATCTATCCTTCAAACCAGAGGAGTGCTTCAAACTAACAATAGTACATAATATCCAACAAAAGAGGGTCGTGCTACAGCAGCATAATACATGGCTCAGTCTAGATATCAGCATGAATCAAGTTGTGCATATTTGCTGTTGGCATGAACCACATCGCCGCATGTCGGGTTTGCAAAAGCCATCCATCGCATGGAAGCTTGATGCCTTTCACACACTGAAGATTATCTGGCAACAAGCTGTGTCGACGAATCTCTGGATATGGTGATTCATGAAACCCATGGTATGATGTGTAAACACACACCCCTCACGAATGGAAGTTGCATAACATAGTAATCATCGCCGGTGATATGATCGATGATTGGTTGGATGATCGGGTAATTGAGCCCGAGGAACAAGGAGTGGTTGCCGAGGCTGTAAACCCGCCTCTAGTTGAATATGCCTGGCCCAACGGAGCTGGGATCTTTCTCGAACATGAAGCAGCCATAGCCATCAATGTCACGAACGCCCCACTCATTGTACTGCATGTGGTTTGATGTAATGGCTTGGTCAATTTGGTATGTGCGAATGAGCGTCAAATGACCGCCGTCAGCTGAACGAGTGATAAACCACCACCCATCGGCTGGTATGATTCCAGGTCCTGGAATCATGAAGGCCAGCGCATTTGCGTCTGCTGCAACAATTCAAATTGGAGACCAAAAGGACAAAAATAAACAATCATGTTCAGAGTATGTGTGGAATTAAGATTATTATAACAGTGACACATATCATAGACAGAGAATTGCAATGCCGTGGTCATAATCATACCCCAAGTTAAAAAAATAAGCCAATGGCTTTCATATTCTAGCAATATGTCATGGTTCAAACATCATGTAACAATGAGAGGAAAACAGCTATGACAGCGCCTACTCATATTCCACTATAGCACTTACTACTACTGTTCTCATATCAACTCTAAGCAATAACATGCGTTGTTATAAAAATCTTGTAAACGAGAGTAACATATAGCAATCATGATGTTATGCTCATAATATATATTCTAACAATCATTAGATGCCAATTGTTCTCATATCAACTCTAACAATAACATGTGTGGTCATAAAAATCTAGGAAATGACAGGAACATATAGCAATGATGTGGTTATAGACATGCTATGCATTCTAAATTTGTAACAAATGAACGGGCAGTCGTATTCATAAGGTAAAGATGAGATGAGATAGAACAATTACACGATGATAGATTCCACCAGTATAGGCAGCCAATCTGTGCGTCGACCGCGTAAACGATGCCATCGTGCACTATAGCATTAGACAGAAATGTTGCCTCAACAGGATTGATGATGAGCCATAACCATGTATGACGACCGGATTCCAGATAGACTAATCCCATGTTGAACAAGGCAATGAGCTTGTAATCCATGTAGTCTTCTGATTGTGTGGGCACTTCACAGATTACAACTTTCTGCAAACAGAGGTCGAGCCAAAAGCTTGACGCGTCTCATGCGTAGTAGGCAGGAGTGTCCGGTGGGCCGCGAGGCTCGATGGCGGCGGTATCCAATGATGGAAGGGTGATCTCTCGCTGGGTGTAGATATCCATGAGATGCCACGGACTACCGGTGTGGTGGATGAGGACGATCCAGTTGGCCTTCATGCCCGCCAAGTAGTGGCCGCGCATGAAGGACATGTGGACGGGTAGTGGTAGCATGTCGAGGGGCACCACGGCAACCTCTGTAGGATCGTCAAGTCAGTGTTTGGGCCACCTGCGAGGATCGGGCATCAACAAGCAGGGTGTCTTGAAAAGAGCCGGCCAGTTGAAGATGAGTAGACGGTACGAAGACACCGAGCATGTGGCCAGACGGACGGTGCTGAGTAGGTCCATACGACTACAGATCTGCTCCAAGAGAACATTGGGGAGGGAATTCCAATCGTGGCTTTGCGTGTCAGTCAGTTCTGCCATTGGGGTTTTCGGTGCCTGCGAGCCAGCGGGGAAGTGGATTCGGGCAGGCGAGGGAAGAAGCTTCTCCTCGTGTGGCTGAGCAGTGAGCGGGGGGATATGGTACGCGCGAGCTACCAAGGAAGATGGCGCGGGCAGGCGAGCAGTGAGCGGGGGTAAATGGTGTGCGGCCGGCAATGGGGAAGAGAGGAGGAAGAAGAAGAGAGGAGGAAGAAGAAGAGATGGCAGTACTAGGTAAGGCTGATTTAGTAACACCAACATGCTGGTTCATCTTATTAATTACGTGTCCCATCTGCTGCAGCGTGTATTGTCACTTCACTGCGAAGACTAGTTGAATAGTTCTCTCTGACCGAGATGGGGGATAATGGATCACTAGGACTTCCTTTCTACATTATCCCTATGCCTCTACGCTCACTTCACTCATTTTGCCCCGTACCTAGTCACTTGTTGAAATCTGTAGAAAGACAAATACTCCGTATTTGGGAACAGAGGGAGGCTTTTACTCCGTACTATTTGAGAACAGAGGGAGTATCACCATATGGAGGGAACAGAGGAAGCTTGAAATATGAACATGTCAATGGGAGGGAGTAAGCCCCATGCATGCATGCAACATGCAACACTCACACGTACACATGGACGCACGCAACACTCATGCACTCATGCGGCACACAGCACATGACGTAACACACACACTCACGCTCAAGTGCTCAACCTACTCATTGACCAGGGCATAATTAACGCCCAAAAGTAGCAGACTTATGTGTGCATACGACCATTGAGATAAGAAGATTAAATGAAGCCTGTTGCATGCTGTAATTAAGGATAGACATGTAGCCTATACCTACAGCACAAGTTGGTGCATTAGTCAATCAATATCAATTTAGATTAAAGGCTAAATGCATTGGAAGTGTAGATGTACATCATGTACTACACTCTTTGTTTTATAGCCGATGTACACTCTTTGTTGGAAGACCGAGGGAGGACACATGCATGCACTCACATACACAGCCAGGGCGGTTTGCGCGCAAGGGTTGGACTCGTGTCGCGCCTGCGTAAAGTTTTGTTTAACTAATTTCTTTGCTCTGCCAACTAACAGGTGGGATCCAGAAACCAGGTGACAATTTAACCAGTCAACAAAGTGCCATGTCGACTATGTGGCCGGTCAATAGGGTGCAATACGGTGCTCTACGATGACCTAGTGATCGTATAATCGCCGCAAAACTATATATAGTGACCGTAAAGAGCGTATTGTTACATACGTTGACCGCCAGTGTATTTTTCTCGTTTCAAATTAAGCCATATTAATCGGAAAGGACGCAGTATGGACTACTACTACTAGTACTAGTACTGCTTTGATGTGTCCCGTCAACTCGCCGAACGAGGAGAAGCTTGCTTACTACGCCTCTCCCTCGCCCACGCGCGCGGTGGTTCGTAGGACGAGGAGAGGATTTTGACTATAGCGCCCTCTCCCTCTCCCTCGCCCTCGCCCTCGCGGTGGACGTGCAGCAGTTCAATCGGTGTCAGATTGCCAGAAGCATATTGTACTGTAGTATCATCATTGTTCGACCTTCCGAAGAGGCGAAGAGCCAAGTGCAAGGTTCACACGAGTACGAACTGTTGAACCTCCCGAAGAGGCAAAGAGCCAAGCACAAGGTTTTATAGGAGTTGTCGTCCTAGTAGGAGTGTACTACACCTATAGCGAATGATGCTACTGTATGATGCCGCCACCTCACGTATGTCCAAAGCTGTGCCACCTTTTTTTCTCAAAGAGCATGTTGGAGCCCGTGCAACAACCACACAAGTTGCACATACACATAACACATTTACTAGTAATAAATTCTAAAGGACAAATGCAAGTATGCCACACAAGTTCATCTCCAATTCATGTGATAAATTTGTGCACAACTAGTCTACATATATTCACAGCGCTACCGTTCACAATTACCGTACTCCACTTACATGTTATAGATGGGCTACATGTCCTCCTCCAGGTTCCAGTCCCAGGTGTTCTTCATGGATGGCACAATCCATAGAGGTGGGCAACGGGAATCATTGTCGCAGCTTTCTAGTCCGGTTCCACACGATGGAGACTCATCCAAGCTGAAGCGGCATAAATCAGGGATAGCGTGTCCCAGCATGTCGTTCATCCAGTGGTGCGCACTGAAGACACAACCATGCTTCATGAACGGCAGGCCTTCCGTGTCGTGCACGGAAGGTGGCATCCATTTCACAATGGGGTAGCTATCCCCGATGAAAAGTGAGTACTCTCCAAGAGTGTTCCTCGGCACCCACGTAGCATCACGGGGGTCGAACTCGGCGCCATTCATCTGGTACACGCGGCATCCCAGATCTGGACACATGGTGACGTACATAGTCAAGGTCCATGCATAATAATGTTGTGCTCAAATATGGCGGTCAGTAATACTGTGCAGCAAATAGAACTACTCCGGTATAGAGGAAGTAAAATAACCGGCTTATTATATATATAGCCACTCTTGGCTACATGGATGAGATAGTAAGACATGGAAAAACAAAAATGGTGGCAGCTAGTGGGTTCAAGTCTTCAAGGGCCTAGCTAGCTATACGCGTCCTCCAAGGTAAAAAGTACTCCTACTAGTACTACAAAGTATACTACTAGTACAACAATGAAGGAGAAGGCGAGAGGGTTAAAAAATGGAATACCTGGGTAGATGGTGACGGTCCGATCATGGTAGATTGTGTGACCATGTTGCACATCAGTGGTACCATGTGTAACGAATGCTAAGATAGTTGATCCCAATATGCCAAAGTCAGCTACAAGGTTCCAGGTTAGACCGTATCGCGGATGCAAATGCACATCTAGGATCGGCGATCTTATTTTGATCGGGGGATGACTGGTCCCTGCAAAATAATGGAGTACCATTAGGGATGCAAATGATGGTTTGTGCATTTCGTTTGTAATCTCCCGTACCGTAGGATGGCAACCAGATGAAACAAGTCCCCTGGCTTGTCACCGCGAAGATGTGTCCTAGATGGCGCATGGCATCTTCGAACATGTAGGGGTACAAATTTGCCGCCACCAACATGCGCCAGCGTCTGCCGTTACTGCCTCTTGCATTGATGGCAATCCTTATGTCGAACACCGTGATGAGATAGTAATCATCGTAGCCGCGTCGCTTTGTCGGCGGGTCCGCAATTTCTATCTTCTTCAATCTCATGTAGGCATCATCATACATATTCAAGCCCAGCCAGTCCGGAAGACCGATCCCAATGGTGGAGAAGGGGTCTACCGGAACGGCTGCACTGCTGTGGATGTTGTGCAAAATGATGGTGGTATCCGGCCAGAGGTATGCAAGCCAATCTTCGTTGGCACCGACCCAGACCTATATATAAGACGATGGGAAGCGGAGAAATTACGGGATGGAAATGGAATAACTAAGTACTACATGATCAAACTCCATGACTGACCTACTCATCGGACAAAATCCGACTACCTCTCAATGTCGGCAACTCTAGCGGAGTCAACGTGCAACCATGTCCAGGGAGCGGTGGACTGTTCGAAGGATTGTCCCATAGAAGAACCTTCTCCTCGAGGACGCATGGAAGACCAACAAGCATGGCCTGTTTAAGCAGCGTCTTGAAAAAGTTGGTGCAGGAAGCACCGAGTCTTGCAGCGGTGAGGACGTCGGAGCGGCGTGCGATTTCTCCCACAGGATCGTCGTCCAAGGTCTCCCAGCCCCGACGAGGAGGAGAACCACCTGGCGAATCTATGGGAGCAGCGACGAACTGCCTTCTCTTCGGGGGAGGGGAACCGGCGAGGAGGAGATAAGAGCGTAGTAACCACAGGGCCTCGTCCCTTCCAACTTCAGATCGTTCCTCAGCGAAGGGGTGAGGCTATTATTTACTACTAGTACTCCCTCCGTCCAGGTGCATAGGGCACCTAAGAAATGGCACCGTGAACTAGGCATATCTTGATTGGACGCTCATCACGTTTTTCTCTCCCTCTAGTTAATCCCGCATTAAGTGTAATGATGGTAGGACTAACCATGCATAGGCTAACAGATTGTTTCAAACAATTCTTTAGGTCCAGCTTGCATGCATGCAAATAAAAAGTAAATGGTAGCGGCGGCTGATTGGTTTGCATATGGAAGGGAGATAAATGTGAAGCTGAAAACGCTAAGTGCATTAGCGTAGGCATACGAGTCATAGTGCTAACTAATGAAGGGCGACTAATATACTTGAAAATCCTAAATTCTCTTAGGTGCCTTATGCACCTGGACAGAGGGAGTACTAGCATTATGGAACGTTATGGGATTGCATTATACTATAAATAATAGCACTAGTAAGAAATTTTTGGCACTAGGTAGTAGTATTTGGCATGGATTAAGAAATTTTGGGTATGTTTTTGCCATTTTTTGTACACGCCAACTAGTGTCAAAAACGTCTTACATTATGTGACGGAGGAGTACGTACTCGTACTGTAACAGTACTAGTAGTACTTTTCTCAACTAGTTGTGCGATGTACTGTACTCTAGTCTAGTCTAGTATAGTGCACCAGTTTTGAACTCTTGAATCTCAGGGCCAAGGAGCTAAAGTTGGAAGTGGAGGGTCCTACTGTTCTCTAGAACCATCGCTGTACTATCAATGCAGGGGAAGTACACCTGCGTAGTGGGCTAGTGGGTACTCTCGCTGCTCTATTCAGCCGCTCGTCTCATGTAGCTGGCCTACTCAACCGCTCCTCTCACGCACACACTAGCAGCCTGTTTATCAGCGACGGTTACTGCGGGGGCAGAACATTTGAGTTATTTAATACAACGAGACTAGGCTTTTCGCTTCCATTTGTGGAGGTGTAATGGATCTCGTCGAACATTGTTAGTAGTTCCTTCTTTATGAATGAGATGAAGCAAAGCTTTTGCCTCCGTTTCAAAAAAAACACGTCAAGAGGAATTTCTTTTATAGTAGAGCCGATAATGGAGTGAAGTCCATGCGTGCAACGCCACAAGTTACAAAGTAGTAGTAGAGCACTTTACGTACAGAGCCATATTGCACAGTTCCCAATGCCTCGCCAGGCTTTTCCGGCTCCTCGGGCTTAATTGGGAGGCGCTAGTTTAAATATGCTACTAGCTGATGAGGAAGCTGCAAGCGAGGTGCGGCTAGGGCGAGCACGTGAGCCACGTGATGCTGGGAAGGAAAACCCGTTCACGTGGCTAGGCTGTCCAGTGCACCCAGATTGTGGGGCCGCACGTCCGTTTGACTTCAAAACTCAAACTACCCGTGTAAAATATTGGCTCGCAACAAAGTGTAGTAGTACTACTTTTTTTTAAAAGGCCACCGTGCGTTCCGCCGGGATCGAACCCACAAAACGAGGTATACACTCCCGCGACCACTAGTAGTACTCGTTGGAGTACAACACAACCTAGAATCGCCTTTTGTTGCTAGTAGTACGTACATTGTTCCTTACAAGAAACCCCTAAGAGCATGGTTAATAGTATAGCCAGCTGCTGGCTATAAACCAGTGCCATGTCATCTACATCCCATCTTATAGCCAACATGTACAATAATAGATCAAAAGAGTGTACTACTTTTTTATTATGTGGCCCACTTCTCATTCTCACAAAGTGCCTAGGAGCACGTGCTAGAGCTGGCTCTTTGATAGAGGCTAAGGTGTCCCAATGTTTCGATGAGATGGTGGCTATCGTTTTCTGTGGGAATCGACCTTGACGATCCGACTACGAACGTGCGAGACGTTGCGCCTTAGCAATCGCTAAACCAACTTCCGAGGGTTATTGACCACGCCGGAGCACGATCAACCTGACCACGAGGGTCTGTTTCCTGCGAGCAAACGAAGAACAAGCAAGAAACTGAGATTGCAATCGTGATATTGCGAATATAAGATGAAAGCTTTATTGATCAAGGTGGGGTTCTGTGACGCCTTGGTCTGGTCGTTGGACACAAACGAAGTACGCGAAGTTGCAGCTATGGCGAACTTTTAATCTAAACAAAACCGAAAGTCTAAACGACGCCCTAAGGGCTGTATATGTGGAGGAAGAGGGGGGAATTTCGTGGCCCTTGAGGGTGGGGTCCGAAACCAACCCTAACTCTTGTTTCCCCACACATACAGACTCTAGAAATAGCCTATACTTAAGTATTTCGAAATTACATGGGCCTGGCCCATTAATAAGGTGACGCATCACCTAGAATAGCCTATGGACAAATATTATGTAGTGGCATCTTGTATATTTCGTCCAACGCTTCATGCACTCCTTATGGCGGCTTCAAAGTCCTGAAATCATCACTTGTAACTCCGTTCTTGATCCCCTTGCGCATGCCATCAACTCCATGCGAGTTCTTGCTCCAATGTTCATCCTTCTCCAAGCTAGGCTCTTCATTTGTAAGCAAAACAAATGTATCCAATTTAGGCAGCATCATAATCTCATGAACATTAGAATCATTACCAAGAAACGAAAGTACCTGGTAATTTAATTGGCGTGCGCGAGCTCTAGTAATTGGTCCAGTATATGTAACAGTAGGGGCTGTGGGTGTAACAATGGTACTGATGTCCTCATCATCCTCCCCTTCTTGAAATGAAGTCGTCCTCGACGGAAGCGCATCTTCCTCACCCAAATAAGGCTTCAAATCTGCAATGTTAAAAGTGGGGCTAACCCCAAAATCTACAGGTAGCTCAAGTTTATATGCATTATCATTTATTTTCTCTAACACCTTAAAAGGACCATCAGCACGTGGCATTAGCTTTGATTTGCGCAGATTGGGGAATCTATCTTTACGCAAATGTAACCAAACAAGATCTCCAAGCGCAAACAGAACATGTTTTCTACCCTTATCTCCAGCAAGTTTATATTTAGCATTCATACGCTCAATGTTTTCCTTAGTTAACTCATGCATTTTTAAAATCAATTCAGAATGTTCTTTAGCATCAAAATTAACCTTCTCTGAAGATGGAAGAGGCAACAAATCAATAGGTGCACGAGGTAGGAAACCATACACAATTTCAAAAGGGCACATCTTAGTAGTAGAATGCAATGAACGATTATAAGCAAATTCAATATGAGGCAAGCATTCTTCCCACATTTTCTTGTTATTCTTCAAAACAGCCCTAAGCATAGTAAACAATGTTCTATTGACTACTTCAGTTTGTCCATCAGTTTGGGGGTGACAAGTAGTACTAAAAAGCAGCTTAGTCCCCAACTTAGCCCATAAACATCTCCAAAAGTGGCTAAGAAATTTAGTATCACGATCTGAAACAATAATATTTGGCACACCATGTAAGCGAATAATTTCACGAAAGAACAAATCAGCAACATTAACAGCATCATCGCTTTTATGACATGGTATAAAGTGTGCCATTTTCGAGAACCTATCCACGACAACAAATATGCTATCCCTCCCCTTCTTTGTTCGAGGTAAACCGAAAACAAAGTCCATAGATATATCCTCCCAAGGAACACTAGGTACAGGCAAAGGCATATATAAACCATGAGGATTGAGTCGTGACTTAGCTCTTTGACATGTAGTGCAGCGAGCAACAAAACGCTCAACATCCCGTCTCATCTTTGGCCAAAATAAATGTGTAGCAAGTATATCCTCCGTATTCTTGACGCCAAAGTGTCCCATTAATCCTCCTCCATGCGCCTCCTGCAACAACAAAAGGCAAACGGAGCTAGCTGGAATGCATAGCTTGTTAGCACGAAACACAAATCCATCGTTAAGAACGAACTTGTTCCAAGTTCTCCCTTCCTTACAATTCTGCAATACATCTTTAAATTCAGCATCATGAACATATTGATCTTTGATGGTCTCCAAACCAAATATTTTAAAGTCAAGTTGTGAAAGCATACTATAACGACGAGACAAGGCATCAGCAATAACATTTTCTTTACCCTTCTTGTGTTTAATGACATAAGGGAAAGTCTCAATGAATTCAACCCATTTAGCATGTCTACGGTTCAGTTTTGCTTGACTTTTAATGTGTTTGATCAGAATGTATAACAAATTCCTTGGGCCATAAATAATGTTGCCATGTTTCTAAGGTCCGAACAAGAGCATATAATTCTTTATCATAAGTAGAATAGTTCAGACTAGGCCCACTCAATTTTTCAGAAAAGTATGCAACAGGTTTTCCATCTTGTAATAACACACCTCCTAATCCAATTCCACTAGCATCACATTCAAGCTCAAAAGTCTTATTGAAATTAGGAAGTTGGAGTAAAGGAGCATGTGTCAACTTATCTTTCAATACCGTGAAGGCTTCTTCCTGTGCGGTACCCAAACAAAAGGCACATCCTTCTTTGTAAGCTCGTTGAGAGGTGCAGCAATGGTGCTGAAATCTCTCACAAAACGCCTATAGAAACCAGCGAGGCCAAGGAAACTCCTCACTTATGTGACCGTTTTGGGCTGCGGCCAACTCTCAATAGCTTCAATCTTGGCTTTATCAACTTCAATTCCCTGTGGAGTAACAACATAGCCAAGAAAAGATACTCGGTCGGTGCAAAAGGTGCACTTTCCAAGGTTTCCAAACAAACGTGCATCACGTAGAGCAATAAAAACAGCACATAAATGTTCCAAATGTTCCTCCAAAGATTTGCTATAAATCAATATGTCATCAAAGTAAACTACCACAAATCGTCCAATGAAAGCACGTAAAACTTCGTTCACTAACCTCATGAAAGGACTAGGTGCATTAGTTAACCCAAAAGGCATGACTAACCACTCATATAATCCAAACTTAGTTTTAAATGCTGTTTTCCACTCATCACCCAATTTAATACGAATTTGATGGTATCCACTACGCAAATCAACTTTGGAGAATATTGTAGAGCCACTCAATTCATCAAGCATATCATCTAGCCTAGGAATAGGATGACGATAACGAATAGTAATATTATTAATGCCTCTACAGTCAACGCACATACGCGACGTACCATCCTTCTTCGGCACTAAAATGATAGGAACAGCACAAGGACTAAGGGATTCGCGTATATAACCTTTGTCGAGAAGTTCTTGTACTTGACGCATAATCTCCTTCGTCTCCTCTGGATTGGTACGGTATGGTGCACGGTTGGGTAGCGAAGCACCGGGAATTAAGTCAATTTGATGCTTAATCCCTCGAATAGGTGGTAATCCCGGTGGCACGTCTTGTGGAAAGACGTCAGTGAACTCCTGCAAAATGTTAGTGACAGCAGGGGGCAAAGAGGAAGGCACGTCCTCGAATGAAAATAATGCCTCTTTGCACACAAAAGCATAGCAAACAGATTTGCTAAAATCTAGCTCATCAATATCAGATTTGGTGGCAAGTAAACATGCACTTTTCCATTTAATTTCAGAAACAACAGTAGATGGTTTATTATTAGGCTTCATTTGGTGCTCAAATTCTTTTGCCACAATCTGATTTTCATTCTTATTTGTCTCCTGTTTTGCTTTATTAGCTCTATTAATATCATCTTTCAAAATGGAATCAGGAGTCATAGGAAGCAAAGTAATATTTTTATCGTTATGAACAAGAGTATACTGATTGTTTCTACCATGGTGTACAGAATTTTTATCAAATTGCCATGGTCTACCAAGTAATAAGGAACATGCTTGCATAGGTACCACATCACAATCAACATAATCAGCATATGTAGAGATACTAAAATGCACACGAATAGTACGTGTTACCTTAACCTTGCCACTGTTGTTGAACCATTGGATGTAGTAAGGATGTGGATGTGGTCTTGTGGTGAGATATAGCTTCTCCACCATCTCCATGCTAGCAAAGTTATTGCAGCTCCCTCCATCTATGATCACGCGAACAGAACGTTCTTTCACAACTCCCTTTGTATGGAACAAATTATGCCTCTGATTTTGCTTAGCTTGTGTAACCTGCACACTCAAAACACGTTGAGCAACTAAACATTCATACCTGTCAGCATCTTCAGGAGCCATGTATTGCGTCTCATGATCAGAATCGTCTCCACCGTGTTCTTCACGTGTAATAAGAGCCAAAGTCTCCTCATCATAGTCACTAGCGGACTCATACCCACCATCCTCAGTAACAATCATCACACGCTTAGATGGGCATTCTCTCGCATAGTGACCTCCACCCTTGCAACGTTGACAAATAATATCATGTGTTTGCCATGTTGATGCCATGGATGAAGAAGAGCTCTTTGCAGGCCCAGTGATAGAGGCAAAGGTGTCCCATCTTTCGATGAGATGATGGATATCGCTTTGGTGGCAGTCGACTTTGACGATCCGACTACGAACGTGCGAGGACGTCGCGCCTTAGCAATCGCTAAACCAACTCCGAGAGGTTATTGACCACGCCGGAGCACGATCAACCTGACCACGAGGGTCTGTTTCCTGCGAGCAAACGAAGAACAAGCAAGAAACTGAGATTGGAATCTGGATATTGCGAATATAAGATGAAAGCTTTATTGATCAAGGTGGGGTTCTGTGACGCCTTTGTCTGGTCGTTGAACACAAACGAAGTACGCGAAGTTGCAACTTTGGCGAACTTTTAATCTAAACAAAACCCAAAGTCTAAACGATGCCCTAAGGGCTGTATATATGGAGGAAGAGGGGGGAATTTCATGGCCCTTGGTGGAGGGGTCCGAAATCAACCCTATCTCTTGTTTCCCCACACATACGGACTCTAAAAATAGCCTATACTTATGTATTTCGAAATTACATGGGCCTGACCCAATAATAAGGTGACGCAGCACCTAAAATAGCCTCGGGACGAAATTTATGAAGTGGCATCTTGTATATTTCGTCCAAGGCTTCATGCACCCATTATGGTGGCTTCAAAGTCCTGAAATCATCACTTGTAACTCCGTTCTTGTTCCCCTTGCGCATGCCATCATCTCCATGCTTGTTCTTGCTCCAATGTTCGTCCTTCTCCAAGCTAGGCCCTTCATTTGTAAGCAAAACAAATGTATCCAATTTAGGCAGCATCATATTCTCATGAACATTAGAATCATTACCAAGAAACGAAAGTACCTGGTAATTTAGTTGGCGTGCACGAGCTCTAGTAATTGGTCCAGTATGTATAGCAGCAGGGGCTGTGGGTGTTACAATTATATTGATGTCCTCATCATCCTCCCCTTCTTGAAATGAAGTCGTCCTCGACAGAAGTTCATCTTCCTGACCCAAATAAGGCTTCAAATCTGCAATGTTAAAAGTGGGACTAACCCCAAAATCTGCAGGCAGCTCAAGTTTATATGCATTATCATTTATTTTCTCTAACACCTTAAAGGGACCATCAGCACGTGGCATTAACTTTGATTTGTGCAAATCAGGAAATCTATCCTTACGCAAATGTAACCAAACAAGATCTCCAGGTGCAAACACAACATGTTTTCTACCCTTATCTCCAGCAAGTTTATATTTAGCATTCATACGCTCAATGTTTTCCTTAGTTAACTCATGCATTTTTAAAATCAATTCAGCACGTTGTTTAGCATCAAAATTAACCTTCTCCGAAGATGGAAGAGGCAACAAATCAATAGGTGCACGAGGTAGGAAAACATACACAACTTCAAAAGGGCACATCTTAGTAGTAGAATGCAATGAACGATTATAAGCAAATTCAATATGAGGCAAGCATTCCTCCCACATTTTCTTATTATTCTTCAAAACAGCCCTAAGCATAGTAGACAACGTTCTATTGACTACTTCAGTTTGTCCATCAGTTTGGGGGTGACAAGTAGTACTAAAAAGCAGTTTAGTCCCCAACTTAGCCCATAAACATCTCCAAAAGTGGCTAAGAAATTTAGTATCACGATCTGAAACAATAGTATTTGGCACACAATGCAAGCGAATAATTTCACGAATAACAAATCAGCAATATTAACAGCATCATCGCTTTTATGACATGGTATAAAGTGTGCCATTTTCGAGAATCTATCCACGATAACAAATATGCTATCCCTCCCCTTCTTTGTTTGAGGTAAACCTAAAACAAAGTCCATAGATATATCCTCCCAAGGAACACTAAACCATGAGGATTGAGTCGTGACTTAGCTTTTTGACATGTAGTGCAGCGAGCAATAAAACGCTCAACATCCCGTCTCATCTTTGGCCAAAAGAAATGTGTAGCAAGTACGTCCTCCGTCTTCTTCACGCCAAAGTGTCCCATTAATCCTCCTCCATGCGCCTCCTGCAACAACAAAAGACGAACGGAGCTAGCTGGAATGCATAGCTTGTTAGCACGAAACACAAATCCATCGTTAACAACAAACTTGTTCCACATTCTTCCTTCTTTACAATTCTGCATTACATCTTTAAAATCAGCATCATGCACATATTGATCTTTGATGGTCTCCAAACCAAATATTTTGAAGTCAAGTTGTGAAAGCATAGTATAGCGACGAGACAATGCATCAGCAATAACATTTTCTTTTCCCTTCGTGTGTTTAATGACATAAGGGAAAGTCACAATGAATTCAACCCATTTAGCATGTCTACGATTCAGTTTAGCTTGACTTTTAATATGTTTCAAAGATTCATGATCAGAATGTATAACAAATTCTTTGGGCCATAAATAATGTTGCCATGTTTCTAAAGTCCGAACAAGAGCATATAATTCTTTATCATAAGTAGAATAATTCAGACTAGGCCCACTCAATTTTTCAGAAAAGTATGCAACAGGTTTGCCATCTTGTAATAAGACACCTCCTAATCCAATTCCACTAGCATCACATTCAAGCTCAAAAGTCTTATTAAAATCAGGAAGTTGGAGTAAAGGAGCATGTGTCAACTTATCTTTCAATACCGTGAAGGCTTCTTCCTGTGCGGTACCCCAAAGAAAAGGCACATCTTTCTTTGTAAGCTCATTGAGAGGTGCAGCAATGGTGCTGAAATCTCTCACAAAACGCCTATAGAATCCAGCGAGGCCAAGAAAACTCCTCACTTGTGTGACCGTTTTGGGCTGCGGCCAACTCTCAATAGCTTCAATCTTGGCTTTATCAACTTCAATTCCCTGTGGAGTAACAACATAGCCAAGAAAAGATACTCGGTCGGTGCAAAATGTGCACTTCCCAAGGTTACCAAACAAACATGCATCACGTAGAGCAATAAAAACAGCACGGAAATGTTCCAAATGTTCTTCCAAAGATCTGCTATAAATCAATATGTCATCAAAGTAAACTACCACAAATCGTCCAATGAAAGCACGTAAAACTTCGTTCATTAATCTCATGAAAGTACTAGGTGCATTAGTTAACCCAAAAGGCATAACTAACCACTCATATAATCCAAACTTAGTTTTGAATGCTGTTTTCCATTTATCTCCCAATTTCATACGAATTTGATGGTATCCACTACACAAATCAACTTTGGAGAATATTGTAGAGCCACTCAATTCATCAAGCATATCATCGAGCCTAGGAATAGGATGACGATAACGAATAGTAATATTATTAATGCCTCTACAATCAACACACATACATGATGTACCATCCTTTTTCGGCACTAGAATAATAGGAACAGCACAAGGACTAAGGGATTCGCGTATATAACCTTTGTCAAGAAGCTCTTGTACTTGACGCATAATCTCCTTCGTCTCCTCTGGATTGGTACGGTATGGTGCACGGTTTGGCAGTGAAGCACCGGGAATTAAGTCAATCTGATGCTCAATCCCTCGAATAGGCAGTAATCCCGGTGGCACGTCTTGTGGAAAAACGTCAGCGAACTCCTGCAAAATGTTAGTGACAGCAGGAGGCAAAGAAGAAGGCACGTCCTCGAATGAAAATAATGCCTCTTTGCACACAAAAGCATAGCAAACAGATTTGCTGAAATCTAGCTCATCAATATCAGATTTGGTGGCAAATAAACATGCACTTTTCAATTTAATTTCAGAAGCAACACTAGATGGTTTATTATTAGGCTTCATTTGTTGCTCAAATTTTTTGCCACAATCTGATTTTCACTCTTATTCTTCTCCTGTTTTGCTTTATTAGCTCTATTAATATCATCTTTCAAAATGGAATCAGGAGTCATAGGAAGCAAAGTAATATTTTTATCCTTATGAACAAGAGTATAGTGATTGTTTCTACCATGGTGTACAGAATTTTTATCAAATTGCCATGGTCTACCAAGTAATAAGGAACATGCTTGCATAGGTACCACATCACAATCAACATAATCAGCATATGTAGAGATACTAAAATGCACACGAACAGTACGTGTTACCTTAACCTTGCCGCTGTTGTTGAACCATTGGATGTAGTAAGGATGTGGATGTGGTCTTGTGGTGAGAGAAAGCTTCTCCACCATCTCCATGCTAGCCAAGTTGTTGCAGCTCCCTCCGTCTATTATGACGCGCACAGATCGTTCCTTCACAACTCCCTTGGTATGGAACAAATTGTGCCTCTGATTTTGCTCAGCTTGTGTGACCTGCACACTCAAAACACGTTGAGCAACTAAACATTCATACCTGTCAGCGTCTTCAGGAGCCATGTATTGCGTCTCATGATCAGAATCATCTCCACCATGTTCTTCACGTGTAATAAGAGCCAATGTCTCCTCATCATAGTCACTAGCGGACTCATATCCACCATCCGCGGTAGCAATCATCACACGCGGAGATTTGCATTCCCTCGCATAATGACCTCCTCCCTTACAACGACGACAAATAATATCACTTGTGTGCCCTGTTGATGCCATGGAAGAAGAAGAACGTTGTGCAGGACCCGCAGGTGCGCTCTTGGAAGATAATGGTGGTTGTGCCTGTTTTCTTGTATCACGGCTGGAGGTGGCACCGGATGGAGGTGCTGGTGCAGTTGAAGTAGAAGATGCACGTGGTGTCCATGATGAAGGTCGGCCTGCAGAAAAGTTAGTTCGCCCCAATGCTTGTCGATCCTGCACTTCATGTTCAGCTTTACAAGCAAGATGGAATAAACGAGTGATATTAGTATACTCCTTATAGTCTAGAATGGTCTGAATCTCTCTATTTAATCCACCCAGAAAACGTGCAAGCATAGCTTCATTCTCCTCAACAATACCACATCTAATCATGCCAGTTTGTAATTCCTGATAATATTCTTCTACAGAATTTTTCCCTTGTCTTAAACGCTGCAATTTTTGAAGCAATTCACGTTGATAATATGGTGGAACCCAACGCGTACGCATAGCAGTTTTCAAAGCAGCCCAAGTAGTTGGAATAGGATATAATCTACAATGTTCAGCCCAAAGATCTGCTATAAATCAATATGTCATCAAAGTAAACTACCACAAATCGTCCAATGAAAGCACGTAAAACTTCGTTCGTTAATCTCATGAAAGTACTAGGTGCATTAGTTAACCCAAAAGGCATGACTAACCACTCATATAATCCAAACTTAGTTTTGAATGCTGTTTTCCATTCATCTCCCAATTTCATACGAATTTGATGGTATCCACTACGCAAATCAACTTTGGAGAATATTGTAGAGCCACTCAATTCATCAAGCATATCATCTAGCCTAGGAATAGGATGACGATAACGAATAGTAATATTATTAATGCCTCTACAATCAACACACATACGTGATGTACCATCCTTTTTCGGCACTAGAATAATAGGAACAGCACAAGGACTAAGAGATTCGCGTATATAACCTTTGTCGAGAAGCTCTTGTACTTGACGCATAATCTCCTTCGTCTCCTCTGGATTGGTACGGTATGGTGCACGGTTTGGCAGTGAAGCACCGGGAATTAAGTCAATCTGATGCTCAATCCCTCGAATAGGCGGTAATCCCGGTGGCACGTCTTGTGGAAAGACGTCAGCGAACTCCTGCAAAATGTTAGTGACAGCAGGAGGCAAAGAGGAAGGCACGTCCTCGAATGAAAATAATGCCTCTTTGCACACAAAAGCAGATTTGCTGAAATCTAGCTCACCAATATCAGATTTGGTGGCAAATAAACATGCACTTTTCAATTTAATTTCAGAAACAACACTAGATGGTTTATTATTAGGCTTCATTTGTTGCTCAAATTCTTTTGCCACAATCTGATTTTCACTCTTATTCTTCTCCTGTTTTGCTTTATTAGCTCTATTAATATCATCTTTCAAAATGGAATCAGGAGTCATAGGAAGCAAAGTAATATTTTTATCCTTATGAACAAGAGTATAGTGATTGTTTCTACCATGGTGTACAGAATTTTTATCAAATTGCCATGGTCTACCAAGTAATAAGGAACATGCTTGCATAGGTACCACATCACAATCAACATAATCAGCATATGTAGAGATACTAAAATGCACACGAACAGTACGTGTTACCTTAACCTTGCCGCTGTTGTTGAACCATTGGATGTAATAAGGATGTGGATGTGGTCTTGTGGTGAGAGAAAGCTTCTCCACCATCTCCATGCTAGCCAAGTTGTTGCAGCTCCCTCCGTCTATGATGACGCGCACAGAACGTTCCTTCACAACTCCCTTGGTATGGAACAAATTGTGCCTCTGATTTTGCTCAGCTTGTGTGACCTGCACACTCAAAACACGTTGAGCAACTAAACATTCATACCTGTCAGCGTCTTCAGGAGCCATGTATTGCGTCTCATGATCAGAATCATCTCCACCATGTTCTTCACATGTAATAAGAGCCAATGTCTCCTCATCATAGTCACTAGCGGACTCATATCCACCATCCGCGGTAGCAATCATCACACGCGGAGATTTGCATTCTCTCGCATAATGACCTCCTCCCTTACAACGACGACAAATAATATCACTTGTGTGCCCTGTTGATGCCCTGGAAGAAGAAGAACTCTGTGCAGGCCCGGCAGGTGCGCTCTTGGCAGATAATGGTGGTTGTTCCTGTTTTCTTGTATCACGGCTGTAGGAGGCACCTGATTGAGGTGCTGGTGCAGTTGAAGTAGAAGATGCACGCGGTGTCCATGATGAAGGTCGGCCTGCAGAAAAGTTAGTTCGCGCCAATGCTTGTCGATCCTGCACTTCACGTTCAGCTTTACAAGCAAGATGGAATAAACGAGTGATATTAGTATACTCCTTATAGTCTAGAATGGTCTGAATCTCTCTATTTAATCCACCCAGAAAACGTGCAAGCATAGCTTCATTCTCCTCAACAATACCACATCGAATCATGCCAGCTTGTAATTCCTGATAATATTCTTCTACAGAATTTTTTCCTTGTCTTAAACGCTGCAATTTTTGAAGCAATTCACGTTGATAATATGGTGGAACCCAACGCGTACGCATAGCAGTTTTCAAAGCAGCCCAAGTAGTTGGAATAGGATATAATCTACAATGTTCAGACCACCAGACACATGCAAAACTAGTGAAAGCACAAACAGCAGCAGCAACCCGTCTCTCCTCGGGATATTGTAAACATGTAAAATGTTGTTCAGTTTCTAACTCCCAAGTAAGATATATATCAGGAATATATCTACCCTCAAATGGTGGAATATTCAATTTCAGTTTAGGAATATGGACATCATCTCGTACCTGAGGTGGTGGTGCAGGCCTACCATTACGAATATATACCTGAGGTCGACCTGCTGGTGGTGGTGCTGGTGGTTGCACGTAGTTCTGATTTTGAGCAACCTCATCCTCGTAATCTCCCACATAATCATCCTCCTCCGCATCAGCAGCAGGAGCCACAGAAGTATCAACAGCAGCACCAACAGTTTGGCCAAACGCAAGAGGAACACGGCTCTCTCGGCGGAGGTCTATTTCGCGACGTGGAGGTAGTCGTTGTTGTTGTTGTTGTTGTTGGAGAGGTGCGTTAGGTGCAGCGGGTGGTGGTGGTGGAAGACGCGCGAGCAATTCATTAAACTTGTTATCGAGCTTTGTTTCGAATGTCTTCTCCATGCCATCTATCTTCTTCATGGCCTCTTCAAATCTGTTTAGCACGTCTTGCACCTGTCCACTCATCATTTGCTGAAATTTATCATGCAAATTCTTATTCGTCATGTTCTCCCAGTCAATCTCGTCGGCTTGTGATCCTGGCATGGTTAGCAGCAATAGAAACACACAAGAATATGATCCTATAGACTACTAACAAGAGGTGGTGGTGGGTGTCACAAATCCGTCAAGCAAATCTCAAATTCTTACCAGTTCTTACCCAGTAGCAGGCGGTGATCGGCAACCGTTGTAGTCAAAAATCTCAAAGCTTGGATAGAGCGATTACCAGGGGGAGTCAAATGCACGACGTAGATGTATGTGGAGCTGGGAAGGCTTATAATATGGTAGCAAAAAGGGTCAGCAATAATCAATTCAGAGATGCAAAGTTGAATAAACGCTCAACGACGGTACTGTGCTGGTCCTAGGCTAGACTGTGCTAGAGACGCGAGCCTAGAACACCAACAAAATCACGGCGCGGCACGTAAACAAGGGAGAAGCACACCCTGGAATTTTTTTTTCGCTCTTTTTTTTGCGCTCTTTTTTTTGCGCTGCTTTTTTTTGCGAAAAATCACTATAATGGCGAGTGTCTCAAAACTCTTCCTAGCTCAAACTGACAGGATGGGCACGAAATTTTTTCGACCAATTTTTTTTTGACTGCCCGGACCCAAAAACTGGAAACGGGTCAA
This sequence comes from Triticum aestivum, assembly GCF_018294505.1. Lineage (NCBI taxonomy): Eukaryota > Viridiplantae > Streptophyta > Magnoliopsida > Poales > Poaceae > Triticum > Triticum aestivum. The sequence goes on along the minus strand of NC_057794.1, from coordinate 218,067,426 downwards.
AAAAAACTTCCTATAATGGCACCTGTCTCAAAACACTCAGAAACACCTAAAAATAGGATAGCCAGAATTTTTTTCGAAAAATGTGTTTTCGAAAAATTTTGGGCCTAAACGGAGCGTGGTTTCCGGACTCTTTTTTTTTCCGAAACCTACTCCGGCAAGGAAACATGAATCGGAATCTAGATGGATCTCGAAAACAAACCTAATATGACAAGAACTCGGATTGGTGGTGGATATATGGTGGTAGATGGCAGCGGTGGTGGTATATGACAGCTGTGGTGGTATATGGATACGGATTCGAAGCGGTGGCGGATAAGCAGTGGTGGTAGATGGCAGGGGTGATGATGATGGTGCGGCGGCGGCGTGACAACTTATGACCAGAAGTCGAAACTCTAAAAGACTAGACTCTAAGACTAGCAACTAGACACGACGATGCAACCGCAAATTCAACAAAGCAAAACCCTAAAAAGATTATGCAAAGGCTCAGATTGGTTCGGATATGATGAACTAACCCTAATTTTTTTTGTGGCTTTTTCGTGGACTATAGGTATGAAGAACAGACTCGATCTAAACTACGAAAAACTGTAAAATCTCACCGAGCAACCTGGAAATTTGATACCACTTGACAAAGGCAAAGGTGTCCCGTCTTTCGATGAGATGATGGATATCGCTTTGGTGGCAGTCGACTTTGACGATCCGACTACGAACGTGCGAGGACGTCGCGCCTTAGCAATCGCTAAACCAACTCCGAGAGGTTATTGACCACGCCGAAGCACGATCAACCTGACCACGAGGGTCTGTTTCCTGCGAGCAAACGAAGAACAAGCAAGAAACTGAGATTGCAATCTGGATATTTCGAATATAAGATGAAAGCTTTATTGATCAAGGTGGGGTTCTGTGACGCCTTTGTCTGGTCGTTGAACACAAACGAAGTACGCGAAGTTGTAGCTATGGCGAACTTTTAATCTAAACAAAACCCAAAGTCTAAACGATGCCCTAAGGGCTGTATATATGGAGGAAGAGGGGGGAATTTCGTGGCCCTTGGTGGAGGGGTCCGAAATCAACCCTATCTCTTGTTTCCCCACACATACGGACTCTAAAAATAGCCTATACTTATGTATTTCGAAATTACATGGGCCAGGCCCAATAATAAGGTGACGCAGCACCTAAAATAGCCTCGGGACGAAATTTATGAAGTGGCATCTTGTATATTTCGTCCAAGGCTTCATGCACCCATTATGGTGGCTTCAAAGTCCTGAAATCATCACTTGTAACTCCGTTCTTGTTCCCCTTGCGCATGCCATCATCTCCATGCTTGTTCTTGCTCCAATGTTCATCCTTCTCCAAGCTAGGCCCTTCATTTGTAAGCAAAACAAATGTATCCAATTTAGGCAGCATCATATTCTCATGAACATTAGAATCATTACCAAGAAACGAAAGTACCTGGTAATTTAGTTGGCGTGCACGAGCTCTAGTAATTGTCCAGTATGTATAGCAGCAGGGGCTATGGGTGTAACAATTGTATTGATGTCCTCATCACCCAGAAGGTGTGCTCTTGGTAGATAGTGGTGATTGTGCCTGCTTTATTGTATCACAGTTGTAGGTGGCAGCCGACGGAGGCGCCGGTGTAGCAGAACGTGTGGAAGTAGATGATGCACGTGGTGTCCATGATGAAGGTCGACCTGCAGAAAAGTTAGTCCGCGCCAATGCCTGTCGATCCTGCACTTCACGTTCAGCTTTACAAGCAAGATGGAATAAACGAGTGATATTAGTATACTCCTTATACTCTAGAATCATCTGAATCTCTCTATTTAATCCACCCATAAAATGTGCAAGCATAGCTTCATTCGCCTCAACAATACCACATCTAATCATGCCAGTTTGTAATTCTTGATAATATTCTTCTACAGAAATTTTTTCCCTGTCTTAAGCGCTGCAATTTTTGAAGTAATTCACGTTGATAATATGGTGGAACCCAACGAGTACGCATAGCAGTTTTCAAAGCAGCCCAAGTAGCCGGAATAGGATATAATCTACAATGCTCAGACCACTAAACACATGCAAAACTAGTGAATGCACAAACAGCAGCAGGAACACGTCTCTCCTCGGGATATTGTAAACATGTAAATCGTTGTTCAGTTTCTAACTCCCAAGTAAGATATATATCAGGAACATATCTACCCTCAAATGGTGGAATATTCAATTTTAGTTTAGGGAGATGGTCATGATCTCGTACCTAAGGGTGAGCCCTACCATTGCCATTATTTGCATGTGGATGACATGGTGGTTGCTGTGCTGGTGGTGGCACGTAGTTCTGATTTTGATCAACCTCATCCTCATAATCTCCCACATAATCATCCTCCTCCACATCAGCAGTAGGAGCCACAGAAGTATCAACAGCAGCACCAGCAGTTTGGCCCGACTGAAGAGGGACACGACTCGCTCGGTGGAGGGCTGTTTCCCGACGTGGAGGTAGTCGATGTTGTTGCTGTTGTTGTAGAGGTGCGTTAGGTGCAGCCGGTGGTGGTGGTGGAAGACGCGCGAGCAATTCATTAAACCTATTATCGAGCTTTGTTTCGAACATCTTCTCCATGCCATCTATCTTCTCCATGGCCTCTTCAAATCTGTTTATCACATCTTGCACCTGTCCACTCATCATTTGCTGAAACGTATCATGAAGCTCCTTGTTCGTCAACATCTCCCAGTCAGTCTCGTCGGCTTGTGAACCTGGCATGGTTAGCAGCAATAGAAACACACAAGAATATGATCCTACAGACTACTAACAAGTGGTGGTGGTGGCGGGTGTCACAAATCCGTCAAGCAAGTCTCAAATTCTTACCAGTTCTTACCCAGCAGCAGGCGGTGATCGGCAACCGTTGTAGTCAAAACTCTCAAAAGCTTGGATAGAGCGATTGCCAGGGAGAGTCAAACGCACGACGTAGATGTATGTGGAGCTGGGAAGGCTTATAGTATGGTAGCAAAAAGGGTCAGCAATAATCAATTCAGAGATGCAAAGTTGAATAAACGCTCAACGACGGTACTGTGCTGGTCCTAGGCTAGACCGTGCTAGAGACGCGAGCCTAGAACACTAACAAAATCCCGGCGCTGCACGTAGATAAGGGAAAAGCACACTCTGGAACTCTTTTTTTCGCTCTCTTTTTGCGCTCCTTTTTTTTGTGCTCCTCTTTTTTTTTGCGAAAAATCACTATAATGGCGAGTGTCTCAAAACTCTTCCCTCGTCAAACTGATAGGACGGGCACGGAATTTTTTTCACTTTTTTTGGAAATCAGGGCAGCGACGATGAAAAAGTGCGACAAAAAATCACTATGATGGCACGTGGCTCAAAAGACTCAGAAAAGCCTAAAAATAGGATAGGGAAAAAAATTTGCCCTTGAAAATTTTGGCCTAAAAACTGCCCGGGGGTCTCCAGACTCTTTTTTTTCCGAGACCTACGCAGACAAGGAAACACGAATCAGAATTTAGATTGATCTCAAGAACAAACCTAATATGAGAAGAACTCGGATTGGTGGTGGATATATGGTGGTGGTATATGGCAGCGGTGGTGGTATATGGTAGCGGTGGTGGTATATGGATACAGATTGGTGGTGGCATATGGATACGGATTGGTGGTGGTATATGCATATGGATTCAGAGCGGTGGCGGATAAGCAAAAGTGGTAGATGGGCGATGATGATGGTGCGGCGGCGGCGTGACAACTTATGACCAGAACTCGAAACTCTAAAAGACTAGACTCTAAGACCAGCAACTTGACACGACGATGCAACCGCAAATTCAACAAAGCAAAAACCCTAAAAAGATTATGCAAAGGCTCAGATTGGTTCGGATATGATGAACTAACCCTAATTTTTTTTCTGGCTTTTTCGTGGACTGTAGGTATGAAGAACAGACTCGATCTAATCTACGAAAAACTGTAAAATCTCACCGAGCAACCTGGAAATCAGATACCACTTGATAGAGGCTAAGGTGTCCCGATGTTTCGATGAGATGGTGGCTATCGTTTTCTGTGGGAGTCGACCTTGACGATCCGACTACGAACGTGCGAGACGTCGCGCCTTTGCAATCGCTAAACCAACTTCTGAGGGTTATTGACCACGCCGGAGCATGATCAACCTGACCACGAGGGTCTGTTTCCTGCGAGCAAACGAAGAACAAGCAAGAAACTGAGATTGCAATCGGGATATTGCGAATATAAGATGAAAGCTTTACTGAACAAGGTGGGGTTCTGTGACGTCTTGGTCTGGTCATTGGACACAAACGAAGTACGCGAAGTTGCAGCTATGGCGAACTTTTAATCTAAACAAAACCCAAAGTCTAAACGACGCCCTAAGGGCTATATATATGGAGGAAGAGGAGGGAATTTCGTGGCCCTTGAGGGTGGGGTCCGAAACCAACCCTAACTCTTGTTTCCCCACACATACGAACTCTAAAAATAGCCTATACTTAAGTATTTCGAAATTACATGGGCCTGGCCCATTAATAAGGTGACGCAGCACCTAGAATAGCCTATGGACGAATATTATGAAGTGGCATCTTGTATATTTCGTCCAAGACTTCATGCACTCCTTATGGCGGCTTCAAAGTCCTGAAATCATCACTTGTAACTCCGTTCTTGATCCCCTTGTGCATGCCATCAACTCCATGCGTGTTCTTGCTCCAATGTTCATCCTTCTCCAAACTAGGCCCTTCATTTGTAAGCAAAACAAATGTCTCCAATTTAGGCAGCATCATAATCTCATGAACATTAGAATCATTACCAAGAAACGAAAGTACCTGGTAATTTAATTGGCGTGCGTGAGCTCTAGTAATTGGTCCAGTATATGTAACAGTAGGGGCTGTGGGTGTAACAATGGTATTGATGTCCTCATCACTCTTCACGAAGAGCCCGCTTACCTTCTCTCTCCTCTTCCCTTTCCTCCAGCTAAGTAGAAATATACTAGTTTATTTCTTATAGCCCGCTGACTCAGCTCTATTGTACTTGCTCTAATAATGCAAGAAACCACTAAAATGCCAAGAAACTACTACCACTTGCATATGTGGCAGACTTAAGATAAGACTACCTTATCAACCATTGTACATGCTCTTACCAACAAAAATCCTTGAGTGACCTCCTACCTACGGCCCGTCCACCTAGTCATCCTCGGCCATGGGACGCAGCTACCGCCGCCGACAGAAGGCGAGGTTAAAACCGCCAGCGGTGCGGAGCCCATGTTGCGGCAGCCCGGATGCCAGCTCCGTCCGGTGCTCGCGGCCGCTAGCTAGCCAAGATAGCTCCGTCCATTGCTTGTCTGCAAGGTTTGCTAACTAGATTGGCACGGCAGTGCGGTGGCTTGCTCGCGCGCGTCGCGCTAAGGCCAGCCATCTGGCTCGAGCGAAGGCCAGCGCAGCGGCTTGCTCACTCGTGATTCACGCTCGGGCCAGCCTGCCAACCCGTGCGGAGGCCAGCGCGGCGTCCAGCCTGTCCGGCGGAGCAGCGGCCAACTCGCTCATCATCGGCGCCAATGACAAACACGCATCAGTACTGTTTGAAGTAATGTTTAGGAAAAATAATGATTTGAGGGGGAATAACTGATGAGGACATCAGTACCATTGTTACACCCACAGCCCCTACTATTACATATACTGGACCAATTACTAGAGCTCGCGCACGCCAATTAAATTACCAGGTACTTTCGTTTCTTGGTAATGATTCTAATGTTCATGAGATTATGATGCTGCCTAAATTGGATACATTTGTTTTGCTTACAAATGAAGGGCCTAGCTTGGAGAAGGATGAACATTGGAGCAAGAACACGCATGGAGTTGATGGCATGCGCAAGGGGATCAAGAACGGAGTTACAAGTGATGATTTCAGGACTTTGAAGCTGCCATAAGGAGTGCATGAAGCCTTGGACGAAATATACAAGATGCCACTTCATAATATTCGTCCATAGGCTATTCTAGGTGCTGCGTCACCTTATTAATGGGCCAGGCCCATGTAATTTCGAAATACTTAAGTATAGGCTATTTTTAGAGTCCGTATGTGTGGGGAAACAAGAGTTAGGGTTGGTTTCGGACCCCACCCTCAAGGGCCACGAAATTCACCCCTCTTCCTCCATATATACAGCCCTTAGGGCGTCGTTTAGACTTTGGGTTTTGTTTAGATTAAAAGTTCGCCATAGCTGCAACTTCGCGTACTTCGTTTGTGTCCAACGACCAGACCAAGACGTCATAGAACCCCACCTTGATCAATAAAGCTTTCATCTTATATTCGCAATATCCCGATTGCAATCTCAGTTTCTTGCTTGTTCTTCGTTTGCTCGCAGGAAACATACCCTCGTGCTCAGGTTGATCGTGCTCCGGCGTGGTCAATAACCCTCGGAAGTTGGTTTAGCGATTGCTAAGGCGCGACGTCTCGCACGTTCGTAGTCGGATCGTCAAGGTCGACTCCCACAGAAAACGATAGCCACCATCTCATCGAAACATCAGGACACCTTAGCCTCTATCAGTCTCGGAAAAAAAAGAGTCTGGAGACCCCCGGGCAGTTTTTAGGCCAAAATTTTCACGGGCAATTTTTTTTCCCTATCCTATTTTTAGGCTTTTCTGAGTCTTTTGAGCCACGTGCCATCATAGTGATTTTTTGTCGCACTTTTTCGTCGTCGCTGCCCTGATTTCCGAAAAAAGTGAAAAAAAAATTCCGTGCCCATCCTATCAGTTTGACGAGGGAAGAGTTTTGAGACACTCGCCATTATAGTGATTTTTCGCAAAAAAAAAGAGCGCAAAAAAAAGGAACGCAAAAAAAAGAGCGAAAAAAGAGAGTTCCAGAGTGTGTTTTTCCCTTATTTACGTGCAGCGCCGTGATTTTGTTAGTGTTCTAGGCTCGCGTCTCTAGCACGGTCTAGCCTAGGACCAGCACAGTAACGTCGTTGAGCGTTTATTCAACTTTGCATCTCTGAATTGATTATTGCTGACCCTTTTTGCTACCATACTATAAGCCTTCCCAGCTCCACATACATCTATGTCATGCGTTTGACTCTCCCTGGCAATCGCTCTATCCAAGCTTTTGAGAGTTTTGACTACAACGGTTGCCGATCACCGCCTGCTGCTGGGTAAGAACTGGTAAGAATTTGAGATTTGCTTGACGGATTTGTGACACTCGCCACCACCACCACTTGTTAGTAGTCTGTAGGATCATATTCTTGTGTGTTTCTATTGCTGCTAACCATGCCAGGTTCACAAGCCGACGAGACTGACTGGGAGAACGTGACGAAGAAGGAGCTTCATGATACGTTTCAGCAAATGATGAGTGGACAGGTGCACGATGTGATAAACAGATTTGAAGAGGCCGTGGAGAAGATAGATGGCATGGAGAAGACGTTTGAAACAAAGCTCGATAACAAGTTTGCTGAATTGCTTTCGCGTGTTGCACCACCACCACCGGCTGCTCTTGCCGCACCTCTGCAACAACAGCAACAACATCGACTACCTCCACGTCGGGAAACAACCCTCCGCCGAGCAAGCCGTGTCCCTCTTCAGTCGAGCCAAACTGCTGGTGCTGCTGTTGATACTTCTATGGCTCCTACTGCTGATGTGGAGGAGGATGATTATGTGGGAGATTATGAGGATGAGGTTGATCAAAATCAGACCTACGTGCCACCACCAGCACAGCAACCACCAGGTCGTCCACATGCAAATAATGGCAATGGTGGGGCTCACCCTCAGGTACGAGATCATGACCATCTCCCTAAACTAAAATTGAATATTCAACCATTTGAGGGTAGATATGTTCTTGATATATATCTTACTTGGGAGTTAGAAACTGAACAACGATTTACATGTTTACAATATCCCGAGGAGAGACGTGCTCCTGCTATTGTTTGTGCATTCACTAGTTTTGCATGTGTTTGGTGGTCTGAGCATTGTAGATTATATCCTATTCCGGCTACTTGGGCTGCTTTGAAAACTGCTATGCGTACTCGTTGGGTTCCACCATATTATCAACGTGAATTACTTCAAAAATTGCAGCGCTTAAGACAGGGAAATTTTTTTGTAGAAGAATATTATCAGGAATTACAAACTGGCATGATTAGATGTGGTATTGTTGAGGAGAATGAAGCTATGCTTGCACGTTTTATGGGTGGATTAAATAGAGAGATTCAGACGATTCTAGAGTATAAGGAGTATACTAATATCACTCGTTTATTCCATCTTGCTTGTAAAGCTGAACGTGAAGTGCAGGATCGACAGGCATTGGCGCGGACTAACTTTTCTGCAGGTCGACCTTCATCATGGACACCACGTGCATCATCTACTTCCACACGTTCTGCTACACCGGCGCCTCCGTCGGCTGCCACCTCCAACCGTGATACAATAAAGCAGGCACAATCACCACTATTTGCCAAGAGCACCCCTTCTGGGCCTGCAAAGAGCTCTTCTTCATCCATGGCATCAACAGGGCAAACACATGATATTATTTGTCGACGTTGCAAGGGTGGAGGTCATTATGCGAGAGAATGCCCATCTAAGCGTGCGATGATTGTTGCTGAGGATGGTGGGTATGAGTCCGCTAGTGACTATGATGAGGAGACCTTGGCTCTTATTACACGTGAAGAACACGGTGGAGATGAGTCTGATCATGAGATGCAATACATGGCTCCTGAAGATGCTGACAGGTATGAATGTTTAGTTGCTCAACGTGTTTTGAGTGTGCAGGTTACACAAGCTGAGCAAAATCAGAGGCATAATTTGTTCCATACAAAGGGAGTTGTGAAGGAACGTTCTGTTCGCGTGATCATAGATGGAGGGAGATGCAATAACTTGGCTAGCATGGAGATGGTGGAGAAGCTATCTCTCACCACAAGACCACATCCACATCCTTACTACATCCAATGGTTCAACAACAGCAGCAAGGTTAAGGTAACACATACAGTTCTTGTGCATTTTAGTATCTCTACATATGCTGATTATGTTGATTGTGATGTGGTACCTATGCAAGCATGTTCCTTATTACTTGGTAGACCATGGAAATTTGATAAAAATTCTGTACACCATGGTAGAAACAATCAGTATACTCTTGTTCATAAGGATAAAAATATTACTTTGCTTCCTATGACTCCTGATTCCATTTTGAAAGATGATATTAATAGAGCTAATAAAGCAAAACAGGAGACAAATAAGAGTGAAAATCAGATTGTGGCAGAAGAATTTGAGCACCAAATGAAGCCTAATAATAAACCATCTACTGTTGTTTCTGAAATTAAATTGAAAAGTGCATGTTTACTTGCCACCAAATCTGATATTGATGAGCTAGATTTTAGCAAATCTGTTTGCTATGCTTTTGTGTGCAAAGAGGCATTATTTTCATTCGAGGACGTGCCTTCCTCTTTGCCCCCTGCTGTCACTAACATTTTGCAAGAGCTCGCTGACGTCTTTCCACAAGACGTGCCACCGGGATTACCACCTATTCGAGGGATTGAGCATCAAATTGACTTAATTCCCGGTGCTTCGCTACCCAACCGTGCACCATACTGTACCAATCCAGAGGAGACGAAGGAGATTCTGCGTCAAGTACAAGAACTGCTCGACAAAGGTTATATACGCGAATCCCTTAGTCCTTGTGCTGTTCCTATCATTTTAGTGCCGAAAAAGGATGGTACGTCGCGTATGTGCGTTGATTGTAGAGGCATTAATAATATTACTATTCGTTATCGTCATCCTATTCCTAGGCTAGATGATATGCTTGATGAATTGAGTGGCTCTACAATATTCTCCAAAGTTGATTTGCGTAGTGGATACTATCAAATTCGTATGAAATTGGGTGATGAATGGAAAACAGCATTTAAAACTAAGTTTGGATTATATGAGTGGTTAGTCATGCCTTTTGGGTTAACTAATGCACCTAGTACTTTCATGAGGTTAATGAACGAAGTTTTACGTGCTTTCATTGGACGATTTGTGGTAGTTTACTTTGATGACATATTGATTTATAGCAAATCTTTGGAGGAACATTTGGAACATTTACGTGCTGTTTTTATTGCTCTACGTGATGCACATTTGTTTGGAAACCTTGGAAAGTGCACCTTTTGCACCGACCGAGTATCTTTTCTTGGCTATGTTGTTACTCCACAGGGAATTGAAGTTGATAAAGCCAAGATTGAAGCTATTGAGAGTTGGCCGCAGCCCAAAACGGTCAGACAAGTGAGGAGTTTCCTTGGCCTCGCTGGTTTCTATAGGCGTTTTGTGAGAGATTTCAGCACCATTGCTGCACCTCTCAACGAGCTTACAAAGAAGGATGTGCCTTTTGTTTGGGGTACCGCACAGGAAGAAGCCTTCACGGTATTGAAAGATAAGTTGACACATGCTCCTCCAACTTCCTAATTTCAATAAGACTTTTGAGCTTGAATGTGATGCTAGTGGAATTGGATTAGGAGGTGTGTTATTACAAGATGGAAAACCTGTTGCATACTTTTCTGAAAAATTGAGTGGGCCTAGTCTGAACTATTCTACTTATGATAAAGTATTATATGCTCGTGTTCGGACCTTAGAAACATGGCAACATTATTTATGGCCCAAGGAATTTGTTATACATTCTGATCATGAATCTTTGAAACACATTAAAAGTCAAGCAAAACTGAACCGTAGACATGCTAAATGGGTTGAATTCATTGAGACTTTCCCTTATGTCATTAAACACAAGAAGGGTAAAGAAAATGTTATTGCTGATGCCTTGTCTCGTCTTTATACTATGCTTTCACAACTTGACTTTAAAATATTTGGTTTGGAGACCATCAAAGATCAATATGTTCATGATGCTGAATTTAAAGATGTATTGCAGAATTGTAAGGAAGGGAGAACTTGGAACAAGTTCATTCTTAACGATGGATTTGTGTTTCGTGCTAACAAGCTATGCATTCCAGCTAGCTCCGTTCGTCTTTTGTTGTTGTAGGAGGCGCATGGAGGAGGATTAATGGGACACTTTGGCGTCAAGAAGACGGAGGATATACTTGCTACACATTTCTTTTGTGATAAAGGCAAAGGTGTCCCGTCTTTCGATGAGATGATGGATATCGCTTTGGTGGAAGTCGACTTTGACGATCCGACTACGAACGTGCGAGGACGTCGCGCCTTAGCAATCGCTAAACCAACTCCGAGAGGTTATTGACCACGCCGGAGCACGATCAACCTGACCATGAGGGTCTGTTTCCTGCGAGCAAACGAAGAACAAGCAAGAAACTAAGATTGCAATCTGGATATTGCGAATATAAGATGAAAGCTTTATTGATCAAGGTGGGGTTCTGTGACGCCTTTGTCTGGTCGTTGAACACAAACGAAGTACGCGAAGTTGCAGCTATGGCGAACTTTTAATCTAAACAAAACCCAAAGTCTAAACGATGCCCTAAGGGCTGTATATATGGAGGAAGAGGGGGGAATTTCGTGGCCCTTGGTGGAGGGGTCCGAAATCAACCCTATCTCTTGTTTCCCCACACATACGGACTCTAAAAATAGCCTATACTTATGTATTTCGAAATTACATGGGCCTGGCCCAATAATAAGGTGACGCAGCACCTAAAATAGCCTCGGGACGAAATTTATGAAGTGGCATCTTGTATATTTCATCCAAGGCTTCATGCACCCATTATGGTGGCTTCAAAGTCCTGAAATCATCACTTGTAACTCCGTTCTTGTTCCCCTTGCGCATGCCATCATCTCCATGCTTGTTCTTGCTCCAATGTTCACCCTTCTCCAAGCTAGGCCCTTCATTTGTAAGCAAAACAAATGTATCCAATTTAGGCAGCATCATATTCTCATGAACATTAGAATCATTACCAAGAAACGAAAGTACCTGGTAATTTAGTTGGCGTGCATGAGCTCTAGTAATTGGTCCAGTATGTATAGCAGCAGTGGCTGTGGGTGTAACAATTGTACTGATGTCCTCATCATCCTCCCCTTCTTGAAATGAAGTCGTCCTCGACGGAAGTTCATCTTCCTCACCCAAATAAGGCTTCAAATCTGCAATGTTAAAAGTGGGACTAACCCTAAAATCTGCAGGCAGCTCAAGTTTATATGCATTATCATTTATTTTCTCTAACACCTTAAAGGGACCATCAGCACGTGGCATTAGCTTTGATTTGCGCAAATCAGGAAATCTATCCTTACGCAAATGTAACCAAACAAGATCTCCAGGTGCAAACACAACATGTTTTCTACCCTTATCTCCAGCAAGTTTATATTTAGCATTCATACGCTCAATGTTTTCCTTAGTTAACTCATGCATTTTGAAAATCAATTCAGCACGTTGTTTAGCATCAAAATTAACCTTCTCCGAAGATGGAAGAGGCAACAAATCAATAGGTGCACGAGGTAGGAAACCATACACAACTTCAAAAGGGCACATCTTAGTAGTAGAATGCAATGAACGATTATAAGCAAATTCAATATGAGGCAAGAATTCCTCCCACATTTTCTTATTATTCTTCAAAACAGCCCTAAGCATAGTAGACAACGTTCTATTGACTACTTCAGTTTGTCCATCAGTTTGGGGGTGACAAGTAGTACTAAAAAGCAGTTTAGTCCCCAACTTAGCCCATAAACATCTCCAAAAGTGGCTAAGAAATTTAGTATCACGATCTGAAACAATAGTATTTGGCACACCATGCAAGCGAATAATTTCACGAAAGAACAAATCAGCAACATTAACAGCATCATCGCTTTTATGACATGGTATAAAGTGTGCCATTTTCGAGAATCTATCCACGACAACAAATATGCTATCCCTCCCCTTCTTTGTTCGAGGTAAACCTAAAACAAAGTCCATAGATATATCCTCCCAAGGAACACTAGGTAGAGGCAAAGGCATATATAAACCATGAGGATTGAGTCGTGACTTAGCTTTTTGACATGTAGTGTAGCGAGCAATAAAACGCTCAACATCCCGTCTCATCTTTGGCCAAAAGAAATGTGTAGCAAGTACGTCCTCCGTCTTCTTCACGCCAAAGTGTCCCATTAATCCTCCTCCATGCGCCTCCTGCAACAACAAAAGACGAACGGAGCTAGCTGGAATGCATAGCTTGTTAGCACGAAACACAAATCCATCGTTAACAACAAACTTGTTCCACATTCTTCCTTCTTTGCAATTCTGCATTACATCTTTAAAATCAGCATCATGCACATATTGATCTTTGATGGTCTCCAAACCAAATATTTTGAAGTCAAGTTGTGAAAGCATAGTATAGCGACGAGACAATGCATCAGCAATAACATTTTCTTTTCCCTTCTTGTGTTTAATGACATAAGGGAAAGTCTCAATGAATTCAACCCATTTAGCATGTCTACGATTCAGTTTAGCTTGACTTTTAATATGTTTCAAAGATTCATGATCAGAATGTATAACAAATTCTTTGGGCCATAAATAATGTTGCCATGTTTCTAAAGTCCGAACAAGAGCATATAATTCTTTATCATAAGTAGAATAATTCAGACTAGGCCCACTCAATTTTTCAGAAAAGTATGCAATGGGTTTGCCATCTTGTAATAACACACCTCCTAATCCAATTCCACTAGCATCACATTCAAGCTCAAAAGTCTTATTAAAATCAGGAAGTTGGAGTAAAGGAGCATGTGTCAACTTATCTTTCAATACGGAGAAGGCTTCTTCCTGTGCGGTACCCCAAAGAAAAGGCACATCTTTCTTTGTAAGCTCATTGAGAGGTGCAGCAATGGTGCTGAAATCTCTCACAAAACGCCTATAGAATCCAGCGAGGCCAAGAAAACTCCTCACGTGTGTGACCGTTTTGGGCTGCGGCCAACTCTCAATAGCTTCAATCTTGGCTTTATCAACTTCAATTCCCTGTGGAGTAACAACATAGCCAAGAAAAGATACTCGGTCGGTGCAAAAGGTGCACTTCCCAAGGTTACCAAACAAACGTGCATCACGTAGAGCAATTAAAACAGCACGTAAATGTTCCAAATGTTCTTCCAAAGATCTGCTATAAATCAATATGTCATCAAAGTAAACTACCACAAATCGTCCAATGAAAGCACGTAAAACTTCGTTCATTAATCTCATGAAAGTACTAGGTGCATTAGTTAACCCAAAAGGCATGACTAACCACTCATATAATCCAAACTTAGTTTTAAATGCTGTTTTCCATTCATCTCCCAATTTCATACGAATTTGATGGTAGCCACTACGCAAATCAACTTTGGAGAATATTGTAGAGCCACTCAATTCATCAAGCATATCATCTAGCCTAGGAATAGGATGACGATAACGAATAGTAATATTATTAATGCCTCTACAATCAACACACATACGTGATGTACCATCCTTTTTCGGCACTAGAATAATAGGAACAGCACAAGGACTAAGGGATTCGCGTATATAACCTTTGTCGAGAAGCTCTTGTACTTGACGCATAATCTCCTTCGTCTCCTCTGGATTGGTACGGTATGGTGCACGGTTTGGCAGTGAAGCACCGGGAATTAAGTCAATCTGATGCTCAATCCCTCGAATAGGCGGTAATCCCGGTGGCACGTCTTGTGGAAAAACGTCAGCGAACTCCTGCAAAATGTTAGTGCCAGCAGGAGGCAAAGAGGAAGGCACGTCCTCGAATGAAAATAATGCCTCTTTGCACACAAAAGCATAGCAAACAGATTGGCTGAAATCTAGCTCATCAATATCAGATTTGGTGGCAAATAAACATGCACTTTTCAATTTAATTTCAGAAGCAACACTAGATGGTTTATTATTAGGCTTCATTTGTTGCTCAAATTCTTTTGCCACAATCTGATTTTCACTCTTATTCTTCTCCTGTTGTGCTTTATTAGCTCTATTAATATCATCTTTCAAAATGGAATCAGGAGTCATAGGAAGCAAAGTAATATTTTTATCCTTATGAACAAGAGTATAGTGATTGTTTCTACCATGGTGTACAGAATTTTTATCAAATTGCCATGGTCTACCAAGTAATAAGGAACATGCTTGCATAGGTACCACATCACAATCAACATAATCAGCATATGTAGAGATACTAAAATGCACACGAACAGTACGTGTTACCTTAACCTTGCCGCTGTTGTGGAACCATTGGATGTAGTAAGGATGTGGATGTGGTCTTGTGGTGAGAGAAAGCTTCTCCACCATCTCCATGCTAGCCAAGTTGTTGCAGCTCCCTCCGTCTATTATGACGCGCACAGAACGTTCCTTCACAACTCCCTTGGTATGGAACAAATTGTGCCTCTGATTTTGCTCAGCTTGTGTGACCTGCACACTCAAAACACGTTGAGCAACTAAACATTCATACCTGTCAGCGTCTTCAGGAGCCATGTATTGCGTCTCATGATCAGAATCATCTCCACCATGTTCTTCACGTGTAATAAGAGCCAATGTCTCCTCATCATAGTCACTAGCGGACTCATATCCACCATCCGCGGTAGCAATCATCACACGCGGAGATTTGCATTCCCTCGCATAATGACCTCCTCCCTTACAACGACGACAAATAATATCACTTGTGTGCCCTGTTGATGCCATGGAAGAAGAAGAACGCTGTGCAGGCCCCGCAGGTGCGCTCTTGGCAGATAATGGTGGTTGTGCCTGTTTTCTTGTGTCACGGCTGGAGGTGGCACCGGATGGAGGTGCTGGTGCAGTTGAAGTAGAAGATGCACGTGGTGTCCATGATGAAGGTCGGCCTGCAGAAAAGTTAGTTCGCCCCAATGCTTGTCGATCCTGCACTTCACGTTCAGCTTTACAAGCAAGATGGAATAAACGAGTGATATTAGTATACTCCTTATAGTCTAGAATGGTCTGAATCTCTCTATTTAATCCACCCAGAAAACGTGCAAGCATAGCTTCATTCTCCTCAACAATACCACATCTAATCATGCCAGTTTGTAATTCCTGATAATATTCTTCTACAGAATTTTTCCCTTGTCTTAAACGCTGCAATTTTTGGAGCAATTCACGTTGATAATATGGTGGAACCCAACGCGTACGCATAGCAGTTTTCAAAGCAGCCCAAGTAGTTGGAATAGGATATAATCTACAATGTTCAGACCACCATACACATGCAAAACTAGTGAAAGCACAAACAGCAGCAGCAACTCGTCTCTCCTCAGGATATTGTAAACATGTAAATCGTTGTTCAGTTTCTAACTCCCAAGTAAGATATATATCAGGAACATATCTACCCTCAAATGGTGGAATATTCAATTTCAGTTTAGGAATATGGACATCATCTCGTACCTGAGGTGGTGGTGCAGGCCTACCATTACGAATATATACCTGAGGTCGACCTGCTGGTGGTGGTACAGGTGGCTGCACGTAGTGTTGATTTTGATCAACCTAATCCTCATAATCTCCCACATAATCATCCTCTTCCGCATCAGCAGCAGGAGCCACAGAAGTATCAACAGCAGCACCAACAGTTTGGCCAAACGCAAGAGGAACACGGCTTGCTCGGCGGAGGTCTGCTTCGCGACGTGGAGGTAGTCGTTGTTGTTGTTGTTGGAGAGGTGCGTTAGGTGCAGCGGGTGGTGGTGGTGGAAGACGCGCGAGCAATTCATTAAACTTGTTATCGAGCTTTGTTTCGAACGACTTCTCAAGGCCAGTGATCTTCTCCATGGCCTCTTCAAAATTGTTCAGCACATCTTGCACCTGTTCAGTCATCATTTGCTGAAACTTATCATGAAGCTCCTTGTTCGATAAATTCTCCCAGTCAATCTCGTCGGCTTGTGACCCTGGCATGGTTAGCAGCAATAGAAACACACAAGAATATGATCCTATAGACTACGAACAAGTGGTGGTGGTGGGTGTCACAAATCCGTCAAGCAAATCTCAAATTCTTACCAGTTCTTACCCAGCAGCAGGCGGTGATCGGCAACCGTTGTAGTCAAAAACTCTCAAAGCTTGGATAGAGCGATTACCAGGGAGAGTCAAACGCACGACGTAGATGTATGTGGAGCTGGGAAGGCTTATAATATGGTAGCAAAAAGGGTCAGCAATAATCAATTCAGAGATGCAAAGTTGAATAAACGCTCAACGACGGTACTGTGCTGGTCCTAGGCTAGACTGTGCTAGAGACGCGAGCCTAGAACACCAACAAAATCACGGCGCGGCACGTAAACAAGGGAAAAGCACACTCTGGAATTATTTTTTTCGCTCTTTTTTTATTTGCGCTCTTTTTTTTTCCGAAACCTACTCCGGCAAGGAAACACGAATCGGAATCTTGATGGATCCCGAAAACAAACCTAATAAGCAAAGAACTCGGATTGGTGGTGGATATATGGTGGTGGTATATGGCAGCGGTGGTGGTAGCGGTGGTAGTATATGGATATGGATCGGTGGTGGTATATGGACACGGATTGGTGGTGGTATATGGATACGGATTCGGTGCGGCGGCGGCGTGACAACTTATGACCAGAACTCGAAACTCTAAAAGACTAGACTCTAAGACCAGCAACTAGACACGACGATGCAACCGCAAATTCAACAAAGCAAAACCCTAAAAAGATTATGCAAGGCTCAGATTGGTTCGGATATGATGAACTAACCCTAATTTTTTTTTGTGGCTTTTTCGTGGACTATAGGTATGAAGAACAGACTCGATCTAAACTACGAAAAACTGTAAAATCTCACCGAGCAACCTGGAACTCTGATACCACTTGATAGAGGCAAAGGTGTCCCGTCTTTCGATGAGATGATGGATATCGCTTTGGTGGAAGTCGACTTTGACGATCCGACTACGAACGTGCGAGGACGTCGCGCCTTAGCAATCGCTAAACCAACTCCGAGAGGTTATTGACCACGCCGGAGCACGATCAACCTGACCACGAGGGTCTGTTTCCTGCGAGCAAACGAAGAACAAGCAAGAAACTAAGATTGCAATCTGGATATTGCGAATATAAGATGAAAGCTTTATTGATCAAGGTGGGGTTCTGTGACGCCTTTGTCTGGTCGTTGAACACAAACGAAGTACGCGAAGTTGCAGCTATGGCGAACTTTTAATCTAAACAAAACCCCAAAGTCTAAACGATGCCCTAAGGGCTGTATATATGGAGGAAGAGGGGGGGGAATTTCGTGGCCCTTGGTGGAGGGATCCGAAATCAACCCTATCTCTTGTTTCCCCACACATACGGACTCTAAAAATAGCCTATACTTATGTATTTCGAAATTACATGGGCCTGGCCCAATAATAAGGTGACGCAGCACCTAAAATAGCCTTGGGACGAAATTTATGAAGTGGCATCTTGTATATTTCGTCCAAAGCTTCATGCACCCATTATGGTGGCTTCAAAGTCCTGAAATCATCACTTGTAACTCCGTTATTGTTCCCCTTGCGCATGCCATCATCTCCATGCTTGTTCTTGCTCCAATGTTCATCCTTCTCCAAGCTAGGCCCTTCATTTGTAAGCAAAACAAATGTATCCAATTTAGGCAGCATCATATTCTCATGAACATTAGAATCATTACCAAGAAACGAAAGTACCTGGTAATTTAGTTGGCGTGCACGAGCTCTAGTAATTGGTCCAGTATGTATAGCAGCAGGGGCTGTGGGTGTAACAATTGTATTGATGTCCTCATCAGTAAATGTTCCAAATGTTCTTCCAAAGATCTGCTATAAATCAATATGTCATCAAAGTAAACTACCACAAATCGTCCAATGAAAGCACGTAAAACTTCGTTCATTAATCTCATGAAAGTACTAGGTGCATTAGTTAACCCAAAAGGCATGACTAACCACTCATATAATCCAAACTTAGTTTTAAATGCTGTTTTCCATTCATCTCCCAATTTCATACGAATTTGATGGTAGCCACTACGCAAATCAACTTTGGAGAATATTGTAGAGCCACTCAATTCATCAAGCATATCATCTAGCCTAGGAATAGGATGACGATAACGAATAGTAATATTATTAATGCCTCTACAATCAACACACATACGTGATGTACCATCCTTTTTCGGCACTAGAATAATAGGAACAGCACAAGGACTAAGGGATTCGCGTATATAACCTTTGTCGAGAAGCTCTTGTACTTGACGCATAATCTCCTTCGTCTCCTCTGGATTGGTACGGTATGGTGCACGGTTTGGCAGTGAAGCACCGGGAATTAAGTCAATCTGATGCTCAATCCCTCGAATAGGCGGTAATCCCGGTGGCACGTCTTGTGGAAAAACGTCAGCGAACTCCTGCAAAATGTTAGTGCCAGCAGGAGGCAAAGAGGAAGGCACGTCCTCGAATGAAAATAATGCCTCTTTGCACACAAAAGCATAGCAAACAGATTGGCTGAAATCTAGCTCATCAATATCAGATTTGGTGGCAAATAAACATGCACTTTTCAATTTAATTTCAGAAGCAACACTAGATGGTTTATTATTAGGCTTCATTTGTTGCTCAAATTCTTTTGCCACAATCTGATTTTCACTCTTATTCTTCTCCTGTTGTGCTTTATTAGCTCTATTAATATCATCTTTCAAAATGGAATCAGGAGTCATAGGAAGCAAAGTAATATTTTTATCCTTATGAACAAGAGTATAGTGATTGTTTCTACCATGGTGTACAGAATTTTTATCAAATTGCCATGGTCTACCAAGTAATAAGGAACATGCTTGCATAGGTACCACATCACAATCAACATAATCAGCATATGTAGAGATACTAAAATGCACACGAACAGTACGTGTTACCTTAACCTTGCCGCTGTTGTTGAACCATTGGATGTAGTAAGGATGAGGATGTGGTCTTGTGATGAGAGAAAGCTTCTCCACCATCTCCATGCTAGCCAAGTTGTTGCAGCTCCCTCCGTCTATTATGACGCGCACAGAACGTTCCTTCACAACTCCCTTGGTATGGAACAAATTGTGCCTCTGATTTTGCTCAGCTTGTGTGACCTGCACACTCAAAACACGTTGAGCAACTAAACATTCATACCTGTCAGCGTCCTCAGGAGCCATGTATTGCGTCTCATGATCAGAATCATCTCCACCATGTTCTTCACGTGTAATAAGAGCCAATGTCTCCTCATCATAGTCACTAGCGGACTCATATCCACCATCCGCGGTAGCAATCATCACACGCGGAGATTTGCATTCCCTCGCATAATGACCTCCTCCCTTACAACGACGACAAATAATATCACTTGTGTGCCCTGTTGATGCCATGGAAGAAGAAGAACGCTGTGCAGGCCCCGCAGGTGCGCTCGTGGCAGATAATGGTGGTTGTGCCTGTTTTCTTGTATCACGGCTGGAGGTGGCACCGGATGGAGGTGCTGGCGCAGTTGAAGTAGAAGATGCACGTGGTGTCCATGATGAAGATCGGCCTGCAGAAAAGTTAGTTCGCGCCAATGCTTGTCGATCCTGCACTTCACGTTCAGCTTTACAAGCAAGATGGAATAAACGAGTGATATTAGTATACTCCTTATAGTCTAGAATGGTCTGAATCTCTCTATTTAATCCACCCAGAAAACGTGCAAGCATAGCTTCATTCTCCTCAACAATACCACATCGAATCATGCCAGTTTGTAATTCCTGATAATATTCTTCTACAGAATTTTTTCCTTGTCTTAAACGCTGCAATTTTTGAAGCAATTCACGTTGATAATATGGTGGAACCCAACGCGTACGCATAGCAGTTTTCAAAGCAGCCCAAGTAGTTGGAATAGGATATAATCTACAATGCTCTGATACCACTTGATAGAGGCAAAGGTGTCCCGTCTTTCGATGAGATGGTGGATTTCGCTTTGGTGGAAGTCGACTTTGACGATCCGACTACGAACGTGCGAGGACGTCGCGCCTTAGCAATCGCTAAACCAACTCCGAGAGGTTATTGACCACGCCGGAGCACGATCAACCTGACCACGAAGGTCTGTTTCCTGCGAGCAAACGAAGAACAAGCAAGAAACTAAGATTGCAATCTGGATATTGCGAATATAAGATGAAAGCTTTATTGATCAAGGTGGGGTTCTGTGACGCCTTTGTCTGGTCGTTGAACACAAACGAAGTACGCGAAGTTGCAGCTATGGCGAACTTTTAATCTAAACAAAACCCAAAGTCTAAACGATGCCCTAAGGGCTGTATATATGGAGGAAGAGGGGGGGAATTTCGTGGCCCTTGGTGGAGGAGTCCGAAATCAACCCTATCTCTTGTTTCCCCACACATACGGACTCTAAAAATAGCCTATACTTATGTATTTCGAAATTACATGGGCCTGGCCCAATAATAAGGTGACGCAGCACCTAAAATAGCCTCGGGACGAAATTTATGAAGTGGCATCTTGTATATTTCATCCAAGGCTTCATGCACCCATTATGGTGGCTTCAAAGTCCTGAAATCATCACTTGTAACTCCGTTCTTGTTCCCCTTGCGCATGCCATCATCTCCATGCTTGTTCTTGCTCCAATGTTCATCCTTCTCCAAGCTAGGCCCTTCATTTGTAAGCAAAACAAATGTATCCAATTTAGGCAGCATCATATTCTCATGAACATTAGAATCATTACCAAGAAACGAAAGTACCTGGTAATTTAGTTGGCGTGCACGAGCTCTAGTAATTGGTCCAGTATGTATAGCAGCAGGGGCTGTGGGTGTAACAATTGTACTGATGTCCTCATCATTTTGGCCAAAGATGAGACGAGATGTTGAGCGTTTTGTTGCTCGCTGCACTACATGTCAAAGAGCTAAGTCACGACTCAATCCTCATGGTTTATATATGCCTTTGCCTGTACCTAGTGTTCCTTGGGAGGATATATCTATGGACTTTGTTTTAGGTTTACCTCGAACAAAGAAGGGGAGGGATAGCATATTTGTTGTCGTGGATAGGTTCTCGAAAATGGCACACTTTATACCATGTCATAAAAGCGATGATGTTGTTAATGTTGCTGATTTGTTCTTTCGTGAAATTATTCGCTTACATGGTGTGGCAAATACAATTGTTTCAGATCGTGATACTAAATTTCTTAGCCACTTTTGGAGATGTTTATGGGCTAAGTTGGGGACTAAGCTGCTTTTTAGTACTACTTGTCACCCCCAAACTGATGGACAAACTGAAGTAGTCAATAGAACATTGTCTACTATGCTTAGGGCTATTTTGAAGAATAACAAGAAAATGTGGGAAGAATGCTTGCCTCATATTGAATTTGCTTATAATCATTCATTGCATTCTACTACTAAGATGTGCCCTTTTGAAATTGTCTATGGTTTCCTACCTCGTGGCCTATTGATTTGTTGCCTCTTCCATCTTCAGAGAAGGTTAATTTTGATGCTAAAGAACGTTCTGAATTGATTTTAAAAATGCATTAGTTAACTAAGGAAAACATCGAGCGTATGAATGCTAAATATAAACTTGCTATAGATAAGGGTACAAAACATGTTGTGTTTGCGCCTGGAGATCTTGTTTGGTTACATTTGTGTAAAGATAGATTTCCTAATCTGCGCAAATCAGAGCTAATGCCACGTGATGATGGTCCTTTTAAGGTGTTAGAGAAAATAAATGATAATGCATATAAACTTGAGCTAGCTGTAGATTTTGGGGTTAGTCCCACTTTTAACATTGCAGATTTGAAGCCTTATTTGGGTGAGGAAGATGCGCTTCCATCGAGGACGACTTCATTTCAAAAAGGGGAGGATGATGAGGACATCAGTACCATTGTTACACCCACAGCCCCTACTGTTACATATACTGGACCAATTACTAGAGCTCGCGCACGCCAATTAAATTACCAGGTACTTTCGTTTCTTGGTAATGATTCTAATGTTCATGAGATTATGATGCTGCCTAAATTGGATACATTTGTTTTGCTTACAAATGAAGGGCCTAGCTTGGAGAAGGATGAACATTGGAGCAAGAACACGCATGGAGTTGATGGCATGCGCAAGGGGATCAAGAACGGAGTTACAAGTGATGATTTCAGGACTTTGAAGCCGCCATAAGGAGTGCATGAAGCCTTGGATGGAATATACAAGATGCCACTTCATAATATTCGTCCATAGGCTATTCTAGGTGTTGCGTCACCTTATTAATGGGCCAGGCCCATGTAATTTCGAAATACTTAAGTATAGGCTATTTTTAGAGTCCGTATGTGTGGGGAAACAAGAGTTAGGGTTGGTTTTGGACCCCACCCTCAAGGGCCACGAAATTCCCTCCTCTTCCTCCATATATACAGCCCTTAGGGTGTCGTTTAGGCTTTGGGTTTTGTTTAGATTAAAAGTTCGCCATAGCTGCAACTTCGCGTACTTTGTTTGTGTCCAACGACCAGACCAAGACGTCACAGAACCCCACCTTGATCAATAAAGCTTTCATCTTATATTCGCAATATTCCGATTGCAATCTCAGTTTCTTGCTTGTTCTTTGTTTGCTCGCAGGAAACAGACCCTCGTGGTCAGGTTGATCGTGCTCCGGCGTGGTCAATAACCCTCGAAAGTAGGTTTAGCGATTGCTAAGGCGCGACGTCTCGCACGTTCGTAGTCGGATCGTCAAGGTCGACTCCCACAGAAAACGATAGCCACCATCTCATCGAAACATCGGGACACCTTAGCCTCTATCAATAACAGGATAGGAGGTCAGATGTGGGTCCCTCGTGTCAACGGTCAAAGAAAATGTGTTGGTTTAAGCTGCCTCGTCAGCACGGACGTGTGGGCCAACCCTGTCATAAATGGGTTTAAACGAACCTAATCGGTAGGAGTACTAGGTAGTTTTTGGCGTGGATTAAGAAATTTTGGGTATGTTTTTGCTATTTTTTGTATAATAGATTCTTCCTAGGGCTGGTTGAAAGTGGTAGTTTTTTGTTAAATACTGTACATATTGTAAGTAGGAGTGAAAGTTAAGCTTTGGAAGAGAATAAGAAGGCTAGTTACATAGTGCATATGTGTACATGATTGAAAGTAAATATCAACCATGAGTGACTAATATCTTGATGGAAAACTCGAAACTATGGAATACTAGGAAAAAAATGCATGGTTGGAAATACTAGCAATGTTCATGTCCGTTGCAACGAATCATAATTAGAATAATACTTATTCACAAACTTGGTACAAAACACTCTAATTTTGATATACATATGTCACTAGAGATATATTATGTTTCAATTAGAATATATTCCTTGGGTTGTTTTGGTGAGGTCAGGGAGGGATGTGGTTGGTTTTAAGATACTAATTATGGGTTTTTCTGCAAATTGGTAGACAAGTGGGATGTTGGTTAGAAAAGGCAACAACTTACCTCACAATCGTTAGATGTAGATCTAATGGTCAGAAACGACGGATGGCAGACACACCAGCATCACCAACTTAGTCTTGTGTAGGAGTACTAGCAAGATCCGTGCATTGCACGGAACATCAAGATGCATTTTTTTATAAAACACTTGTTGTGATTGACCCTTGCGGGAGTAATCCCATGTGTAAAAACTAATGATATCTTGAGAAATATGAGACAGGGTGAAGAGGAGTGGGGTGTGGTGGTGGTTGGTGGTCGGACTGAGCGGAGGCATGGGGATTGACGATGCCGGCAGCGGCCACCAGGCCAGTTTGTTCCAGAGGCTTCCTTTCTTAATTGCTCAACAATGAGGTTTGTTGGAGATAAGGATGAACGAGGGAAGGCCTTGTCTGCAAATGTGGAGAGGGGTGCGGGTATCTTTTAGTTTAATTTCCATCCGTCAGATATAGATCAGACGGTCTATATTGCAAGATGACACATGTACCATCATCACCAACTCAGTTTTTTATTAGAGAAGAAATATAAGTATGGAGATACGAACGTATTATCGATACTTGCTTCCGTAAACTAGCATCTACATTCTATTCAATACCTCGGCATGTGGGGCCTTAGCACAATGACTTCTCGACTGTGTAAAACAAAGATTTTCCCGTTGCCGGCAAGGAGGGGGTGACGGCGGTGCGCTTTTTGGCTTGCTCTAGTCCTAGTAGTCACACTAGGTGGTCTAAGCACGTGTAGACTTATTCTTTTTCACGTCTCGTGTTCACCGTACTGCCACGACTGTTGATGAATAGATGGTAAGTTATTCACGGGGAAACCCTTGTTGAGCGTGTTTGCGAGAGAGAGAGAGACAGTGTGCGTGTGTGATATGTTAGAGACTGAGGCAATGATAACAGATTCTTTGTGTCGATGTGTTTGCAGGTTAGAGAGAGACATGTACATGGGGCTTTGTGTTGTGTAAAATGGAGACACATATACATAATTAGAGAGTGAGTGTGTGAGATACACATGCGGACATGAGAAGAGATGAGGATCCAGATAAATTGATAGAGGCAAAGGTGTCCCGATGTTTCGATGAGATGGTGGCTATCATTTTCTGTGGGAGTCGACCTTGACAATCCGACTACGAACGTGTGAGACGTCGCGCCTTAGCAATCGCTAAACCAACTTCCGAGGGTTATTGACCACGCCGGAGCACGATCAACCTGACCACGAGGGTCTATTTCCTGCGAGCAAACAAAGAACAAGCAAGAAACTGAGATTGCAATCGGGATATTGCGAATATAAGATGAAAGCTTTATTGATCAAGGTGCGGTTCTGTGTCGTCTTGGTCTGGTCGTTGGACACAAACGAAGTACGCGAAGTTGCAGCTATGGCGAACTTTTAATCTAAACAAAACCCAAAGTCTAAACGACGCCCTAAGGGCTGTATATATGGAGGAAGAGGGGGGAATTTCGTGGCCCTTGAGGGTGGGGTCTGAAACCAACCCTAACTCTTGTTTCCCCACACATACGGACTCTAAAAATAGCCTATACTTAAGTATTTCGAAATTACATGGGCCTGGCCCATTAATAAGGTGACGCAGCACCTAGAATAGCCTATGGACGAATATTATGAAGTGGCATCTTGTATATTTCGTCCAAGGCTTCATGCACTCCTTATGGCGGCTTCAAAGTCCTGAAATCATCACTTGTAACTCCGTTCTTGATCCCCTTGCGCATGCCATCAACGCCATGCGTGTTCTTGCTCCAATGTTCATCCTTCTCCAAGCTAGGCCCTTCATTTGTAAGCAAAACAAATGTATCCAATTTAGGCAGCATCATAATCTCATGAACATTAGAATCATTACCAAGAAACGAAAGTACCTGGTAATTTAATTGGCGTGCGCGAGCTCTAGTAATTGGTCCAGTATATGTAACAGTAGGGGCAATGGGTGTAACAATGGTATTGATGTCCTCATCATAAATGGGTGATTGTGCGTGTCTGTGTGTGTTTGTGCACACGTTTGTGTGTCAGAGGGAGAGAGTGTATGTGGAGTAGAGAGACC